>NC_142194.1:5759375-6070468 GCF_026936395.1 Plectropomus leopardus
AACAACACAAAAAAACCATATTTGAGCACTTCTGCTCATCTCTATTCACGCAGGTGGTTTAGATTTGAGACACACTGCACCAAACATTAATTTTAGCTTAATTTTTTGTAAAACTAGTTGTGGCTGTTTGTCAGCAAAAAAATCAAAATCAAACTGAAATCGAACAATCAAAGGGCCACTGATGCACCACATTTTGTGTATGCAAGCAAAATAAGTCAAATGTTTTTCTTGACTTATTTATCCAAGAAACAAGCCATCACAGGTGCAAAGAAATCATGGCTCCTGCTGCCTCTCCTGCTCTGGTAAAAAAATATTTTTCCCACCAAGGTGCATGCTGGCACTACCTTCCTACCTATCTTTATATCCCATATTTCCCTATTCATCACAAAAACAAAAAAAGATTATGTTGAAGCTAAATGTGCTCAACAGAGCACTAATAATGAAACTAAACAAAAGCTAGCAAGAGAAAACACTATCAAAAAACTAAACTAAATAAAATAAACATCGAGAATAATCAAAACATTATGTTTAGAAAACAACTAAACTGACAAATATCTCTGACACTAGTTATAGTTATCCCTAATCTAACTTCATGGTAAATCATCTGTTTTTTTCTCTTTCCACAAAGAAAAAAAAATCAATATATATCCAGATGCAGTAGCAAGTCAAGTCATTTCCCCTTAGACACAACAGGAAAACATCACGTCCAATAACAGGATGGTGTATTTACGGACGGTGCCTAACAGAGCGCTGAGACTCAAGCCGAGCCGTCAGAGATCCTGCAGAGGCACATTTCAGACATTTCTCCTCGTCCACCGAGGAGCAGCTGCCCTATATGGTCAAAGTCTCTCAGCTGTGGACACAACAGTGAACGTCCGCTCTCTGCACACACACACGGACATGCATACCACACCGAAACACACACACACACACACACACACACACACACACACACTTTCTCTTTTTGTCTCTCGGGACCTCTGGTTGCAGAGAGGAATGACGGGTGATAAGCTGCATGTGAAAATGGCAAAATCTGCTAACTGATTTTTCCATTGGGAGCTTCCTTCCTTCTGTCCTTTACTCCCTTCTTTCTTCCTTCACTGCTTTCGCTTTCTTTCTTTCCTCCTTCCTTCTGTTGTCCCCTCTTTCCCTGCTTCTTTCTTCTGTCCTTCCCTCTTTTCTTTCTTCCTTCCTTCCTTTGGTCACTTGTACTTTTTTCTTTTTTCATTGTCCCCCTTTCATCCTCCCTCCCTCTACTAAGCTACTTCCTTCCTTCCCACTTTCTTCCTTTGCTTCTCTTGTTTTTTCTACTTTTTATTACCTCATCCCTTGTTTGTTTATTCCTTCTTTATTTATTCCTTTCTTCCTTTTTTTTATTGCACCCTCATTTCTTTCTCTCTTCCTTCCTTCTTCTTACCACCTCTCCTTTCTTTCTGCTGTTCTTCCCTCCTTTGTCTCCTTCTCCCTACCTCCTCCATGCCACTTCCTTTCTGGTCTTCCCGCCTTTTTTTATTTCTCCCTCATCCATCCACTTCCTTCCTTCCTTCCTTCCTTCCTTCTACCCTAACCTCCTTTCTGCCTCCCTCCTTCTACACTTACTTTCTTTCCTCCTTTGTTCGCTCTCTTTTTTCAAGCTTTGTCTTTGTTGCTTTCTTCCCTTCCTCCCTCCATCTCTCCCTCCTTCCTTTATTTTCTTTTTATTTTTTTAATGTCTCCTCCAGTATTTTTTCCCATCATCCTCTCTCTGTTTACTCCTCCTGGGGTCCACTGAGGACACAGAGTTTCTGCTCTTTCTCTTCTTCTCTGTATTAAACATCCAGTTAGTTTCCTCCTTCAGTGTCTAAAAGTTGGAACTGCGTTTGATTAATTCGACAGAAGCTGTCGTCCTCTGTGTCCGCTGGTGAACTCACTGTACGCAGCAACGAGCATCTCAACGCAAGGCTTTCTCTTCACTGAAACGTGGAAGTGAAAGCAGTATAATGTGGAAAAAGTAGAACAAAATTATCAGTCGAAAGTTGCGTGCTTGTGACCAAATATCTAATTTAAAAAACAATATATTTTTAGATAGAATTATCAATAAAAGTAAAAAAGGTCATCATCGGTATAAAACTAAAGTTGTTGAAGAAACATGGAATCAAGTCTTATTGGTACATTTCATCTTTTTGTTTTTTTGAATGATATATATATATATATATATATATATATATATATAAGTGCACCAAATATGAGAACTTGAAACAGAAACTCCTCAGCTGTTTGACTGCAGGTTCCTCTCTACTTTAACGGTTGCCTTTGTAGCAGAAATAACTCCCCTCATCATTTCTCAGCACCTCCTAAAATGGTGAGCTACTCGAGGCTCAGCCGTCAGTTCTGATGTGGTTTTAACATGTGTAGGTGTTTCTGCGTGTGTGTGTGTGCAGATAAAGTACCATGAAGAGTTTGAGAAGAGCAGGATTCGAAGTGACGCTCCTCCTCCTGAGAATAGAAGTAAGAAACACAATCATTTTCAGACATACTCCTCTAAATAACTGCATTTAACTGCATATAATTGTACTATCTCTGCTCCCTGTGTGTGTGTGTGTGTGTGTGTGTGTGTGTGTGTGTGTGTGTGTGTGTGTGTGTGTGTGTGTGTGTGTGTGTGTGTGTGCAGACTATGAGGAACAGCCATCCAACCCTGAGAGATGCAGTCAGCCGGTTGGACAAATGATGCGCCCTGCCGCTGTAGCACCATCTAGTGGAGGGGTGAGGCTAGTGCATAAACATACACTGTGTGGCCAAAAGTATGTGGACACTAACTGGATTGTGTGTGTGTGTGTGCTTAACAGCCTTCACTCTGCTAGGAGGCATGATTTTATAGCCTGACTGCAAGGATTTGCTTCAGAAGAACTTGAGTAAGATCCCGTTTTGTTAAAGTTAGTTTTTGTCTCACAGTTCATCCCAAAGGTGTTAGGCCAGAGATATCCTTGCTGTTAAATATGCGTATACATACGCATAAAGGCTGCCACGCATCCCCTACATCAGGTTGGCACGTCGGCTGCTCTGTAATGGAAACCAGAGTTTCTGATTTGCTCAGAACTTACACAATATTTCGAAATGTCGATAAGACACATTGCAAAATGATTGCAATTCCATTAAATGATGTTATGCGACTTCTCCTCTCACAATAACATTTCAAGAATCATGGCGATGGATGGTCAAAACATTGCCAGGTTTATTTCTATTGCAGCCACTGAGCTAGCCGTCATTATTTCCTCTTGAAGGTGACGCAGGCGTGGTATGCGAGCGATAATGGAAAGGTGAGGCCCTTTTGCGTGGGAGCAACAACAGCTCAACTTTTGAAGTTACGTGATGCAATAACACCTCTTGTAGCGCCTGCTGCATCATTCTAGAGGGAGCCAGTCCCCACTGACAACCACATAGCCACATGTGACGTATAGAAGCAAAAAAAATATTTCCATTGCAAATTTGCAAAATATGTCTTTTTCAAATCACCTGAATTACCCCCTCATGCAAGCACAAGTGAGTTTTTTCGAAAATGACGTTTCCATTAGGTGCATATTAAATTCGCAATTTCAATTTGTGCAATTTGAGGATTAATGGAGACCCGCCTAACACCCCACCATGTTTCTTTTCCTGTACTTTTCCATAACCTACGCAACTTTGTTAAGTATGCATCTGTATATTAAGTTTGTACCATTATGAGGCCTAACCTTCCCAAAAACCCAACATAGCTAACTTTACGTGCCTAAGTCTAAACTACGTAACTTTAGGTCAAGTAACGTAATAAAGTCATTCTTGGGGTGCTGATTTTGTTAGAAGAATACAAACTGTTGGATGAGGATGCGTTGCCTTATGGGATGTGCTTGATTAAAGTTTAGGGTTTCAGTTTTTAGAGAAATAATGTTCTTTAACGTGTGCTGTACGAGTGTACAGATGTATGTGGTTTGCCATCGTAGTTGTTGGCACAGTTTATGTAGCATGAATGTTTGTGGGAAAATCATATGCAAATCAATCTGTTTGGACTCTGTGTGTTACACGTCAGTGCACCTGTGTGTGAGTGCCTCTGTTTGATAATTTCCTGTGTGTGTGTGTGTGTGTGTGTGTGTGTGTGTGTGTGTGTGTGTGTGTGTGTGTGTGTTCGATTAACCCCGCAGAGACGTTATCAGGCCATGTACAGCTACACGGCAGCAGAAGCAGATGAAGTTTCTCTGCAGGAAGGCGACCTGCTCTTAGATGTGGAGCCCATCGACGAGGGATGGATGTTCGGGTGCAACCAGCGTACGGGGCAGCGGGGCATGCTCCCTGCTAACTACGTACGACCCGTGTGAAGCAAACAGCGCGAGGTGGCCCACTGCAGACCGAGCTGCCCTCCTAATCTGCCCTCACCACCAACAACCAGGCTGCTTTTTAAAAAAATCCTCCCCAACTAATTCTGCTTAGCCTTTTTCTGTCAGACATATGCTTTTCAAATATAAGTAAAGAGGTAGTGCTGTGGTTATGGGTTCTTGAAAAATGCGATTAGTCAGAGTGAAGATTCACTTTAGGGAAGAACAATGATACTGAAGGCAAGGTGTTGAAACAGAAACTCACAAAAGAGGAAGTATGAGAGGAAAGAAGAGGGAATAAGTTCACTAAATGGAAGATATCATAAATATAACCAGATTATTACCACAATACTTCACACGTATACTTCTTTTATCTTTCTCAGGTAATGTTTCCCTTTTTTATGTGTGTCAGCAGCACAATGCAGCCCTGATAAAAACTGATGAAGAGTCAAATGATGAACAACCAAAGAATTCACAAGTTCTTGTTTGATGTTTCGAAAAAGACAATGATTATGATTTAAGAAGATTTGATTAAAAGTGGAATATTTGACTTTGTGTGCTTAATTTGTCTTTAAAATGTTAATTTTGCTTCTTTCTTGCTCCACAGCATTGATATTCAATTTACGACCCACGGGCCAATTTTGGTCCCCGATAAGGTGCCAGGTGGCCCCCCAGCCATTTTCTAACACACAATAAAAATAAAGTGATTCACACTGGGAATTGTTTTTGTACTTCAGTATACATGCAGTGCCAGAAGAATAAAACAGCATCAAATTAGAGCTTATTTATCAAAAAAAAAAAGAGCCAGTGGAGGATCCCCGAAAGCCTCAACTCCTAATTTCCTAAAATCCTTGAAACATTCTAAGATCCTAGAAAAAAACCTAAATTCCAAGAAATGTCCTAAAATCAGAGACATCCTGAAATCCTAGAAACACTGCAAGGTCTTAGAAATTAAAAACTGATACATATCCTAAAATCCAAGAAATGTGCTAAAATCCAAGAAACACTGAGATCCTAGAAACATCTTAAAATCCAAGAGACATGTATGGGGCTGCTGCAGTTGGCAGTTGCATTTTGCAAGCATGGCCCCAAATCAAAGCAAGTTGAGTATCCCTGCCACATGGCATGACTTATTGACTTCTACTGCATCGTTCATTTACAAAATGACACTAAACACGACAATAATATACAACATATCAATACCTTTATTCAAAAACATATTGCACATCATCAATACACTTTATGGATTAAAATTTCACAGAATCTTAACTAGTTGTTTTAAAATAAGGCAAAAAATTGAATTTACAAATTATGTTTTTAAGTTAAAACAAAGAAACTGTAGCACCATGTTTTTCTTTAGATCATTAAACACAGAAAGAAACACTCATTCCCAACTCAACACACATTCCTGACACACAAAAAACCATGAAAACCATTTGTAATAATTGAATGGCTCAGATTCTTGTTACTTTAAAAATCTCAAGTGCTCTTCAGTGAGTAAGAATGGGCTTCGTAGGGGAGAAAAAGGCTGAGCGCTTGTCGATTTTGTTGTGCAGTTTTGACGGCAACCAGTCAAGATAATCCCCAAACAGCTCTGTGTTTTTTCCTATGAAGTCTTCACACAATCTAGAGAAGAAACAAAACTTGTTCAGATGCTGTACAAGAACCTCTGTCTCATAGATAATGAGTAGCTGTAGCCCTTCTCTGATGAAAGTGGTCCGGCGATTCTGCAGACTGGTGTTTTGTACGGTTCATTTGCACGTCTGTGCTCCACCTGTTGGCTGCATTCCTTTCATTCTCTGCACTTTCAGATGTGTTTTTGCCCTCAGGACAGCTTCAGAATAAAGCTTTTAGCTTTTAGTGTCTAACTCTGTTAATCCTGGACACAGTAAGTGACTTGTTTTGAAGTGTGTCATTTTCCTGAAACACCCCTGATGCACCTTTGTCCTGGTTTCCAACATGTCCCTAGTCTGACTCACGAATTAACACCAAGGCTGCAACTGGATGACTATTTCACCATCTGTCTGTCACAGGAAATAAACAACCTTCAAGCTAGCAATTTACACACTGAAAAAGGTTTTGATCGCAGAATAGATTTGGATCATACTAAGGCATACCTGCTTTGTTTTTACAGTGAACGGTTGTTAAAATCTAGAACGAATAAAACAACTTGTGAACGCACCTTGGAGAAGCCCAGACGCCTCGCAGGACTCTCATGACGCTGATCTTTTTTCTAACACGGCCAGTTAGAGGTGATTTGCCACATCTTTTGAAATTTCTTCAGGCAAACAAAACTCAAATACCATCGTTTTTGCACAGGGGGGAGGGGGGTAGTCCCGACTCCCCACCGGATCAGCAAACTTTCTGTCTGCTGTCAACAAAGGCGGTCTCAGCGCGGACAGTCTGCGCGGTTAGCACGTGCTAACAGCAGTAAGGCTAACAAAGAACATTGAGCTATTAAACCATCCCAAGAAGCTCACGCTGATATTGAAACAGCTCGACTTTTGTTAAACCTATACTTGACCACTGGGTAACGCTAGCCATGTGATGCTAACAGTTAGCCCTGTTACTGTGTGTGTGTTCCCCTGACACTATTTTGCAGGGGCACTGTCAGAACATCCTGGGAGTTAGTGGCACTCAGGACGATTGTGATGGGTTAAGAAAAATAAAAACAAGACAGTATTTTTTTCCCTATATAACAGAAGCATAATATGGTGATTCGAGACGTTCCTTAAGCACTAACACAGCACTGTGGAGATACAGTAGATCTGGCAGACATTTCCCAAATTGATGTTTAGAAATTAGGTTTCATCCTCTGTAAACCATGAATGCATGCACAAAATTTAATGGCAATTGATGCAACAGTTAAGCTATTCTCTGTAGAGTTAGACTGACAAAAAAGGGACTTAGAGCAGGCAGATTGAACAAAACTGCCGCCAGAGGTCAAAAATCAAATGCTAATCAATAAAATTGTTGTTTTGGCTGCAAGAAGCTCATAATGCAAATTGGTAATTTTCAAATTTTAAGTTGGATATAGAGTAATTTTGGTCACTGTATCACTTTCTCTCAATAACTACTGGAGGGGTTACGGCTGAATTTTGAAGACTTCGTTCATGTTCCTCATAGGATGAATCCCACTGACATTTTCTGTGGAGCCACGATACGGTTGATTGGAATACCTTAAATAATATCTTAATTTTCCTGTAGCGCCATCATCAAGTCTAAATTTTAATTTTTCCCGTGCTTAAGTTCATGTCTGCAATTAATGACATTATGTTCAGGGCTATTTAGTTAGCATGCTAGAACAATAAACCATCAACATTTTAAACATTATACCTGCTAAACATCTGCATGTTAGCATTGTCATTGTGAGTATGTTAGCCGAGTTAGCATTTAGCTCAAAGCACTGTTACCCTTAAGAGCGCAATCTGCAAAAGCTACACATCTACAAGATCTGAACCAAAAAAAGTTAACTTAAAAAAAAGTTCAAGGTTCAAATTTACACATTACAACGTGAGATTTTAATCTCTAGTGAGTCATTATAATCTATTTCATGTAAACATACCACAGTATATTGCCTAAGCATACACAACAAGGTAAAGCTCATTAGAATAATACCATGTTCTCCTGCACAACAGAGTGTAAAAATAGCTCAGAGTGTTTAAAGGTCTCTGTGGACTTTGTTAAAACTGCTTAATCATGTGCGAACGGACACGACACACAAACATGCTCTCACATGCTGCTAATGTACACAATGTGCAGTGGTAACAACGCATGCATGTGACAAAACACAAACACAGCAGAGCGCAAACAATGTTACACAGCTCGTGAAAAACGTGACGTCAGAGCTGAGAGTTTAATTCAGGACAACAAACACCATAAAAGGTCCAACATACCTGAAGAGGGAGTACGGCTGGGTCTGGAACATGAACACGTCTCTGCAGTGTTTTTGTGACGGCGCCCTCAGAATAGCAACCTGATGAGACGATTGAGAGGATGATGACTTTAGGATGGATGACAGATGAAATTGTCGTGTTTTTTTTTTTACCTTTAATACTCTCAAAAGGGCGGAAAAAATAAATAAATTGTGGTCTGAAGGAAATATCCACAGCCAATATCTCAAACACTCGTAAATTCACACCAAAACAATCTAGACTGATAAATAGCACTACAGGTGAGAGGGAAAATATGCATTTTTGATTTTGGGGTGAACTATCCCATTAAAAACAAACAATACACCACATGTCTACACAGTTCTGTTTTTGTTGGCTACACATGTGAAATCATTACAACATACTAAAGAAGCACTTCATACTTTAAATCCTTAAACCCCTCAGCTTTTTGTTATGCAACACTTGTGGTCAATTGCTGAGCTAAATATGGTTCACTTGATAAATTACATAAGTCAGAACAGTATTGCAGAGGGAATGAGGGGTTTAAAGGCAAAATGCTGCAACATTTTCCCACATGTAAAAAGATTATTATACTGCATGACATTTTACTCACTAGATCTCACTGTGAAGCTATAAATAAACCTTTAAAATAACTGATATGTTTTTTAAATGAACTGAAAACTCCTCCACATACAGATGAAAGCGGAAACTGATCTAATACAAATTTTAAAAAAAGCAGTTCACAAGCTGTGCGATCACATACCGTGTCCATGAGGAAGCACATGTTGCTGCTTCCCCCGAAAACGACGACATCGTTGTCATGTCCCAGACACGCTGTGTGACACACTCTGAGGACGACAAACATACAAGTGATTAAAAAAGTACTCAAAAACTGATTTTTCAAAGTACAGCTTGACTTCAACAGAAAAAAACTACCTGGGCTTGTCCTTGTGTGGGTGTGTCATTTTGGTCCACTCTTTCTTCTGTGTGTTAAACTGCCAGGCGTCATCTAACCGAGAGATTCATGATAAAATACTGATTAAACCACAGGGGGTTTGACTTTTACCATTTTGTTAGAGTTAACCACTTGAGCAATGATTTGTTTGTTCTGAGTAGCATTTCTTTTTAAAAGTCCTTCAACTTTGGGAACACTTTTCTAAGGCAGATAACGGACTAATATGCAGATAAATGTTTGATAGTTTTAAGGCCAGAGCCTCTGTTTGAAATCAGTGTTTCTCACTGAAAAGTCAAACAACTAGCAAAGAAACAAAACAGCAAAGAGTGGTGCAAGATAGAAACATGATTATCCTAAGAGATGCAAAACCACAAAGAGACACAAAACAAGATGCAAAAAAAAACTTAAGAGACACAAAATGACCAGACGTGCAAAATGTCCACAAAAAGACGCAAAATGACTACAAAGTTTCACAAAAGGATCACAAAGAGATGAACACAAAGACACCAAACATGTTCAAAAAGATGACGCTAAACCAAAAAGAGACACAAAACAACCAAAGACAACAAAAAGATGCAAAACCCCAGAGATGCGAAACAACCACAAAGAAATGCAAAATGACTACAAAGATGCCAAATTACCAAAGAAACAAAAAGGCTACAGAGTTACAAAATGACAACAAAGTCATGCAAAGGGATCACAAAGAGATGCAAAAGGACCACAAAAAGATGTAAAACCCCTACAAAGAGATGCAAAACAACCACAAAGAGACTCAAATTGACTATAAGATGTGAAAAGACCAAAGAGACAAAAACAACCACAAAAAGACCAAGAAGGACCACAGAGGCATGATAAAAAAAAAGTAAAACCCTCAAAAAATCCCACACAGCTACAGAGATGCAAAACATCTACAAAAAGATGTAAACAACTACAAAGAGACACCAAAGAAAGACAATCTGCCTTCAAAGACACAATAGAACCCCAATGAGGCACATGATGACTGCAAGGATATGCAAAATTATAATAAAGAGATAAAAAAAATTACCAAAAAGAGATATAAAAGACCAAAAGAGTCACAAAACAACCAGAGATGCAAGACAACAACAAAGTAATGCAAAACAACTACAAAAAGACACAAAAAATCATAAAGAGTTTAGCAAGATGACTTCAACGAGACGCACTTTGCTGCTTCATTTTGTGTCTCCGTAGTTTGTTTTAATCCGTCTTAATCATGCAGCAGAAGACGTGCAGCACAGAGACTTTGAACATACTGAGTTAAACGTATAAGCTGTATCTACGGCAGAGACTTACCAAGCGTTCTTCCGTCTGTACCGAGACCTCCGTATATGAAGAGCGTGTGATCTGATGTGGGCGTCATGGTGAACATGGAGCGCCCCATTGGTGCACAGGACGAGGACAGGTCACTGGTGGAAAGTAGCAGAAAGCGGCAGACGTTAAAACATCATTGGAAAGAGGAGTTGTCTATAATGAACGTCGATAATGACAGTGTGTGTCAAAGAGTGAAAGAAGTTTTACAACTGAGTCCAGGTCCAGGTCTCCAGATCCAAGCAGAATATGTCCAACACGGCCTTTTCCTGCAAACAGAAACTAATTTTTAAGTAAAGCAGTTAAAGTTCGGCGGTGTTCACTCATCATTACAGCACTGTGAGTGTGATACACATTTACACGGTCAGATGCACACAACATGGCCAAAAGTATGAAGACACCTCAACCCGTGTGTGATTGATCGTTTTTTGTTGTTGTTTTTGTTATCAGCTTTTTATTAAATAAGCTGGAAAACGAACAACAAAACACACTAGTACACAAAAACACCCCCCACCTCCACCTCCAACCCCACCCCCAGCAGCAACCCAATCCACATTACGTCAGGCGTTACTGGATCTAATGGAGAAGATTATAAAGAGATTATGAGGAAAATAATAACAATATTAAGAAGATGATGTAGGGAAAAAAATAAGAAAATGATCAAAATTTCACAACTTTTCCATGACCTTTAAAGGATGCAGATTCTTAAACTTCATTCACATGCAGTTTGAGTTAACTGGCATGCATGGAGGGAGAGAGGGAATGCAAAAAAAAAAAAGAAAAAAAAGAAATGCACACAATGGTAAAATATACATAACACTGGGACAAAATTTGAGCTACATTACACCCAAAGCTTCAGAAAAAAAATGCCGTTATGTTACATTACATGGAAGGTTATCCACTAAAGAATTCCAAAATGTGATTGTGAAATTCCATGACTTTTCCTGGTTTTCCATGACTTTTGGAAGTTTGATGTAACTTAATAATTTTCCAAAAATACACCACCCCTGGGCAGTCCCAGGACACGTGCACAAAGGACCTAATGTCTCCAGATAGGAGAGGGCAAGAGCTTCAACAGACGGAGCTTCAGATACATCCTCTGCAGAAATGTGAAGTTTATGAGCTTGCGTTTGGGACTTTTAGAAGAAACATCTGGACTTTTCCAGACTGTTAACCCTTTGAAACCTGAGCAAATGTTATAGGAAAATTACCTGAAAATAAGCACACAAAAAAGAAATAAAAAAGGTATACAAAAAATGAAGGGAATGGCTTGAAAAAAAGTGCTAAAAATGTAAATGTAATTAACCTTATGTATATAATTATATTTTTTTGTGATCAACTTTTTTTTTATAATTTTCCAATATGCATGAAATTAAATGAAAGTATCATTTTAACAATGAAAAATAAAAATTACCCCAACCATCCCACCCCTCTCCCGAACCTCCCACCAACCCTGTAGCAACCCAATAATTAGGTAGTGAGATGGAATTTTTAAGTAAACAAAAAATATTATTTAATTTTTTTCTCTTCATCTCACTCTCCTCACTTATTGTCAGCTTTTCCTAATTTCTTAAAATTTGCAGGACTTCTCTTTTCAGGTTGCTCATCGCCCATTTAGCCAAATTTTTCGAACGAAATAAAACCAATTTGCTCTAATTTCAAAGGTTTAAACACAAGTGAAGGTCGTCCGAACGAAACACAAAAATCTGATGTCCATCCACGTTTCAGAGGGTTAACCAGCAAATGTCGTCCACCGAACAGCTAAGATCCCCCCTCAGGTTTTAGTAAATTACCACACGTCTGCAGGCAGAAATTAAGCTTCTCGTTCCACTTCCCACATCCAGCGAAGAATGCACTGAGTGAGTTGTTACAGATTATCACATCATTTTATTCCTATTTCATCCCATGCATCTGACAAAGCATCAGTACCTTTTGTGGATCACTGTGATCAATGAAAGGAGGCATCACCTGTAATAACATTGAAATGATCAAATATGGGGCTATGAGTGTGCCATTTTAGGTTTTAACCGCCATATTGAAATTAAATAAATAAATAAACAGAAATACCGCCACGTTGTTTTACGCATGTTGCACTAACAGTTTACACCCAAGATTAGTGTCACCAATTCAGTATTTAACCAAATGTCTCCCCTTCTGTACCTTTGACCTCTTGGATATAATGTCAGATCATCATCATTATATCCTAACAATCATTACATCCTAATCAGTTCATCCTTGAGTCCACTCAAACGTTTGAGTGAAATTTAAAGAAACTCCCAAAATACGTTATTGAGAAATTGCGTCCATGTCTGTGAAAACACAGACGCTTCAAGGTGGGCTCCCAAGTTTCTTGAATAATGGCCCAAAATATGTAGAGTCACAGTGACCTTTGACCTTTGACCATCTGACTTTAATCAGTTCATTCTTGAGTCCAATTTGACGTTTGTGCCAAATTCAAGGGAACTCCCTGAAGGCTGTCAGATATTGCATTCACGTAATTATGACAGATGCAAGGTCAGGGTGACCTTGACCTTTGAACACTAAAATCATAATGAGCTAATCTTTGAGCCTCTTTCAATGTTTGTGCCAAATTTAACGAAATTCTCTTCAGGTGTTATTGAGATATCGCGTTCACAAGAATGAGACAGACGAAGTCACAGTGACCTATGTGCTGTTTTTAACTATAGTTTAGCCGGTATAAAGCTTTTAGTTTTACAAGTTTGTTTAAGACGTTAACGTTTTGATTCTGCTTGGATCTGCATCAGTTTGAACGTTGTCTTAACATGTGAGGCATACAGTATGTGTGCAGGCGAAGCTACGTTTAGTCAACTCACCACGCCTCCAGAGATGTAACCTTTGTCCCCCAATAGGGCACTGGCATGGCAGCCTCTGGGAGTGGGAGCAGGACCCTGGACAACGCAACAAAGACAAACTATATTCATACCATACATACACTCTGTAAACTTATCATATTAATGTCTCAAAGTAAACATAATATAGTACAGAAAAAGCAAAGATTAATACTAAGCACTCTCAATTAAAAGGTCCAGTGTGTAGGATTTAGCTGTGAGGATTTCTAATTTCAGACACAAGGTCCCAGTGACCTTCAATTGAACATTTGTGCCCAAATTTGAAGAAATTCCCTCAAGGAGTTCTTGGTATAACATGTTCCTGAAAATGAGATGAATAGAAGATGACAAAAATCTTATTGGTTCATCGTTGTGTCCAAGTGGACGTTTGGGCCAAATTTTAAAAAATGTCCTCAAAATGTTCTTAAAATATCGTATTCACAAGAACAGACAGACGGAGGGGCAACCTGAGCGCAGGCACAAAAATCTGTGTTTTTCCAGCACTGCTCGCCCCGGAGGAGCTGCTAATTACAGTGAAAAAGCGAAAAAAGCCAACGGCCCGAGTTTGATTTATCTGTTCTGGGTTACCGTAGAAACATGGTGGCGTAACATGGCGAGCGTTATAGACGAGGACCGGTTCCCTATGTAGATATAAACAGCTCATTCTAAGGAAACAAAAACACAACAATACCTTTTTTTGCAGGTTAAAAACATACTTGTAATGTTATATTCCATTTCTGCTGATATATCAGCATTAATCCTGCACACTGGACCTTTAAATCACGCTGTCGCTCTCACCCGAGTCTCTGGCATGCTCCACGTAGCCGTGTGTGTGTCAAAAACACAGACTTCGCTGTTCCAGCCCCAGCACCTAAATAACGCGTTTCCAATTGTTGCCTAAAAAGACAAAATTGTGATCATGATCATGAGTACCAAACAAAGCAGTAAAAAAGTAAAAATCTGTCAATTGAGGGATCATGATGTTTTGTTTACAGAATTTGTTTTCATTATTTACCCAGGACATCTCTTCCACGACGAAGCTTGAGGTGTTTCGTACCTCCCCTATCGTCTTACATCCATATCCACCAAAGTAGATTAACCTGCAGCAGGAGAAAAAAAAGGGAAAAATACGGAGATAATTCAAATGTAAAAAGAAAGATCAAGGAAATCTGATTAAAATGTGTTTTTCAACACTTGACTTAAACCAGCTGTTTAAAATATCCCTCGATTAAAGTAAAAATAAACTTTCTGGACGTGTAAAGGCTGCATTTCCTGCTGTGAACAGTCGGTGTGATTTCTTACAGACGCAGGACTGACCTGTCTCGATGTACCCAGCAGGAGTGTTTGTTTCGTGGCGAAGGCGTCGTTCCCTTCATATCGGTCATGTTTTTCCACGTGAAGTTCGGCTCTGTGAGGTCGACGCTGTACATCTACACAGGAGAGTTAAATCAGTCAGATCAATCGGGCGGCCATCAGCTTTATGAAAATCCTTCATTTAATGACGGGGATCTGACACACTTAAAAAAAAAAAAAGGCCTTTATTTAAGATTTCCAAGTTTTTCCATGAAACCAAATAAAAAACAGATCAAGATGTGAGCATGGGCGGATCATGAGGTAATGGGGGCCCTGGGCACAGACATGCAGAGGGCCCCACCACCTACGTAAGGGTAAGACGTACAAACTTATATGTTTGTGGTCTCTTTGTGGCTTACTTTTTGTTTTTTGGTCATTGTGTCTGATAATTTTGTGTGTTTTCATTTATTTTGTCTTTTTTATTTATTTTGTCTCTGTCGTTTCTGTTTCTTCTTCTGGTCTTTTTCTGTCTATTTGTGGTTATTTTGCCTTTGTGGTGATTTTGTTTTTTTTTTTTGGTTGCTTTGTGTCGAATTTTGTGTCTTTTGGTTGTGTAGTTGTATTCTGTTCTTTGCAGTTATGTGATTCTTTGAGGTAATTTCTGTATGTTTTTGAGGTAATGTGATGTCTGTTTTGGTTGTTTTGCCCCTTTTATAATGTTTTTGTCTCTTTGCATATCTTTATGGACTTTTTGCATCCCTTTGTGAGTTTGTGTTAATTTAAATGACATTTTGCGGGTTAAGGCCCTGACACTGAGCCTGTGCCCTGATGTGAGGCTCGATCTGTCTACTACTTGATCTACTTTTTATTTTCAACATCCTCTTTAAAGACAATCCCGATAAATTCCTGTTAACCTCTCAAATTCTTGCATTGTTTCAGAAAGCCGTCACACCAGACGATCCAGTCAGTCTGCCAAAACGGCATTTCTGTGGTCAACACCCTGGGCTTGGCACAATCTACCAGACAAACTTCATGTCTTGAGTTCAAATGCTACATTCAATATGTTATTTTTTAAATAATGTCATTTATTTGGCTCAGTGAGCTACAGCTCCACATTTCAAAAGCCCTATCCATTCAGAGGTGATAAAGTTTTACTTTTTTTTGTCTGACAGAAATGGAAAAAGTGTTTTGGCAATCATGGTACATCATGGCGAATGGTGCTTATTTTGTTCATAATGTGGCCTGTAGCATATTTAAAAATAGGTCAGGCTCTTCTTCCTCTCAGATCACTCGTCAAAGAGATAACGTGCCCGTATTTTGAAGACATAATGTGCTTTGATAAGAGTTTAAACCTGAGAAACAGGTTAAATATCTTCAGAACAGAAGGAATGGTGGGTAAGCAGACGCTCAGTGTCTCCAGTTTAATGATAATAACACACGAGAAGCTAAACAGCTTTTAAAAACAACAAAGTGTGACTCGTGAAGTCCACATTAACCAGAGGTGCAGGAAGTATTATGCTCCTTTACATAAGTAACAGTACTAATACCACGTTGTTAAAATACACTGATAAAAGTGAGAGAGGTCCTGCATTGAAAATGTTACATAAGTAAAAGTAAGTATAATCATGACAATATTTTTTCTCCTTTTTCCCACCTATTTATTTGTTCTCGTTTATTTTCTGTATCTATTTTTTTTTCTTTTTTCCATGATTAAAAGGACCTTGTTTTCATTTGGTTTGGTGTATTTTGTTTTTGTATATTCACATGAGCAAAATAAAAGAGAATTACAAAAAAAAGAAAAGAAAATTTTCTTGAAATATGACAAGTAAAAGTACATAAGTCAGGGGAAAAAATCAAAAAAGAAACTTCAAAAAAAGAAAAACAATCTCAGAAAAACCCACCACAAAACTTAAAACTACTAAAAAAATAAAATAAAGTGACATCAGTGTTTATCAAAATTGTTGCAAAGCTGCACATTCAAAAATATCTAAATAAACATCTCAAAAATAAAATACTTCAATGTTTGAAAATGGTTGCCAATTAATTTTCTGTTAATCAGCTAACAGATTGATCAACAAATCATTTCTGCTGTGCTTGTATAAAACTGCTGAGTAGTTTCATTTATAACAAAACATCACATTTTTCTAAACTCTTGTTTTTTTAATGCAAAAAATGTAATATGTAAAGTAACTGGCAATTTAAACTGTCAGATAAATGCAGTGCAGTAAAAAGTACAGTATTCTCCTCTACAATGTAGTGGAGTAAAAGTATAAAGCTGCATGAAAAGAACAGACTCAAGTAATGCACCAAGACCCGACATTTGTACTTAAGTGCAGTACTTGAGTAAATGTACTTAGTTACTCTACATTGACATTCACTCACCTGGTTTGTGTATCCAGTGAGGCTGCATCCTGCAAAGATGTAAAGCGCGCCATTAACGTAAGAGCCGCAGAAGCCTGACAGATCCGGAGGTTTGTCTCCGGTGATCTCCCTCCGCTCCCTGTCGCACAAAAACACACAAAAAGGAAAACTGATTTACACCACATGGTTCAGCTGAACCAAATCCAGTTTTTCCACACTCGTGTGGCACAGATCAGACACGTATCATGAACGTGTAAGCTGGAAAAAACAAAAAAACACACATCACCAACTCGGTTACGAATATGATTCGGACAGCCGCAAATGAGTCTGTAGTCTAAGCAGACAGGTCGGATATTCCCTGACGTTGAGAATCCTGAGAATGTTATTGAAAATGCATCATTGGCTTGTTTTAACCCTTTAAAACCAGGTGCAACATCACTTTTCTTGTGGTGTTTTGAGACACTTTTGACAAGTTTTTAAAAAATGGGGAAGAAACTTGGTAAGAAATACTCCAATAAAATAAAGATAATTAAATAAAAAATAATAATAAATACTCCATGAATTAATAGATTTAGAAAACTTCTTTAAGTCGGGAAAAAGTCTAGGGAAAAAAGAAAAAAAAAGCTTGGGGAAAATATCTGGTAAAAAATAAGAAAAATTATTGGGAACCACTGTATTTTTAATTATCATAATTCTGTATTTAAAATGATGTTACAAAATTATTAGAATTTTATGTACTTTTCCAAGATCAATATATATTTTTTATTTTTTTAATTTTCTTATAATTTTCTTTTACTTTTTACTAATTTCTTGCTCATTTTTGGGTAATTTCTTCTTTCACTGCTCACGGCTTTCTTCCTGTGTTTTTGAAAGAAACCATGCCAATATGCTCAGGTCTCAAAGGGTTAATGACATACTTACATGTGCTCAGAAAGCAGAAAATACAATAATGCAGGACGAGGGTTCAAGACAGTCATCAAATGCAAAGGTTACCTGTCTTTTAAGCCTTTGGGGCGAAGAAACTATTCAGGCGAAAACATACAGGGCTCATGTCAAAAAACATGTTTATGAGGACATTTCATTTTTCGTTTATGTTTCAAGCAAAAGAAAAGTTAAAGAAGGTGTGAATGCAGATATCGGATTTAAGTCACTTTTTAGAGTAGCTATAAGTAGGTGGTTAATAGACTTGAGGTACAAACCTGAGTAATTCTGCTTGATTTCTTTCAAAAACATGGAAAAAAAATTAGCAGAGAAAAAAGAAATGACCAAAAAATGGCAAGAAATTAGTAAAAAGTGCAAGAAAATTACCGGAAAATAGATAGGTCAATAAATAAATACAATCTTTTTTTTAATTTGGAAATTAGGTGGGAAAACTGCTTTTGTAGTGGATTTGTAATAATTACAAATATATTTTTTTCTACTTTTTTTCTAATTTTTTCCTAGTTAAAAAAAAAATAAATCTGTAAATCAACTAATTTCTTGTAATTTGAGGAACATTTCTCACCAAATTGCTGATGTGTTTTTAATTCAATAAGTTCTCCCTTTAACTGCAGCCTTTGCACAGTCACTGTATCTTGCCTGCAGCATTTTTTAAAAGCACCGACACACACACACACACACACACACACACACACGCTCTGGGCCGACATACGCAGCCTAAATGTCAGGGTGACACACCAGCTGATAAACAGGATATCTTACCACGTCCCGCTGTCTAAATCACAGAGCCATATCTCATCGCTCGGCAACATGACGTCCTCTCCAGCAACTACCTGACAAGAGAAACAAGAGAAGATAAAGTCATGTATTTAAAAAACACTGTGTACTATTATCTGCTGAACAAAAACACGGCTTTTCTCATTAAATCTGACTATAACGGCTCATGTTCACATGTGTGCAGAAACTCTAGATTCATTTTATACACAAAGTGACAACCGAGACGCAACAAGATACGGTTTGAAAAATGTTTTCTCTGTTACAACATGTTCATGCAGATAAAGTTTCATATAAAAGAACGTCGAGCATGTTCTCTGATTCGTTTCTGCACGTTTGCCAGCACAACATCATTCTGGTTTATGTAGATATACGCTCAGATGTTAGTTTATTAGGAATACCGAAGAGCCCTGCCAAAAATCCTTCAGCCAAATTGGCTTCATTAAAAAAAAAAAAAAAAAAAAAAAAGGGGGGAAGCAGGCAATGAGCATCATAAGAGATTTCTTAAAAATTATGGAGAAATTAGTAAAAAAAATATATATATATTACAAGAAAATTACCTGAAAAGTAGAAAAAAAAAACCAAACAACAAAACAAGGAAATTATCTAAAAAATATTACAAATTTCTGTAACATATGAAATACACAATTATGGCAGAAAATATTTAGTTAAAATAATTTTCCCTAATTTTTTTTAAAAAAATTCCCTTTTCCCTAGACATTTTTCCATTGCATTAATTTTTTTTTCCAAAATTTACTAATTTCTTGCAATTTGTGGGAACATTTATTATCAAGTTGCTCATTGTCTTTTTCCAATCTTTTTGAAAGAAATCAAACCAATTTGTTCAGTATTCATAGGGTTAAAGATAATGTTTATTTTAACTTACACAGTATAAGAAGGTGTTTATTCAACTTTATGATGATGTTGAAGGCTGTTATTAGAAGTCCTTTGTGTTGTGTTTTTTCACAACACTTAAATCAATAAGGGTGGATTAGAAACACCTCACGGCCTACTTTTAAAAACTTCTTTTTGTTTGTTAAAACACACAAATCATTTAATGACCTCAACTCAACAAAAACTAAATATTATTACAACTTTCATTGAATAACATGATTGCATTAGTTTGATTAATAGACTGACAACTGAGTGTCACACAATTAACCCTTTGACAGCTGATTAATTGGCTTGATTTCTCTCAAAACATGGAAAGAAAGCAATGAGCAACTTTACAAGAAATGGCCTAAAAACTGTCAAAAAAATAATAAAAAGTACAAGAAAATCATATGGAAATTAGAAAAAAAATGTCATGGAAATTACATGGAAAAGTACCCAATATAATAATTTTGTAACATATTTTAAATAATGCAATAAAAATTAACATAAACAATTAAAAATACCAAATTGAATTAAAATGATAGTTTTCTGGACATTTGCCTTTTTTAATTTATTTGTTATCTATTAATTTCCTTCGAATATATATATATATATTTTTGGCAATCTATAGGACATTTTTGCAGAGTCGCTCAGTGCCTTATTCCATGTTTTCAAAAGAAATCAAACCACCTTCCCAGGTTTCATTGGTTTAAATGCATGTGAAAGGCGTCTGCAATCCACGTACACCTGCACAGGTAAACCTCCACACCGCTGAGTCTCACCTGGTATCCTCCCCACACATACAGCGTGTTGTTGTCGATGAAGGCGGTGTGGCCGCTCCTCTCCAGCCGGCTCACCGGTGCGTCTCCCCCCGCAGCGTCCATCCCCAAAACCCGGCGCTCCGCTCAAATAAAAACAACTAAAATGTTCACCGGGAGCTGGGAATGTCCTCCGGGATGTTCTGTGGCTCAGACAGCGGAGACCTGATCTGCTGCGGAGAGAAAAGCCGACTGGATGTGAGTGTTTGAGGAACGAGTTTTTCAGGCTCTCCGTCCTCACTTCACTCCTCCCATCAGCGTGATCCTGTTGTTTATGAGTTTATCTGCAGCGTGCACTGACCGCAGGAACCACTTCAACGCAAACTAACTTTACAAACATCTTTACAACATCAAATTAAGCGTGCTGAATTCGTTTAAGTACGATCTGCATAACGCACATTGTAAGTAAACTCATGCATATTTTGCTACTTTCAGTTTGCACATGAATTCTGCAGTTTACATTTCATAAAGTGAAACATGATTACATCAAATGTGCTTGAAATGAACTGAGAAAAATAGATATTGTGACTTACAAACACAGGCGTGACCTCAAAGACTCCAGTGCTGGTTTAGTGACAATGAAGCGATCATTATGTGATTAGTTTCACCTGCGCTCTCGGAATGGTGCAGCCCAGGGGCGGAGCAGCAGGGAGGGGGTTATGAGGCTGCAGCCCCGGATGTTTTTCTCAAAAGCACCAAAAAAATGGATGTTTTTAAAATACTTTGAAGCCTTTGAAACCTAAACAAATTGACTTGATTTTTTTCAAAAACACAGAGAGCAGGTGGCAAGAAACTTAACAAAAAATGACCAAAAAATTAGTAAAAGTTACAAGAAAATTCCCTGACTAAAAGAAAATAAAAACATAAATAAAATCAAAAAACAAAGAGAAAATGACCTTTAAAAAGTGTGTGTATATATGTGTGTGTGCAACATATTTTCAAATATCATTCCAAATTCCATATATACATATTTAAATGTATATCTGTCTGTAACATTTTTTTTAACATTTTTATTTTTTTATCTTCTATATTTATATTTATAAATAAAATTATATATATTCTGATGATGTATGTTTACCAGAATTTTAAATGTAGTCTATAGCCCTATAGCTTTTTATTTATTTATTTATTTATTTATTTATTGATAATATCTAACAATACCCCACAGATAATTATCAGGTCATTTCCTTGTCAGCTCTTACTTTTTTTGCAGTTTGTGGGACATTTCTTGCCATGATGCTAATTTTGTTTTACCCCTTTGACTTTCAAACACCAAATTTGAAGAAATTCCTTTAAGGTGTTTTTGAGATTTTGTGTTTACGAGGATGTGACGGACCCAAATTCACAGTGACCTTGACGTCTTACCACCAAAACTCTAATCAGTTAATCGAGTTTGGGCCAAATATAAGGTGTTCATGAGAGTGTTCATGAGAGTGAGATGGACACCCTGAGGACATAATGCTGCAGCTATGGCTATCGCTGGAGAGGAGGCGTAAAAATCTCCTGTTTCGAGCGTGCTCCTTCACAGGGTGTAGACTGGAACTGAAGTTCAACCTGGGACTTCGACATGGTTGGGAGCAAAAAAACTTGGCAGCCATTCAGTGGAATCTGACGCTGCTGTCGACCTTAAAGAAACTTTAGGATGTCTTGTCGACACTCGTCTCCTCTGTTTGTCTGTTTGACTCGACGCAGAAATGAAACCGAGTCAAAACAAAACCAGGCCAGACAAGTTTAGGAACGCTACCTCACAGTACACCAACCAGTGCTAAACGCATACATGCACCCAGATCTATAAAAATAGAGTGAATTAAAAAAGTGTGTTAATAAGAAATAAGAACAAACATCTTACGCTCAAAATCAAGCAAATATTTGGAAACAAAAACTTACCTCTGACCTCTACAGGCCTTTAGTTCTCAAAACCGGATTAGTCGAGTGTGCACAGTCGTCCAAATAAAGTTATTTGAATTGATTCAAATGAAGAAGAACCGCGCGAACCTGAACGAAAAGCAAAAAGAAAATTTGTGATGGTTTCAAAGTATCCGATGTCTTTGAGCTGGACGAAAAATATACTGCAAAACATCGACAAACATTAATAAGTGACAAATCAAGTTCGTATACAAGCCCCGAGCTTTTATAAATTATTTTATGTCACATTTTCATTATCAGGCGGATGTATCTTAATAGCTAAAATATAAGGTGACTAAAAATGGCAAGAATATTTTCAGTTTTAGCAATCAAAAGCTCTCAATTAACATTAAATGTCTGCAGGGAAAAACCTAGAAACAATGTTTGTTGTGTCTAAAGTGAAAAATGACTAAATACACCCATAAAATTCAATCTATCAAACGCTCCGCAGAGCCTTAGTACCTGAAACAAAAGAGATTCATTAAGTATCACACTGATATTTATTTATAATGACCATTTATACATTATACATCATAAATGAGATGACAAATACAAAACAAACAAACCAGGAATAACAGTACCGCAGTTTTCTAGCAAGTGATATGTTCTGCATATTTCAAAAAGTACTTCATGAGTAAACTTTAAATAAAAATCTATGTCTGTGAGTTTAACTCTACATCAGAGTCAAAGTACCAAAAGCTGTAAAATAAAGCAAACAAAAATAAAGGAGCAGGTTTGTTTGTTAGTTCAGGGGGTGAGTCCATGTGCTCGAAGATATTACAACTAAAATAAGTCGAAATATCAGTTTAACAGTCGTAGCTGAGTGCAAATGTGCAAAGTAGGTTTTGACCTCGATACGGATCCAATAATCTGTTGTTTTTGTTTTATATTGATTTTACTTCAGAAACTTTGTGAGTTATGTCAGTGTGGCTAAATCACACGAGCAGCAAATTAACCAATATATTCTTTTATTTCAATTTTAGCTTAAAAAACGTGTTAATATACTGAGAGAAACGTTCCACTAAATCTCCTCTGTGACTGATTTTTTCAGGGTTCCCACACATTTTTACGAATGAATTTTCAGAACTTTTCCATCATAATTCACCACATTTCCATGACTTAAAAGTTGTTTAAAATATATACTAATTCTAATACAGCCATCCACTATTAAACACGCGCTTTGCAGGGATTAGCATGAGCTCACTGTCAGGAGATCAGACCGGCACATACGGGTACGTACGTTAAGACCATACGTGTCTGCATTGGAATTTTAATTTGGATGCATTTTTTGCTAAAAACACCTTTCATAATTGTTTTGTGAAACTTGCCCAGGACACCCTGCCTGCGTGACGGCTTTGTTGCTGAACTGCTGCGGCTCACATTTATGTTGTGTTCACACAGACAGCTTTTCTGCTGCAGAGCTGCTGCTGTAACTATTGTTTTTCCACCATTACAAGTCAATGCTCCGCTGATTTATGAAGCCGTGCAAGCCGCTGCAATTTCAACAACGTGGTCCTAAAAATATTTCACGATAAAAAAAAACCTTGTGTCAACAACTGAAGGAAATCTGATGTTTCATTTTTTTTGTCATGGCTGTGACATATTTATAAGGAAGCTGGTTAATTAACATTCAATGATTTATGGAGAAGGGGTGGGATTAAAAAAGTTTATACTTCTCACTCTCTTTCGAATATGTTAGCAAAGCCATCACGTGTTTGACCTTTTCTTTGGCTTTATGTTTTTCATTGTCTGTAAATATCACTCAGGCGTCATCTTTCCTCCAAAAGGGGGCGTGGTCTTGGCAATAAAACATGCCTGTCTGATCTACGTGTGTTTCACGCGTGAAGTTTCAAAAATCACGCAGTGCAGCACTAGATTTTAAGTAAAACTAAGAACATATTTTGTGTAACATTTAACATGTTGTGAACATATTTCAAACAACAGCCAAAAGGCCAGGCCTGGAAAACCGATTTTCTAACTTTAAAACATTTCCAGGAATTTCCTGACTGTGGGAACCCTGTTTTTCCTTTGACTCAACATCAGTTTCTAACGCAGCTGTGTCATTTCAGGTAAATTAAACAGAAAACAGGAGATGTGATGCTTTTGGCCCTCTGTTAAACACAAGAGGAAATCATTGTAAAGCTTAAATTAAAAAGAAGGCACAATCAAAATCTGTTGATTAGAACATTTCAAGTGCTTTTTTTGCTATTTTGCATGTGCAGTACCCGACTTCACTGCTGTGTTTAAATATGTGTAAATCTGAGACAAATGCAGAACTCGCTGTGGAGTATTTCTGATAAACCTGATGGTGAAAAACATCCTACAATAAGACAAAGTGAAGAAAAAAAATGATGTAAAAGTGTGTTGGACACGATTCTTGGCAGCAACCTTCACCGTTGTCCCGTCCTTCGTTTGATGTCGTGGCTGAGTCTGAATTCAGAGAGGTATTAAAGTCACTGGTCAGTAACATTTGGCTGCATTACGTCAGGCTTCTAAATTAGTGCAAAGAGTTTAGCTACTGCAGCGCCGTCGCTCTCACACCGTCCTCTTCGGGTTTAAGGTCAGTCACGCAAATCGAACTCATAATTGCACTTGAGGTTACTTCATGTAAAAGCTAGATTTTATGTTATTTTTCTCTCCATCTGCGCTTCTCTCACTTTGTGAAAAACGTGGCTGCAGAGCGCCGCCCTGCTGGCAGCGCTCAGTCCTGCAGAACTCTCTCCAGGTATTTCTTCATCCGCTGACAGCGAGGACACGAGTCCCCCGCAGCCTTGCAGGTCAGGTGAAACACAGCCTTACAGTCTTTACACCTGTGGCAAAGACAAATAAAAATGGCAATTTAAAGAAATTCAAGTTTCCTGCTATTTCTAGAATTAACATTAATTATGGACAATTGTCTGGTTGACATTTTTTGTGCATTATTTTTTTAAAACTTTCAGTTGGTGCAAAATCTTTGGTATAACTAGTAGAAGATGAAAATGGACAATTTAAAACGCCTCTTCACTTTGTTTTCTTTTAACACAATAAAAACAACTGAGAAGAAATCACAATACAGAGACTATAACATAAAACTACACAAAAAGCACCTCACACACAAAACCCAGAGTAAAAAATAGACTGTGTGACTGAACGAAGCTCTGTGTGTGTGTGTGTGTGTGTGTGTGTGTGTGTGTGTGTGTGTGTGTGTGTGTGTGTGTGTGTGTGTGTGTGTGTTGCTGCCACAGATAACATACCTGGTGGTGGTGTCGAACTGGAAGGGGAAGATGATGTCGTTGGCGTGACATATCTGACAGATGAAGCCCCGCTGAGTGCACAGGTCACAGTGGAACACGTGGTTGGAGGCGTGCTGCAGCAGCGACATCAGGTAGTTTGCATACTGGCCCTCTGCAATCTGTAAAATAAAACACACATTGAGATGTGTCAAGGTGGCGGACGACGGATGCAGAAAACATACTGAACACAGCAGGATACCTGTCGCAGGTCCCTGACGCTGTACAGATGGCTCGACTCCAGCAGGTACGTCCGCTGCTCCATTCTGACAGAGAATTAACAACAAACATATAACAGAATTCTTTGATAAAATGTGGTAAAATGTGAAATGAGGACACACACCTGGCCTGGAGCTTCTTGCAGGCTCCGCTGCGGCAGGTGAGCAGGTAGTCGCCCAGCAGGCGGAGCCTCTGCCGCAGGTTGTGGGCCTGAGACATGGACTCAGCGTGCTTCACCAGCTCTGGGTTCAGCTGCTCCAGGTTCAGCAGAGGCTCCTGTTCCACCTGAGCCAGCAGACGCAGCGCCTTCTTAGACACCTGGACACACACACACACACACACACACACACACACACACACACACACACACACACACACACACACACACACACAGATCAGAATTAGCGCTCACATCTGGCCCAAAAAAATCAGGCCTGACGCTAAACGAACACAACCCACAGCAGCAGCTTTGGGCCCCCACTAAATAAAAACCCCAAATTTCCATTGTATAAGAAATATATATATTATATTTTCTTTAATACTAAAACATTTATTCCAAGCTATGAGGCTTGTGTGGTGTTTTCACACTTCTCCTTACGAACACACCTCTAAATGGGTAAGAACACGACCTGATTCAGCCCTGGTGACAATGATGAGAAATTACAGCCCCGGCGGGTTCGGACAGAAGTTGTGTGTGATAACTGAGAGTTAAAAAGAACTGAAAAACCACCTCACTTGTCATATATTGTGTCTAAATTATATCTCAGTATTCAAGGTGAAACTAAGATAAAAAAGCTCTCTGATGCAGCAGAACCAGACAGCAGACTACATTACCCACAATGCATCTTAACAAGGTTTATACATCTTTTGTTCACATTCAAATAGATTTTTATGTGTAAAATCAGAGCAGTTGCCTTATATAGTTTTCTTTTTCTCATAGTTTCATCTGTACCATCACCGGTGCATGTTTACAAAGTGATCTGTGCGTGCTGCATCTACCTCTCGTTGCGTCAGGTCCCAGTTGTGTACCATGCGTGAGGGGATGATGGTGGTGTCGCCGTGGTGACAGGAGTCACAGTAGTACTGGCCAGAGAACTCACACAGCCGCGCTCTGCCCAGAGACGGGCCGATCTGCTGGGGACACCCTGCGTACGACACACAGCAAACAACACCTCAGACTCACACCCACAAAACAGAAAATCCTTCAGCACGGCTCACGCGAGCAGCACACTGGGGTTGGGCAGGCGTAAAAATGTTCAGACCAGTTCCAGGTTAAGCCAAACACCGGATCTTCACTCAGCAGATGTCCACTTGGTGGCGAAAATACACCTCGAAGCTGGTTTGGCAACCGCCAATAAACAGCACAATCAGCAGGACAACTGCAAGCACTGTTTTCATTTCTCTTTTTTCTTCTTTTCATTTCTCTTTTCATTTTCTCTTTTTTATTTTGTCTCATCGCCCCAAAAAAACATATGAACTTTCTCTTGCAAACAAACCGTTCATGTCGTCTCTCTCAAACCTCAACTGAACTTTGATCTCCTTCATAATGTCGACCTCAGCTCGGCAGTAAAATATAGTATACTCGATATATCGCGGCGTGTTCCACGTGGGATGTGTAAAATGACCGTATTACGAGCACTGAGTATAAACCGTCACGTCATGTCTTCTGTGATCTGGCGCTCTCACACACACACACAGAAACATTATCAACAAACATTCGTTGATAATTTGGAGCTTGACAGAGAAATATTACCTGCACACTTGAAGCTCTGAGCGTCCAGCCCCTTCTCTGACGGCACCGTGGACAGATGGACCAGCAGTGCTCCGTCCTCTTTTAGTCTGTGCTGCACCAGTCTGTGAAGATTTCCAGTTAACCCCGAGCAAACCACAGCCGGCTCCCCCGAGCCGCCGTCCTCCCCGCTCTCCAGGTACGAGTCCAGAGCTCCTCGGATCAGAACCCTCCAGGTTCGAGCCTCCTCTGCGTTCTCTGCTCTGAGTCTTAGCGTCTCCCTGACGGTCAGCAGTTTGAAAAAGGCCGGTCCTCCCAGCGAGACGTCAGGCACCACGTCTCGGATATCCTCAATTGCGTGTGTTTGGCGCAGCAGCTTCCTTCCCTCTTGTACCCGAAAACCTTTCAAAGCCTCCAGGGAGAGGGAGAAGACTAAAGGTGTCCATGTCCGAGCCTCCGGGTCTGTGGAGAAGTACAAAACAGCCTCTTTGATGGCATCTGTTTCTAAATCAGTACTCCGAGTCCAGTCGAACTCCTGTGGAGGAAGCGCGTCTTGCCCTCCGGACGTCCCCGTGTCAGAGGATGAGAGACCTCGCTCAGGGCTGGAGGGGGCCGAGGACGGGGACGACGCCTCCACACCGTTCTCACAGGGCTGCAGCACCTCCCACTGCTCGTCAATACGAGACGCCGGTCGGCATTTGTTGACGGCCTCGACTATCCGGTCCACCCAGTCCTCAGCTTCGTCGCGGTTGGCTGCCCGGAGGTACAGTCGCTTCCCGGGAAAGGCCAGCTCGAAGCGGCCCTCGGGTGAGGCGATGCGAGCGTCCTCACATCGCACCAGGGAGCAGTTGTCGCAGCACGTCCGCTCCTCCGCGTTGAGATAGAGCCGGAACTCGAAGGGCGACAGCTCGCAGTAGTAATCTCGCCACATTCCCATCGCACCGCGTCGCTCCAGATGTCCGAGCTTCAGCAGGCCGCGGAAAGGGTTGGACAGCCCTGACGGACAGACAGATGCACACAGGTGAGTAAAAGTGACAAATTATTTTAATTTTAATTATTTTACATGGTATTTTTTCTGTATTCACATTATGGAGATTTGGTGACGGCTGGAGAGGGTTCCTGCAGATTTTTTAAGACTTAAGTTTAAGACCAATTTTCTAATAATAAAATTTGAAAAAGGAAAATTGTCAAATGTTTATTGTAACATAAAACTTTTTTTTGTCAAGTGAAATGCTGGATTAAACGTGTCAAACGTTGAAAAAAAACAACAATTTTTAGAGCGGAACAAATGGAAGACAATGAACATATTATAGTCATAAAGTATCTATTAGTTAACACAAATATTGCAATTTTCTCCTCAAGTACAAAGAAACCTCTAGGGAGCTGAGGAGGAGCAAAAGCGTAAAGATGTTTGATGCAAATAATGAAATTCAATATTTGCTGACCTGAAACGGCACTAACTTACAGCATTAACTTTGACGATATAACATTCTTCAGTCGATGTTGTCTATTGACTCAAAAGATGATTAAATAAAAAGGGTGACTTGTTATTGACAAGTGAAACGGTTAAATTATGAATGTGTTGACATGATGTAATGAAATAATAATACAGCGCTGCGTCAGTGACAATAAATGCTCCAAAGTCCAAACACTTACTGAGGTGACGTCTTGCAAGAAATACCAGTTTATTACGCTCCAGTGCGATCTGAGCACGTCCCAATAAATGATGCAACACAACCGGTGTGTTTCCATTTCACAGCTGATGTGAAACACCTGCTGTGACATCAACATTCGGGGCGTGGTCAGAGCCGTAATGTTTTCATTCCACAGTTCCCGGTGCTGCGGGATTTCTGTGTTATTTACCTTTCGGCTTAACGTCTCACTGGTGACCTTTACTGGTCAGGTGTGCTTAACCTGAAAGAGGGAGTTTTTCAGACCTTATGGAGCAACGCTTTTACACTATTCTAGCGATCCTAGGGTGGCAGTAACGCTCCGGGTTAGTTATTGCAAAATATTTAGGTGGAAGGAAATGTGTCAACCTCGAGAACACAGAGTCGGTTTTGCTGAGTAACACTGAGTGTAAACAGGAACTTTGATTTAACGTATTATTTTTAAGATTTCATGTAAATACTTTAATAGCAATCATGTAACATTTTTTAACCATTATTATTATTATTGTTACTGTTTTTTTTAGATTAAGTCCAAAACTCAAAGTTATATGATGACTCCACCCACATCCACCCAGTTTCCCCTTTATTTGTTTATTTTGCTTACTTTTTGTTTATTTGTTGATGTTTTGGTTTTGGTTTATTCTATTTCTGTATTATTTCAGCATTTATTTATTTTATTTATTTTTTTTAACTTTCTGTTTATGTTTTCTTTTCACATCTGTATTATTTTAGCATTTATTTATTTTATCTTATTATCTTTCTGTTTATGTTTTCACATCTGTAATATTTTAGCATTTATTTATTATTATTCTATTTATTTATTTTGGTTTCTTTTCTCTTTTCATACCTCTTGATGTTTGATGTTATGGTTACAGTAAAATTGTTATATATACTGTAAATAATATGTAAATGTACTTGTTTTGCTTTATTTTTTCCACAAGTTCTGTTTAAAAAATGACTATAGCAGCAGCAGCAGCAGATCATCGAATTAGTTGCTGATTATTTTTATACCAATCGATTTATCAACTGATAGTTTGATGATGATGATTGTCTTCAGTTTTTAAAACATGATCCCTGTGATAATGTATATAAAGAGAACAGAGTACCTATTTGTCTGCGATGGACGACACTGGGAGGTGACGTCGAGGCCTTGGGCTCAGCCGTGGGAGCAGGAGGAGGCGCCTCATCGTGGTCTGACTCCTCCTCCAGATGCGGCTTGTAGATGTCGTCTTCAGAGATCCAGCAACGAGAGTGCTGCGATGAAAATGACAAAACATTTTTTAACCTTTTGAGTGAAAATAAACTGATCTTATAAATAAGAAACTTATAAATAATAAATAATAAACTGAACTTTAATAAACTGATCCGACTGAGAAGAATTTCCACAAAAACTTAAAATCAAAGTGTTTCATAGTTTATTCAAACTAATTTGGCTTCTTTTGTGTGCATTTAATCTCTCTCTGCATGTTTAAACCTTGTGCTGCTGCAGCCTTTATGTTAATATGGCGGCATTTAGTGCAGACTTGTGTCGACTTAAAAGCGGTATGGAAATTTTTATCACGCCCGGCCTTGTAAGATTGCAATCATGACTGTTTTGTTAAAGAAACCAGCCGCGTTTATTGAGAAATAAGACGAAAATTCAGATCAGATTAAGTTATCGACCCACAGATAACACAGCGTAGCTGCACTCAACGAATAGACCACAATTTGTGAAATTTCCTGTTATCGCGTGTCGTTGGGGTTTGTGTGAGAACTATTAAAAACTAAGACGAATGATCTTTTCTCTGTAACTATCTTGACTAATTTGACTTAAAAATATTTGGCAACCACAGAAAGTCCTGTATTTGGGGGAGATATTGTGACACATCCTGGAGCTGTCTCTGCCTGGACATCACGTGTAAAGAATACATAATAAGGCTTTTATGTTTATTTATTTTTATGCTGCTGGAAGTTTTATTTTATCCACGACGTCCCGCCACAGGGGCAGATTCTTCTCATTTCTTTCTTTTTGTTTTATACACAGCAGGGCTAACATGACCACTCATGATCCCTTGTAGTGGGAAAAAAATGACAATTTTCCATGATTCAGTGTCAGGTGTCTTATTTGTCATTTCCTCAGTGGTAAACAGCAATTCGTAAGCAAGGACAGTTCTGCATTTCATCAAAGTGTAAAACCGTAAATTGTACCCAGGAATCACAACACTCACCTACTAACTTAATAAATTAAACTAAATAACCCTGCAACATGAAATGACCCTTTTTATCAAGCTATGAATTTAGAATGATTTGTTATCGATTTATGTACTCTCCTGAATAGTTTATTATTATGCATTTCTATTTATTTATTTATTTCCTTTTTGTCTTTCTCTACACAGACCAGGGTTCCTACAGCTTTAGGCAAATTAGATTTAAGACTTTATAGGATTATTTTTAATGTCACTCACAAATAAATTAAATAAATGTGTTTTTGAAGGATTGATTTAAGACATTTTAATACCAATTAAGGCGCTATTTTAGATTAATAAATTAAATTTCAATTTAAAAAAAAAATAGATTAAAACAAAAAATAAGGTCAATTCTTATTATGTTGAGATTTTGCAATACAACATCAGAAAAAAAATAACAAAATCCTAATTTTCCATAATTTTCCATTTTTAGGACTTTTGATAGATTGATTTAATGCCAATTATTTTTAGATTATTGAAATAAATTTCAATAAAAAAAAGATTTTCATTAAAAAAAATTACTACTTACTGATAGAGAATCTGAGGATAATTCCCTGCTCAGGATGCTGGCAGAGCGCCGTGCGCCTTCATGCACTGGCGGCTCCAATGGCTCGGCTTTTTTCTCCTCCCGCAGAGGCTCAGGACTCTCCTGGACATCGGCCGTATGAACTTCCTCAGACTCCACCGGCTCAGTGACCGCAGAGATCACGTCTGCGTCCGAGTGAAACTCAGAGGAGGCGTTAACGCACGCTTCAGAGGGAGAGGAGTCCACATGGTTCTCATCAGATGTTGGTGGCGGCTCTGATTCAGACAGCAGAGAGTTTGGGAGCGGGTCCACGAGGTCTTGGGATGGTGTCGGGGGACCGTGGGTCTCGCTGTCAGAGCCGCTGAAAATGGCCGTCTCCGAGTACTGATCCGGACCCGTGCTGGAGACAAAGGAGTCCTCACGCGTGGAGTCCTGACTGCAGTGGCCGCTCTCCCTGAAGTCCGTCAGAGAACTGCAGAAAGTCAGAATATATTTAATGCAAGCTGGCAGTGAAAGAGAAATGTTTAGTTTTGTCAAAATTTGAAAATATAAAGCTGAAATTATTTTCCTTTTTTTAAATAGTAAACAATTTTTTTTAAAACGCCATTTCGAGGAAATGTGTCACTTAATCACGACCAGTAGCAAAACTGTGTGTTTTGGGCTGTAGATCTGTGTTGCATTAAAATCTAAGCCTGCCATGTTTTATCAGTTTAATCAATGTAAAGAATTGTTTAAATCCCTTTTGTAACTGTCCACTGCTCAAATATCACATTTCACTGAAAAGAATGACAGTGTATTTATGTTTGACTCGGACTAAACAGACAACTCAATTATACATTGTTTTATTAAAAAAAGGCTCAGCAAATTTCCTAAAAGAGCTTGTCACTGTAGGAGTAAATAATGCATATGTTGGGGACTATTTTCAGCTGTGGATTAATCCACATTTTTGTGTTTTTGTGGCAGCAGGACGTGAAGAACAAAGAAAAGAAATTAACTGCAGTGTGTGAGGGCAAATGCACATGCAGCGACCAGCAGTGAGTGAGAGCTTGGCGTCCTCGTCTTCGTGTTTTTCAACAAATCTACCTACGGGTACAAATAAAGTAACCTGAACTTGTGTGTGTGTGTGTGTGTGTGTGTGTGTGTGTGTGTGTGTGTGTGTGTGTGTGTGTGTGTTCATGTTAATGACAGATGCAACAGAGGGGCTCATTGATGTGTTTTTCAAAGAGCGGCAACAAATGGATTTGGGATTAATTCATTGTTGGTTCTGATCTTTTAATGGGATTTGTCAACAATAAGACAAATATAGAAGCACCAGTCTAATCCTTTAACCCTTATCTGCTCCTGCGCTCCAAAGACACAGCGAGAAGACACACTCACTCCTTCTGCGGCCCCTTGGTGCTGATGCTGACGCTGATGGGCATGTCCAGGTCACATGGGGACCACTGCTCCCCTGTGGGGCTGCGGGGGTCCTGCCCCTGCAGCAGGCTGTCGGAGCTCAAGCTGGAGGAGAGCTGAGAGGAGCCCGTGGTGTCCAGGCTCAAATTAGACGAGTTGAGTGCGGTCCTGCCCCCCTGTAACACGCTTGTCCCTCTCCCCAGCAGCGCCACTGGACATCCTCTCTGCATATCCTGAGCGTCTGATGAGCCCGACGACTGGGACACCGTATCCCATGATTCTTTGTACACGGGTTTAGAGGCGAGGAGGTCTCCGCCGTTGCAGGGCAGGTCGAGTGAGTCCGCCTGGGACAAAGGGCAGAGTCCGGCGAGAGCCAGAGGCGTGGTGGTCCATTCGTTGAGGACAGCCGACTTGTAGGAGAGGCTGAATGTGAGTGAGGCCAGACCCTGGAGGTAGCTGAGCAGGACTTCCCGCTCCTCGGTGTTCAGGAGCAAGGCACTGGGCTGGTAGTGGGCCCGCAGCTTGGAGCCCTCACGGAACAGCGAGGCGAGGTAGCACTCCAGGAGGCCGTGGTTGAGGGCCAGCCGCAGCCAGGCTCGGCAGCGCCCCACGTCCGTGCCCACGAAGCTGATCTTCTCCAGCTCTGTGACCACATCACTGTGGATTAAACAGAGACGTCACAGGCCGATTAAATTATCTCTAGGGCTGAAAATAACTATTCATTTAATTATGGAATTAGTGAGTCAACTTTTTTGGTTTATAAAATGTTACAGAATTGTGAAAAATGTCCATTACTATTTCCTTTAGTCCAAAATGATGTCTTGAAATTACTTGTTTTTTATGACCAAGAGCCCAAAATTGACAGATATTCAGTTCTTTTAATCTTTAGATCTTTCTTTCAAACATGCCAAAGAAAAAATAAAATAAAACACAGGCAACAGTGGAATCTGATGCCTGAAATACACACCTTGATCTAATTAAACAAGAATTCAGACAAAAAAAAGAGCAGATCAATCCGAACAAACAACACACACACACACACACACACACACACACACACACACACACACGTCACAGAACTAAGTCTTATCACATAAGACAACAAAAAGCAGCAAATCATCACATTAGAGAAGCAGGAATCAGTGAATGTTTGGTATTTTTGTTTGAAAAAAAAAATGAAATATGTGATTTATATGATCATCAAAACAGTTGCAGATTTAACTTTTGTTAAAACTCTTCTGCTTCTCCGGGACGTCGGTGTTTCCTGACGACAATACTGCACCGTGCATGTTTTATGCATGCAGTACAAATGTCTTATTTTTGTCATTTGCATGTAATTTTTTCTGCAAATTTGATTACCTAAACAGTCTTAGCATTTCATAATTAGGGTATGACTGGAAATTAAGACTCTTGTGAATGAAATTAGCTCATTTTTATTCATGTGTGATGTTGTTTGGTCCACAGCAGCCATTTCACGACAGTGAGATCTTTTTTTTAATTTCACCTCACTGTATAAAACGACCTAAAGTGACCTTTGGGAGAATCACAGCCTCACCAAACTTAACAAACACAAACTCGAACATTCAGAGGATGTTTGGCTTTCGTAGATATATTGACAAAAACAGGGGTTTTCTCTGCGGTTTCCATGTGATTTTCTAGAAATCTGCTAATGTCAAAAATATTTGATACCAAATCACAATGTAGATTTTTCTGTGGTGCTCCTCAAGTTTTGGTGTCTTAATGTTGTATTTTGGAGGGTTTTTCAAACCATTTTTATCCCCCTAAAGATCCCCTGCCCCCCCCCCCGAAAAGACAAAAAAATGGGTCTATTGTCGGCAGGAGTGGACCAGAACTACCTAATAATTTCAGCTCTATCGATGTCCTTTTAGCACAAACGTGTTTTTACCGGTGGGTGACGGTCTTGAGGAGGCTCCAGAAGAAAGGCTGAGGGAGGGGTCCTCTGTCTCCCTTCCTGGTCCGTCCGCCAGACTCCGAGCGGATGTACTTGGCTTTGATGCCGTGGATGAAGATGGCCTCCAGGGCGCAGCAGAGGAGGTTAGCGTCGGCGTCTTCACTGGTGACCACGGCGTCTGACGTCACATAGCGCTTCTGCAGGGCCTTCAGCGACTGTGCCAACTTCTCTTTGATCTGCGTGTGACAGAGCGTGAAAAACACATCAGCTTCCTGCAGTAAAGAAAAGTGCGAGAACATTTTCTGCAAATGTCAAATCTTGATTTAAAGAATTCAGGGTTTTTTTTACTATTGGAAATGTTTTTAGAGATCTGTAACCTGATTGCAACTAGTAGACTTTAATTCAAGTTTAATTACAGATGTTTAAATTTGTACATGTTTTAATTCCAAGTTGGCATATCTGAAATGTAATTTGGACTAGTTGTAATAATAATTAGTGATATTAACAACTGAAATATCACTAGTCAACATGTTAATTCTTGATATCAATAATTTAATTCTTGTTAGTAGAAATTATCATTCTGGATATTTGTTCTAACATTACAGATATCATAAATACAGTTTCTACAATAAAATTCAATTATGACATTTCATAATTAAATTATTGACAAGAATGTTATTTCAGATATCTGAAAAAAGCACTGTTAATGGGTAGGGTTGAAACAGTTTGAGATTTTTACAGTAAGATCAAATATTGCAGTTTCACTGTATCACAGTTATGCAAAATTATTATCAGTTAAATTGATGTAAAACAGTTTTTTTAAATTCAACATTTTATTACTTAATTTCACGGATACCTGACACCATTTTTAATGAAAGCATGTGTAAAAAGTCTCCCTTTTCAAAACTCTAGATAAATATCTAGATTAGCAAACGTGCACAGTACGATAACAATTCATTTTCATATCAAAACATACCTTGAAGCCGCTATATTGCTGCAACCCTACTAATATCTGTAATTAAAGGTGTTTGTAAATCAGTTTTGACCTGAGGAAATATCGTTTCTACATGTGCAAATACATTTTAACATGTCAAAATCAATTTACAGATATCCTGAATTGACATTTTATCTTGTGAAAATGACAGTTTGACACGTCAAAAAGTAATTTGCAATAGTGAAAACTAAATACTCGTCAGTCTGATCAGTTAAATGTTCAAAGGGCTCGCCATAGGCTGAGCTGTTATGAAACATAGATTACCTGCAGTCACATGACACCTACTATCAGCTGACATGGAAACACAGAGAACATACACATATAAACTGCAAGCCGACATTATGCAATATGTTGCAGAGTATTAACTGATTCTTCAGCAACACTTTGAGACGTGATGTTCTCTGAGCGCTGAAGCACTCTTAATTTACTCTGCTTCACTTAGCAGGACTTAAGCGACAACACAGCTAGAAAAACATAACTAGGGACCAATTCCAATTCTTTCCAAGCTCCCTGACTCATATACATTATCTCAGCAAGTCAGCAGTGCACTGTGCACTATCTGCAAAGTCATGCTGTTTAATACATCATATAAAACAGTATATTCTGCTAATTATTGACTCAGCAAAGTGTGCACTTATTCTGCAACGCTTTGAGAACATCTGCTATTGTTTTGCCATTAATTCTGCATCTGGTTTCATCTTCACAACCCTTAAAAATCTTCGCGAATTGGCTTGATTTCTCTCAAAAGCACGGAAAGAAGGCAATGAGCAACTTAACAAGAAAACAGCCCCGAATCAGTTAAAGTTACAAGAATATTACAGGAATTTATTTAAAGAGAGAAAATTATAGCAAAAAAAGAGCAAAAACAGGAAATTACCTGAAAAAAGTGCTAGTATAAAATTAAAAAATTAAAAAAAAATAAATAAATTTCTGTGCCTATATTTTAAATATATATTTATAATAATGATTTTGTAAATATAGTTTTCCTTATATTTTCTCTAGTTATTAAATATTTTCTAATGATTCCTCCTCTTTCTTAGCTCATTTCCAGGTCATTTTCTTGTCACCTTTAACAGTTTTTTGTTGTTATTTTGCAGAATATTTCATGCCAAGTTGAAGATTGCCTTTATGTCCATGTTTTTGAAAGAAATTACACCAATTTTCTCACATTTTAAGGGTTTAAGTAATTGTGAAAGGCTTCTGAAGACAGAAAACTGATGTCAATCCAGGTTTAAAAAGGTTAAAATCATTAGACAATTATTTTAACAACTATTTTAAGGACACTGCAAATAAGATAAGCAGGCAAGTGAATGGATCATCATGTTCAGGGCTGACAGAAGTGTAAAGCTTAAGTACGGTTACAACACTAAAATTACAACATGTACAGCTTAAATGTCACAACCTGACAAGCAGAAATACTTCTCAAGAAGCCAATAAAGTGAATCTGACACCTTCACTGGAGTTCTCACAGCAGCAATAAAAGACAAAACAACCAGGAAAGGAGAGAAGATCACATGGTAACAAGATCTCTGTGCACACGGAAAAAGCTTGTGGTTTTACCTGCTTGACATCTTTAGCCTCAGGTGGCGTATCTGGCATCTGCGTGGCTAACATGGCACCTCCTGGGAAGATTTACTCCCACATGGCACGCTGAAAAACAAAACAGTATTCCTTTGACATGTGCAAAATGCAACAGGCTTTCCAAACAGCATCTGTAATACCAACTACTTTAATCCCTGCTCTCCTTTTGACATGACTTTTGCCACATAAAGATGGATAAACAAGCAGCGCAGGCTCGTGGCAGACCAGTAAGGCATGTGATAAGGAAGCTGTGTTTTTTTTCTGTTCCTTCCTCACTTAATTTTTGCACATTTGCCGCGGAGATATCATTGTATTTTCCATCACGAGACTCTGTGCTGTGACATATCTGCTATTTCATGGTTTCAGTAAGTAAACCACACTGAAACTGAGTCATGTGAGCGACTGATTAAAGAGTGTCTGCAGGGAAGTAGCCAAAAAAATGCTCCAGGACCTAACTTCCCTAATCAAGAAGCACTGTGAGGGAAAATCAGATCTTAAGAGCATGACACTCAGATTCCCTGACATGAGATAAGACAGCTGTAAATACCTTGAGTGCTGAGCTACGGACAAAAACAGGATTACTTAACATTGGACAGACAAATGGTGTGAAGTGTTAGTCAGCAGTAGGATCAATGTACTTTGTTATATCAGTCAGATCTACTACGCAGGAGCTGTTTTTAAGTACAAATTCAATGTATTCGCATTTCATGCAATTTTATGCCTCTTCTCTACTACATCTCGGGGGTAAATGTACATTTTACTCCACTATATCTGACTGATTTTTTCATAAATCATGAGACTGAAGTATAAAGTGTTCCTTTACTTTTTAGGCTATATATATATATATATATATATATATATATATATATATATATATATATATATATATATTTTTTTTTTTTTTTTTTTTTTTATTTATTTTTTTTTTTTAAAGCTCTTGGATGAGCTTGAAAATACATTTTCACAAAGCTGGAAACGGGGATGTTTTTCTGACTTTATGAAACATTGGTTTTGTTTTAAGAAATATGTGGTTTTCACAGGATAACACAAGATAAACTCACAGTATAAAATGCATCCCTGTAGATTTAACTACCAAACATTTTATAAACGTTCGGTGACCCTGAGCATCAAAACACAGCATTTTAGAAAACAAACTGAAATGTAGTGTTTTCTGAACTGCTGTAGTGTTTTGTGAAATGTTCTAGCATTTTCTGATAAGTTGTTGTTCTGTGAAATGTTTTGTTTTATTAAATGTCTGATGTAGATATCTGTTTTCAGAACATCACATTTTGTGAAAGGTAGTATTTTCTGAAATGTAGTAGTGTACTGTGAAATGCTGAATATGAATATGAATATATATATATATATACACACATATACATATGCTAAAATAATAGTGATTTCCATGTTGTTGTGTTTTGACCCTCAGGGGCTACCATAAAACAAATCAACCTAACCTATAGCATCTAAAGCAGTAAATTGCGACATACACATAAATCCTGCAGCAATATTAATCTAAAAACATATTTAGTAGTAAAGACAGGCAACATTTTACTGCACAGGCAGTGCTTTACACCTTTAACCACATTTAATATTAGCTGATTTATACTGGTACATATTTGTACTTTTACTTTTGAATGCAGGACCTTCACATGTCGTGGAGTACTTTCACAATGTCGCAGCAGTACTTTAAGTCCTTTGCTCGGTTTACAGTAATATACCAGTAAGTTTGTTTGCATATTTTGACGGTTTGAGGTTAAAATTGACATTTTGCTCAATATTGCCTTGTATTAACAGGCAGCAAGTTGGCAATTTTAACGCTAGCTCCAGTTATTGGGCGTGTGTGAGTGTTCAGACTCGACAGACAAGGTCGAAATAAACACACAAAACAACAACAAAAGCATATGTAAAACAGCATTCATGTAGCAGTCACGTTAAAGCAGAAACAACATGACAATTGTAATTTAATCGTATTTTTTTTAGCATTGATCGTTAACGAGCTAGCTTCCTTACCGAAACAGGTCGGCTAACTCGCCATTCCGGTCCAAAGACAGCCGCCATATCCTCCGAAAATGATTAAAAACTCGGTAAACGTCCGCTGAAGGCAGGTTAGTCCGTGCAGTCGCTCTCCATCGTTTACAAAACACACAAAAAACAGAAAACAACGAGCTCAGATTTGTTTCCTTGAGAGACGCTCTCTGTCACCAGCTGAGGCGCACTGCATCATGGGAGCTTGACTCGACCACTGTTGCCTTCAGGCTCAGTCAAAAAGTCAGGAAATAAACTTTGCCCTCACAGGAACGTAAATAAATGATAATTTCCCCCAAAATGTTGCTCACATACAGACGCATTTGTTGAAATGTGACTAACTACATTTACTCAGGTAGTAAACTTATATAAAAATTACTTTTTTACTCCACAATAATTATTTGAAAGCTTTAGTTATCAATTACTTGGCATAAAAAAATAAATACATCAAGTGACATTTATTTATGATAGCTTTAAGTATAAAATAATTATAAAAAATATAATGCAAAAAACATGCTTTTTCCCAGTATGTAAATAATGCTCCCAGTCTCTTTTCTTTTTGGCTGTGGGGATGCTCCGCCCGTATTATGTAAATTATGAATAAATAAAAAAATGATCAGAAAAAAAACTAAGTTTCATTTTCACAAATATGATGATTTTTTTTGCCTCTGTTTATTAGCGTTACTTTTTGCATTATTTTTTGAAAATATTTTAGTTTGCTTGTTTTGAATTATGGATATTTGAGGCAAGAAATGCATTATTCTATATAGTTTTATAATTTTATTTTATTTATAATTTTATTTTATCATTTTAAATAAATTACGTAAATAATACATTTAGTAATTTATTGTTCATTTAATTTCATGTATTAAAGTTGTATCTTTTATTCAAATTTGATACTACTACTACTACTACTATTATCATCATCATTATCATTATCATACTTGAGTACTGTACTTGTGTACTTTGTACTAGTATTTTTACAGTGTGGTATGCTATTTATGCTTTTATTTAAATAATAAATTAATCATTTTTAAAAATCAGTTTCCATGTAAAAGTCAGTTTCAGCATCACAAATGTGCTGACTGATCCTTTTGCCTCTTAAATGATTGTAATATTTATTATTACTATTATCATTATTACTATGACTACTTGGATGGACAAAACAAGCATTGTGGTGTCACTTTCAGCTCTCGTGAAGGCATTTATCAGTATTTTCTGAAACTTTTCAAAACAAACAATCAACCAATTGATCAAAAAAAATCTGCTAATAATGTAATGATATAATATCTAATACTAAAACAGTCACAAGAGGCATTTTTCAACACTGAGCACTTTTACTTTGGATACTTTAAGTACATTTTATTCAACAAATAAGCATATTTTTTACAAAAATAATATTTTTTACTTGTAGAGTTTCTTATTTTTTCTCTGTGGTATTTGTACTTCTACTTAAGTAAAGACTCAAAGTGCTACCTCTTCATATCCAACAATAATATTTTTTAAAAAAATCTATTTATCATGCATTTTTATTAAAAAAAAAAAAAAAAAAATCAGTGTAAGTCTAATCTATGTTGCTTGTTCTAGTGCTGATTATAGTCGACTCAGCGGTTTATAGTCGTGCCACGGTAGCAGTGATAGTTTACGAGTGTCCCCTGAAGGCAGCAGAGTTTTTGAGGCGTGCTGATGTTGTTGCTCTGCTGCTGAGGACATGTGAGGACCGAGAGGACTTCATGTCCTCGCACACAGTTCCTGTTGGGCTGACAGCGCAGATCCAACAGGTTTTAACCACACACTCCTCAGCGTGTAACCTGCGCAGCAGCTCTAACACGCCAACAACACACCCAGGTATTTAAAGTAAAAGTCTGCGTGTTTGTTTGTTTCAAAGATTTTTTTTTTTTGAAACAGAGTCACATTTATTGGCCAAGTGTGTGAGACACAGAAATCAAATTTTATTACTTTTATAATTTAATTTGATTTATTTTCGCATTGCATAACACCAAGGAACAAGAGCAACAAAGCTGGAAAAATAAAAGTAAAGTAAAGATAGGACTCTTATGTACAGTCAGTATTTATATGTGGGGCCCATGTGGGTTATAAATAGCTGAAAATTGGCCCTATATGGAATTGTTTAAGTGGCCCCATACCATTTACCCAAATGAGTGGGTTAAGCAAAGTGGATCCCAGTGACTTAAAAAAAAAAAAATCACCTCTAAAAACCCATTTTAATAGATTTGCTTTTATGAGATATAACAGATTTTAATATATATAACAGACAACAATGATCTACGATAAAAACAAATCCAAAACATTTCTACATAAAAGTCGAGTATTTTCAAAGTTGTAAGCTTTTCTTACAAAGAAATAAACACTGACTGAATAAACGTGGAGTGGATGATGATGTACAGTAGATATATTCTGCTATACGTCTATATACTGTGTATAAAGCGTGTAGGATTTATATTGACAGATGAACGGTGCATTTAAAACATTTCCCTGTCATCAGAGTGACAGTTGGTTTCTGGTGGCAAACAAAACTGCAGTCTCGAAATACAGTGATTTAATATTAAGTAATCAGAAAGTTCAGCAGGGGGCGCCACAGTGGAGTTATGTATAAGAATAATCAGAATCAGAATGCCTTTTTTTGTCATTGCATTAAAAAGACAGTGAAATTGGAGCACTGCTCAAGTAAGGTGCTTCATTTCAACGCACAGTAGAAAACGCATAGTAATAATAATAATAATAATAATAATAATAATAATAATAATAATACGTATCACTTTATTTATATAGCACCTTTAAAAACAGAGTTTACAAAGTGCTTATATAACTGTGTATAATCTTAATATACAGTCTATGGTCAACACATATAATACCTATGGAAACATCCTTTACAGTGTGTCATAAAGTGATTAAAACAAGATAACGTGTGTTATTTTTATTTTAATATCTTATGCATAGTTTCTATATTTAATTCTGGTCTAATTTTTATGTCATATACTTCTAATTGTTTATTTTCTGTATCGTTTCTGTACTCATTTCTGCCCTCATGTTATTGCAACAACGGAAACTCCTATCTGGGGAGCACTAAAACGTGTCTTATCTTGTCCAACATGTAGTGCTTAAAATATCAACAAACTCTTTCTAATGCACATGGAGTTGTTACTCTAAAATTACGCAGGCAAAGAAGAAGGAGAAAAAAGGGAAAAAAAATAAAAGCAATCATATTGGCCTCTTTTGTTAGAGGAAAACATGTTTGAATTAATTTACCCAACACAAAAATAGTCACAAAATTCGAAAAAAAAAAAAAACAAAAAAAAAAACACTAAAATATCAATACAATGCATCAGTAGAGCAAGAAGAACAAATAGAAACTGTTTTAACACCACATCAGCAGATGCAATGATGAAATGCCAAGGAAAGATGAGAATTTCCCCTCTGGAGATCAATAAAGGTTTATCTGTCTTCCCTCCGTTCACAGCCTCTTTCAGAAACGTCTGACGTAACGCCGCGTTTTCATATTGCTCTAGCTCGTGCTAAAGGGCTCTGATTGTAGCGCACGAGCGTCATACGTCACGTAGCGCAGTCCACTTTCAGTTCAGGGGAAGCGTTTTCTGTTGTGGCATGTTTGGTATGTGAACACGCTGCAGTTATTTCTGCATCTGTTTGAATCATGACTGAAATAGAGTATATCACGAGGGCGCCTCTAACAAACAGAGAATAATCGTTTTTCAACACATAATTTTCATCAAACATTAAAAGTCTGCAGACTGAAATAAAACTAAATAAATGCACCTGTTCATTCAATTTTTCTGCCTCGTTATTATTATTATTATTATTATTATTATTATTATTATTATTATTATTTACTCTATATATCTATGCCTTTTTATTTTTTTATTTTATTATTAGGATACTTTCTACACTTGTGTGGTGTTTGAAATGTCCTGTAAACACTGAAAAATAATAAGAAAATAAATACATTCAAAATAAATTAATGGTGCAATTAGTTATATCTGTATTTTTTACTTCACATACCATCCGTCACTGCATCAAGGTTACCCTCATAATGCAAGATTGCATTTATCATCATCATCCTCATTATTATTATTATTATTATTATTATTATTATTATTATTATTATTATTATTATATCTTTATTTATTTTTATTTTGTCAATATTAATACACTTTTAACACGTGCTCTCCTGTGGTCTTTGTCACACCCTGGAATCACTCGGAACATTTCTTAAAATATATACATTTAACACATATTTTTATTAAAAATAAAGACAGATTTCTGCCTCGGATACTGCAAAAATAAGAGAAACTTAAAAATTCACATTTGGATGTTGGCTGATGGTAGATGGCAAACCGGATGTCATTTTAGTGAACGAAAGCAGGACAGTAAAATTAGGTAAGGCTGACAGAGATTTTAAACTTAAAAATCAGTAATAAAATATAATCATAAAATAAAATAAAATAAAATAATGTCGGAACAAACGCAAAAATATTTCCATGTCAAAATGTGACAAATCTGAATAGGCAGCTGTTTTGATGCTTTTATCGGTAAATATGAATTTCCTGTTTGGCATTTTTAATGACCGTCCAAAATGCGGCGCGTAATGTGGGCTTTATGCAACACTATTTCATTATGTCACACATATCTCATTAACAGAAAACTTAGAATCCGAAATGTGGCATTACTCGCGCAGGTATATTGAGGGTGAAAACCGCGTGAAAGTGTTTCCCTCAGGTGTGTGTCAGGAAAATGAAACAGGTGCGTCCTGCAGTATAAATAAGGGGGTTCAGCTCTGCTCCATCACACTCAACTACTGGTTCTCAAGATAAATCAGGATTTACTCCAGACAAAGACAACTTGTAGCCTAACTTTAAAGAAAAGCAAAATGTTCAGCCAGATGTTGTTGGTGTTGCTGTCTGTCAGTGTGTTCAGTGCAGCCTCCTCACTGAGCTGCAGATGGATGGATCAGAAATTCAGTCAGCACAGTCAAGCGTCTCTGAAACTGCTCAACACTATGGTGAGTTACCTCCTTTTTTAATATACTGTAATTTAAAACTGCTGAATGAGATTGTTTACTTCATGATGTGTGTGTTTGTGTGTGTGATGCAGGCTAATAACTCCACTAACACCACTGAGGACACTGCACCGGAGGCCACTGTGTCCTTCCCGAATCACCTGTACAGCCAGGCGTCCAAAGCATCAGTGAGTCACTCAACCTTTATTATAAACATCTACAAAGACTCACAATTTCTCTCCTTTTATGCAACAAATTTTCATCTTGCTTATGTTCAGTAGGACTGTTTGGCTTACTGTTGTTGTGTTGCCTTTAATTTTTGTAAACTGTGGTTTTAAATGTGCTATCTACACTGAAAAAAGAACTCTTAACCAACTTAAAATAATTACTTCACTCAGTAACACATAAATAAAAAAACTCAATTTCCAAACAGTTGCATAAATCAAAGTTGATTTTTTTTTTTTTTGAATAAACTTAATTCATTTATGTGTTACTGATTTAAGTAATTATTTTAAGTTGGGCAACAATTCATTTTTTTCAGTGTAAAAAGACTTTATTATTATTATTGTTGTTGTTATTGTTATAATAATAATAATAATAATAATAATAATAATAATAATAATAATAATAATAATAATAATAATAATAATAATATGATTATTATTATCATTATCTTTTATTTTTATTATTAGGCTACTTTTCTGTTTGAAATGCCCTATAATATATATATACAAATTCATACACCTAAAATGAATAATAAAATGCACTTGCGCAATCACTTACGTGTTTTTCACTTCACATATATCAAAGTTACCCACATAATGCATAGTTATATTTATTATTTTTAGTTTTATTATTATTACAAGTGGATAAAAAGTGACATAAATCTGTCCCTGTTGTGATCTGTGATGAATTTTCTTCCTCCAGGCTGAGGACAAACTCGGTTTCACAGTTCAGGTTCTGGAGGAGATGGTCTCTCTGCTGGAGGGGGGTTACAGCTCTGCATCATGGGAGGAGAACACAGAGGAGAACTTCCTCAGTGTGGTGAGCCGGCAGGCTGTCGGCCTTCGCTCCTGTGTGAGTCTCACTGTGGATTAACCTCACATTTACAAACGCAGACAGAAATTAGGGGTTTTTTTTGACGGATTTCTGTTCCCTTTTATTCCTTTAGAGCCACCACGGCCACAAGAAGAACAAGAAGCTGGAAATGTACTTCAAGAGACTCTCAAGTCATGTTCTGGAGCACATGGTGAGTCTATCAATCAATAAATCAATCCTTCTATTGATGAATCTCTATGATTTCTCATGTTGTAATAATGATGATGCTGTTCTGTGTGTAGGGCCACAGTGCTGAAGCCTGGGAGCTGATCAGGAGGGAAATACAATCCCATCTGAAGAGAGTCGAACTGCTGGTTTCATCTCTCACCAACTAACATCCATCTATCACTCATTCATCTATCTATTTATTTATCTATTTATCTAGTTTTTTTTATTTATCCATTTATTGCTTATTTATGTAATTAATCAATACATTGTTGATCAACTTCTATTTATTTATTATCTGTAAAAGCTAATAAAAATACTTTATTTATTTATCTCTTTTACTGTATCTGTTTATTTATTTATTTATTTATTTATTTTTTCTACCTAAGTCAATAAAAATATTTTTTCTTCCAACAAATGGAAATGTGATTATTGTTTTTATTCCTGTAACACAAACAAACAAACAAAAAAACATGCCGAATTGTCTTTATAATCAGTCCAAATCAAACAACATGCAGGAACATGTTTCTGCGGTAAAATCTCACAGCGACTGAAGGCAAAAGTAAGAACTGATGGAAAATCAAAGATCAAAGGTCAAACTGAATCATACCGTCTAAACTTTTTAAAATCTTTGTTTTGAGGATACTTAAAATGTTATCAAAGACAGAATTTCTGTCGCCATCCCATCTAACACAGACGCAGCTGACAAAAAGATGCTCTTACTGAGTCTTACTGAGATTTTTTTTTACATTTTCAGATTTCTCTGACATTTGTCTTAAATTGCAAAGTGTACACCAATTAAAAGATCAACAAACAAACACACAATAAATAATTAAACATTAGCTTCGTCTAACACCTGCAACATTAAAGTGATGAACACATTAATGCACGCTATTATGATCCAACAAATATATATTATTCTAAAAGGAGCCGTTCCTCATAAGGAGTGCTTTTAGGGGACACTGAGGACGGTTGCAACAATTTTTTCAATCCTTTCAGTAATTTGGAGACTATTTGAAACAGGAACAGCAACCAAATTTTGTCTGCTAATTATCCGTACTATTACCATACCATTCATCTTGTTTATTTAAGTAGGAAGCCAGTTGTTGCAACTGAATTGAAGTTTTGTTGCCTGAAATGTACCGCTCTTCTTATCACTGTATTTGTGCCACTCAAAACTGCAAAACTGTGCATTTTGTAGCCAGGTTTGTGCTAGCCAGATGTTTTGAAACTGTTTTGTGTGTTTTGTGGACTGTGGTACTTCACTCGACCCCCCCCCCCCTTTTGGCATTTTAGGGTGAACTATCCCTTTAATATGCTTAATTTTGGTATGTCATAAGGCGGGAGGGAGGGGGAGCTACATGGGTTTTTAATATTTTCCTTTTATTCTGTAAATCATTTAATCTGAAAAGCAGTGTATGCTTAAGCTTGAAATATTTTATTTTATTTTATTTTATTTTATTTTATTTTATTTTATTTTATTTTTTTTTTTATTTTGTTTTGTTTTGTTTTGTTTTATTACCAACACTCCCCATCTTTTCCAAGCCTTAACCACATAGTTGTGTTGCCTAATTCTGACCGCTGACCCCCTCTCACTGCTGCATTAATGGGACTCAAAGTCTGATATTTTTTTCTGTGACTTTTGTTGCCTGACGTTAACTGGCAACACCTTCTCGCTGTTGCATTCATGGCACTAAAAATCATGCGTTTTGTACCAAGCAGCAACCCCCCCAACCTGCTCTGTGTCAAAGGTCTGCCCAAAATATGACAAGTGGGGATGAGATCACATTTGGATGTTGGCTGATGGTAGATGACAAACCGGACGTCATTTTAGTGAACAAAAGCAGGACAGTAAAATTAAGTGAGGCTGACAAAAAAGAAGTGACAAATCAGATCAATACAATAATAATCACAGACTCAGTTTCAGATATTTTTGTTTTTGTTGTGTTAAATAACAAAGGTGCAATGAAAAGATACAAAAAGGCCAACATGTGGGAGATCAATTAATCTTATGTATCAATAACAGAACTAAGATTTTAAATGTTTAAAAACACTCTCAGTTTGAAATCTCTTATCTGAAATTTATTATCAGTTTTTGTACCTTCAGTAAATACTGAGAGGTATTAAAACACATGTTCCTGCATGTTGTTTGTTTCGTACTCATTTTAAATAAAAACGTGTCCCTTTTTCACGTTGCAGGAAAACAATAAACATGTCAATTTGCTGTAAGAAATATTATTTTTTATTGAGTATTGCATAAAAAAATAACATATTAATTTTTTCTCAATGCAAATGAAAAAAATAATCCAGTTTTTCAACATCAACAAATACAATGCATTATTAAAAAATACACAAATGATTTAATAATTGATTAAATAAAAATATAAATAAATAAAAATAGATAAATAAATAGACTAAATGTGGCACACAGTTGTTAGTTAGTGAGTAGAGATTAAACCAGCAGCTCAAATCTCTTCAGATGGGATTTTCATTTTCTTTATGTAACAGGAATAAAAACAAACACATTTCCATTTGCTGAAGAAAGTAGTTTTTTATTGCCTTTTACAGATAATAAATAAATAAATAGGAAGTTGATCAACAACGTATTCATTTTTTTAAATATACTGGTTGTGAAAAATTTCGACCAAATAATAAATACTCATTACATAAATAATAAAATAAATAGATAAATAAATAGATAAATGAATGAGTGATAGATGGATGTTAGTTGGTGAGAGGTGAAACCAGCAGTTCGACTCTCTTCAGATGGGATTGTATTTCCCTCCTGATCAGCTCCCAGGCTTCAGCACTGTGGCCCTACACACAGAACAGCATCATCATTATTACAACATGAGAAATCATAGAGATTCATCAATAGAAGGATTGATTTATTGATTGATAGACTCACCATGTGCTCCAGAACATGACTTGAGAGTCTCTTGAAGTACATTTCCAGCTTCTTGTTCTTCTTGTGGCCGTGGTGGCTCTAAAGCAATAAAAGGGAACAGAAATCCGTCAAAAAAAGCCCTAATTTCTGTCTACGTTTGTAAATGTGAGGTTAATCCACAGTGAGACTCACACAGGAGCGAAGGCCGACAGCCTGCCGGCTCACCACACTGAGGAAGTTCTCCTCTGTGTTCTCCTCCCATGATGCAGAGCTGTAACCCCCCTCCAGCAGAGAGACCATCTCCTCCAGAACCTGAACTGTGAAACCGAGTTTGTCCTCAGCCTGGAGGAAGAAAATTCATCACAGATCACAACAGGGACAGATTTATGTCACTCTTTTAACAACTGCATAAAAGGAGAGAAATTGTGAGTCTTTGTAGATGTTTATAATAAAAGTTGAGTGACTCACTGATGCTTTGGACGCCTGGCTGTACAGGTGATTCGGGAAGGACACAGTGGCCTCCGGTGCAGCGTCCTCAGTGGTGTTAGTGGAGTTATTAGCCTGCATCACACACACAAACACACACATCATGAAGTAAACAATCTCATTCAGCAGTTTTAAATTACAGTATATTAAAAAAGGAGGTAACTCACCATGGTGTTGAGCAGTTTCAGAGAGTCTTGACTGTGCTGACTGAATTTCTGATCCATCCATCTGCAGCTCAGTGAGGAGGCTGCACTGAACACACTGACAGACAGCAACACCAACAACATCTGGCTGAACATTTTGTTTTTCTTTAAAGTTAGGCTACAAGTTGTCTTTGTCTGGAGTAAATCCTGATTTCTCTTGAGAACCAGTAGTTGAGTAGTTGTGATGGAGCAGAGCTGCAGCCTCATTTATACTACAGGACGCACCTGTTTCATTTTCCTGACAAACACCTGAGGGAAACACTGAGGTGAACCACTGCGGTTTTCACGCGCTGCAAATGTCAGAATTGACCACAACATACATGCAATTATATTCATGTTATAGAGTCGCAGATATAAACATTAATACAGGTTATTTACTGTGTTATCACAGTTTTGTCCAATTGGGAACACGTTTGGAGGAAATTTTTGGTGATTTTTGAAGTCAGATTTTTCTAAGATGAAATCTTAAAGCCTGGAATACTTGGCTTGATTTCCTTCAAAATATGAGCAGAAGGCAATGAGCAACTTCATAAGAAATGATCCATAAATAAGCAGGAAATTAGTAAAAAGTGCAAGAAAATGACCTGAAAACCCCAAACAAACATACAAACAAAAAACCTGGGAATGTTAAAAAAAACAACAACAAACAAACAAACAAACAAAAAAACACAACAACAAAAAAGCAAGGAAGTTACCTGAAAAAGTACGTAAAAATTAGAATAATTGTGTGAAATAATTTAAAATATTTAATTGTGATAATTTCAAATATTGTGCTCTTGACATTTCACCCATAGCTTATAAAGCCATTATAATTTTCAAAATCTACAAAAAATCTTGAAATTTGAGAAAATTTCTTGTAAAGTTGCTTATTGCCTTTTTCCCACAATGTTTCTGAGAGAAATCAAACCAGTTTTCTCAGTGTTCACATGTTTAAAAACTTGTGAAAGGTCTGTGATTGCAGGGTGATTGCCTGTGATTTAAAGGCTTAAGTGTTTAATTTGGTTTAATTTGACATTTGTTATGATAAAACTTGGTTAGTTTGCTTTTTTCTTTTGTATTTGGGGGATATAAGGAAAGACATTTTATGTATAATTATTTAGTTTTAATTCAGTCTGCAGGTTCTCTGTATGATGGAAATTATATAAATAAAAAGGCGATTATTTTTTATCCATTTGAGCTGCTATCAGTGTGTTTATTGATTCTATAGCACAAAAATCATTCATGATTTAACAGTGACTGCAGTGTGTTCACATACCAAACACACCGCAGGAGGAAAGCGCTTCCCCCAAAGTGAAAGTGGAAGTGACTGCGGCCTGCGATACGTGTCTGTGACAATCCCACGCTGTAATATGAAAATAAGAATATGCTGATTCATATTTGCTTCCATGCTTTCTATTAATTTATCTATTTATTTACATATTTATATATCCGGGCTATATATTTTTAGGTAATTAATGTGCAAATCATTGATCACGATGAACAGGATTATTTTTTTTAACTTCATTTTAGCTAAACTTATTCACATTTTTAAACATTTTTTTATGTTATAATCAATAAAAAAGTAATATTTCCTCCAGCAAATGTTAAAAAAGCTATTGATATTATTTCTGTAAACCCACATAAGCAAAAACCTGCAGATTTTGTATTGTTATGGGTACAAATCAACATGCAGGTACATGTTACTATAATATAATACCTCTTACACTTACTGAAGGTACAAGAGAGAACTGATATTATGTTTAAGTCAGTAATTAAAACTGACAAAGCAAAACAAACAAACATTTATAGACTACATTACATCATCAGACATGAATGAGCTGCTGCAGTGGAATCAGTTTCATCACTCTGTTTTCACATTTAGTGCTGCACAAGAAGAAACGCGCCCTTCAGTGTTTTCAACATGCGCACTTGATCCCCAAAATAATAATATTAAAGTACAAAGAACGTTTATTTTTTTAAATAAATAAATACATTTACGCCATTAATTGACGCAGAATAGGCACAAGAGGTGCATAAATAAATAAATAAATTTTAAATGTTCAAAATTTTCTACCAGAGGACAAATACTTCCTGTTACAAAATGTATTCCTATTTTTTCTGATTGTGGTTAAATTTCTTGCCTTTTCTTTCTTGACTTAATTAAGGATAAAAGCAAATATGTTGCTTCATAATGGACGTCTGGCCTATATTAAAAGAAAATAAGTATAGTTCTTTAATCAGAATATTTATCATCAGTTTGGTCCTCCAATTTATGTTTGATTGGATTTATAACCTGATCTGATTCAAATCACTTAAGGCAATGCATAATAAAAAATGAAAATACAAAGTACAATAAAATAATAATAAAAAGTTCATCAACAATCTGCAGCCACATGAATTACAGGCCTAACAATCATAATAATAACAAAAAAACTATATTTATTGAGTTATGTCAAGCTGAAAATGTGCTCTAATCTGGACTTCATCCAAGGAGAATCCCCTCCTCTGCAGGCTCTCCGGTTCTCACGTTAAAGGCTGACCCGTTCCCGTTAAAACAACGTGAAATGTCACGGACCACTTCAGATGAATGAGCGTCACAGCGCGCGCCGCAGTCACGCAGCCGGTTTCATTTTCTCTCCGCGGGAACTTCCCGTTTTATGGACACAGAGCAGTTCAGCGCCTGCAATCATATCGATTAATGATTAACGATTGTTGTGAATGAGCACACAATGCATGATGCAATTCGAATTATTTAAGAGTAAATGTTTTGTTTCTTTTAAATATGAGCGAGCAGAATGAAAGGGAGGTGATGACTACATGAAAAATACGAGATGAAATCTACAAAAAAAAAAAAATACAAATGGATAGTTTGAAATAAAAGAAAAGAAAAAAAATAATATCTTAAATCATTAATAAATTATTCTTATAAAAATCCTAAAGAAATACGGCATAAGGCAATAATTTGGGCCGACAATTTCCTATTTGACCTTTAAAAAAAGCAAAAATGTGCCTATAAAAGTGCCCTTATTTCTCTAATATCGAATAATATAAATGCTAATATTATTAAAAGTGAGTTGCGTTTGTCTTTTATGTGTTTTAAGGCATGCTATAACATGCATATTAAGTGGTTTTCACAATAAGAGCAACTTTCTTTTAACGTTAGTGATATTTTAGATTTGCTGTGATTTTGTTTATCCCATGCTTTTATTGTGGGAGATTTTTTTAATGAGGACAATAATTCAAATCCGAAATGTGACAGTTATACATACATGTATATTGCGGTTATTTTTTTTTTTTTTTTACTTTTGAACCGCGTGAAAACCGCAGTGGTTCACCTCAGTGTTTCCCTCAGGTGTTTGTCAGGAAAATGAAACAGGTGCGTCCTGTAGTATAAATGAGGCTGCAGCTCTGCTCCATCACAACTACTCAACTACTGGTTCTCAAGAGAAATCAGGATTTACTCCAGACAAAGACAACTTGTAGCCTAACTTTAAAGAAAAACAAAATGTTCAGCCAGATGTTGTTGGTGTTGCTGTCTGTCAGTGTGTTCAGTGCAGCCTCCTCACTGAGCTGCAGATGGATGGATCAGAAATTCAGTCAGCACAGTCAAGACTCTCTGAAACTGCTCAACACCATGGTGAGTTACCTCCTTTTTTAATATACTGTAATTTAAAACTGCTGAATGAGATTGTTTACTTCATGATGTGTGTGTTTGTGTGTGTGATGCAGGCTAATAACTCCACTAACACCACTGAGGACACTGCACCGGAGGCCACTGTGTCCTTCCCGAATCACCTGTACAGCCAGGCGTCCAAAGCATCAGTGAGTCACTCAACTTTTCTTATAAACATCTACAAAGACTCACAATTTCTCTCCTTTTATGCAGCTGTTAAAAGAGTGACATAAATCTGTCCCTGTTGTGATCTGTGATGAATTTTCTTCCTCCAGGCTGAGGACAAACTCGGTTTCACAGTTCAGGTTCTGGAGGAGATGGTCTCTCTGCTGGAGGGGGGTTACAGCTCTGCATCATGGGAGGAGAACACAGAGGAGAACTTCCTCAGTGTGGTGAGCCGGCAGGCTGTCGGCCTTCGCTCCTGTGTGAGTCTCACTGTGGATTAACCTCACATTTACAAACGTAGACAGAAATTAGGGTTTTTTTTGACGGATTTCTGTTCCCTTTTATTCCTTTAGAGCCACCACGGCCACAAGAAGAACAAGAAGCTGGAAATGTACTTCAAGAGACTCTCAAGTCATGTTCTGGAGCACATGGTGAGTCTATCAATCAATAAATCAATCCTTCTATTGATGAATCTCTATGATTTCTCATGTTGTAATAATGATGATGCTGTTCTGTGTGTAGGGCCACAGTGCTGAAGCCTGGGAGCTGATCAGGAGGGAAATACAATCCCATCTGAAGAGAGTCGAACTGCTGGTTTCACCTCTCACCAACTAACATCCATCTATCACTCATTCATTTATCTATTTATTTATCTATTTATTTTATTATTTATGTAATGAGTATTTATTATTTGGTTGAAATTCTTCACAACCTGTATATTTATAAATTAATACATTGTTGATCAACTTCCTATTTATTTATTTATTATCTGTAAAAGGCAATAAAAAACTACTTTCTTCAGCAAATGGAAATGTGTTTATTGTTTTTATTCCTGTTACATAAAGAAAATGTACACAGATATTTAACAACAACAACAACATAATAGATAAACTCAAATAAGTCATTATGAAATCACACAAAATACTTTTTATATTTATAAAAAAAATCCTCTTGAAGCACCAAAAATGTCAGTTGTTAACATCTGATTCACTCACTTCATTGTTAGTCAATAGCATAAAATAAACAGCGCCCCAAAAAACAGACTACATGTTGGCATTGTACATTTTTGCAAACCAGAAATGTTACTTTTTGGCAACATTTTATGTGTGAAATTAATATTTCAACTATCTAGTTGACTAGTTATAAGGTTTAAGCATAAAATCCACTTGGTAACGGTAAGGAAAAGATACGTTTTTTGGCCTAAAATAGCTAATTTTGTCAAGGTTGGAAAGGTCCCGATGTGTTGTGAAAAATACCCAATTTTAGTGCAAGAAACACAGCTGGGAATGTCCATATGTGTTGTTAAAAATATCCGCTTTTGTGACAATGTGTTGTCAAAAAGTACCTAATTTTTGTGTGACAAAACAGCTGAAAATGTCCTGACTTATCATTCAAAATACCCAGTTTTGTTGCAACCAACATGACTTGAAATATCTCGACAAGACATGATTCTGCTGCAGCAAACACGTCTGAAAATGTCCTAGCGTGTTGTTAAACAACCTGGTTTTAGTGCAACAAAACTGTCTAAAAATGTCCTAACTTCTTATCAAAAATACAGTTTTGGTGCAACAAAAACAGCTGGAAATGTCCCCTGCTGTTAGAAATATCGAGTTTCCACTGAAAATGTCCCGATGTGTCGTTAAAAGACTTTGCACAGCAGGAAATGTATCATTAAAAACACAGTGTCCTTGTTGGTTGGTCTCAAACAGGCGTCTCGCTTAGGTGTCACGCCATCCACGACGCCCTGCTCCAGATGAGAAATTTAGCTGGTTTACATGTAATCTGGACTCCATCACTTTAGGAATATTGACACTATATGTATGCAATGGACAAATGTCACATATTTGTGGTTTCCATATAAGTACAAAGCCAACATCTTACTTTTGAGCGACAGGACTGCAAGCATTTTAGAAGTCATATGTTGCACATTTATAAACAAACATTGTACTTAAAGGAACATAACAGGTCTTTACCCCTGAGCAGAGCCTGCTGAGGACCTTTAACGTAGAATTTGTACTTTTAAAACCAAGAACTTGGACATTATTGCCATGTGTCTCACTCCCGGTCTGTTCTTTCCCATGGGGCCTCAGCTCCTTCAGCCTCGGCGTAAATAGACAGTTCCTCATACAGACCTCCTCCACATGTCTCAATCGCCAAACCCTGAGAGACAGAAATAAGAAATAAGGAAATATGTATATGTATATACATGCGTGTCTCGGGGTCTTTTTGGGGAATCCTAGTTAAAGTTGAGTTCATACCAATGTTTGGGCGTATTGATAAATTGTAAATTTGCATAGTGATTTAGACATGACTCTCTGTCACAGCAGAGAAGTCGACATTTGCATATCTATCATATTATGTGTAATAACACTCCTGACTGTTATATGTTGACAAATTCAGAGTTTAGGAATGATTGACAAAGAAATGATGCTCATTATCTAACCTGCCTCATTAATCCTGCACTTACATCGCTCCTACGGTCCACTACAACAGCATTTTGTCTTTTAAAAGAACACGTCAGTGATTCATGCTTTTCAAATAAGAGGGCTCGAGTGCAACACTTCAGGTCTCCCCAAAGAGGCGTATAAATCAATAATAGCATGTAAAAAATGCTGCTTTTTAACTCTTTGAAACCTGAGCAAACTGGCTTGATTTCTTTCAAAAACACTGGAAGAGGACTACGAGCAATTTCACCAGAAATGACTCGAAAATTAGCAAGAAATTAGAAAAAAGTTACAAGTAAATTACCTGAAAATAACCAAAATAAATAAATTAATCAATAAAAGCAAAAAAAAAAAACCCAAAACATAATTAATATTAATTTAAATATATTATTATACAAATTACATATGAAGTTTTCTGGACATTTCTCCCTAGTTTATAAAAAAGTAAAAAATAAAAAAAATAAACGCAAAATAACGGCAATGCCACTCTCACCGTTTACTAATTTTTCTGCAATTAATAGCATTTCTTGCCAAGTTGCTCATTGTGTTGTCAAAAGAAAACAATCCAGGTGTTAAGGGGTGAATGTTAAAAAAAAAAATGACCTTTTTATTTGCTTTTCAAATACTTCATGTAACATTTTTATAGGTCTATGCATTCAGGCTATGTGCTTTCTTTTCCTTTTTTCCCTTGTGCATTGATTTAAAGTAAATTAAAGTAATTTAAAGACAATTTTTGTATGTTCTTCTGCTATGACTTTTAAATTTCTAAAGCAGTAAAAATCTACTTTTCAACCCACAAATTCTGTATTTCCAAAGTTTTTTTTTTTCATTATTCTTACAAAAGAAGCAAACAAAGTGCTTCCATATAATGCACTGTATAGACTGTGCTCATATTCATAAATGAAAAAAAAACAAACAAACTGAGAGCTGCATTGACAGAACAAGATAAAACTGCGGTTTTGAGCTCAGTGGTGCGAGGAGACTGTGGGTCCTGCTGTTGATTGCACATATTCTTTATGTAAAAACACAGCTGTGTCTTCACAAATACAAGTGAATGACCACCTTTAACAAAAGGAAATCGCCCTTTCTTTGACAGTGGTGGAACGTCAATAAAAAATGTTATTTATTGAGCATTTACTCCGAGGTAGTAGATGTAGTTTACTTTTATTTTATTTAACTTTATGTACTTTAGAATGAATTAGTCGAGTGAAAACCACAGATCTCCAGATGTGCTGATTTTGAATGTTTGTAAAAAAACTGCATTTTAACTTAGAAAAATTTTTTAGCTTAAAATGTTACTGTCCAGGCAAAATTATAATTTGATTGATCACAAGAAGACAGGTTGAGGTCAGTATTCCTCCCCCACTTTTACTGAAGTAGGGAATCTGGATACTTAGTCTACCTCTAAGCATTTGGTTAATTTGACTGTAAAACAGAGAATTTTCCAACAAACCTCATAGATGTGATCAGTTTCAGGCTCCTCGTATATGCTGTCCTTCTTTTCCAACTGTTAAAAAATAGAAGAAATGTAGAGAAAAAGGTTATTGCGGTTACAGAGTGTATTGAAAAATGACTAAAATGTGTATTTTCAGTTTTTGTCAACATCTGTCACACTGACATACCTTTGCATCAAATACCCAAATAATCACAGTTGTAAAAAAAAATGAAATTAAAAAGTAAAAAAGAAAGGACAGTGAAAGCGTATCGATGTAGGATAAATTATAATTTCTGCCTATCGTTAACCTAGCGGTTGAAGAACCTCACAGGGTCTCGTTAAAAAAAGGACTTTCAGATCTTCACTGGAGGAACTAAATTGAGTCAGAGTTATCTTTCAGCTTGAGCAACTTTGCTCGCTTATCACAGTTAATGCAAATTAATGCCGGTAACGGACACTGGCTTTCATCCTGAATGGTCTTTATGTTATGCTATGTTAACTAACCTAGTGTTTGCAGTCCTGTTACCTTTTTTGGCAATATACAGTACATCTAATGAGGGAAGTGGTATTTAAGCGCAGTTAGTATCTTGGTTTTAAATGTGTTTAAAGTGTAAGATTTTTGATTGCAGGACTTTTGCTTTGTCAAAGATCTGACTTTAATACTCCATTTTCTAGCTTTACAGTAACAAAACGTCCTGATATGTATTGGCATTATTGGTATTTTGTACAGTAAAAAAAAAAGAAGAAAATAAAACAAAAAAAATCTTACCAACTCAAATACTCAAATACCAACGCTTGATCAGTATGACACTCTAGGTTCCCCACCAGCATCAGTTTTTGACATTCAAGGTACGGCGTGTCAATTTACGCTTATTACATGCATGTTTTTTTTTTCAAAATAAACTTAGGTTGTTCCAGGAAATGTCAAGTTTCTACTCATTTGATATGTATTCTCATCTTCAAAATAAGCTCAGTACATTTGTACTTAGGTTTTAAAGTTTGGGCAACAAAGTGGTTGCATTTCGATAAAACACCATGAAGTACTCGTTACTTACTATCACTACTTACTATCACTAGCACGGTATGGCAAACATACTAGCACACTACGTTATTATTAAAATGTATTGATTGACTCTGGTCAATTTCACTTTTCACATTGGACACAAACAGTGGTCTGCGGGTGAAAGTCCGGCGTTTGTTTTACTTTCTCCTTTCTTTTGCCAAGAGCATCAGCAAATGCTGCTGCTCGCGTTGTCTCCTACCGCCACTGAAAGTTGCCTCTGTGCGTTGGTATCTGACACTGACGGGCCACTGACCAAACGTTGGTACTGGAAGTACAAGTTAATGTTTTGCTTCTTTTTCAAAATAAATTTGTAGATTGAATATTTTGGCACTTTGAAAATGTTATCTTAGGATCTAGGAACTCGTCAACGATGGACAGAAAAAAGAAATAAGAAAAATCATCAGGTATATGAACAGAATCATTAGTTGCAGGTAGGCCTGTGTTTTAGCTGTGACCTGTCAGCGTGTTTATAGTGTTGCAGACATCTGTTTAATTTTAAAAACCTTAAGTTCCCCTCCGAAAAACATCTCATCTACTTCTTCCTTAAATTTAAATTAGTTAGTAATATTGTTGTGTGTCTTATTCATCTTGTTCCTTACCAGATGTTGTTTGCGTAGCAGAAACGCAGCAATACACACAGCCAGCACCAGGCCCTGAAGGATGATGAGACCGTCCTTCATCCTGGTCCTGTGCAGAGCCTCGGCAATGTTAATGTCTCCTGTGAGAGGAAAAATGTGTGTTTTTAAAAAGTGAGCTGGTACAGACCTCAGTAAAATACATCAGTGTCTGTAGGTCTGAATATGACACATGCTGTCTGAACCACTTACTGGAAACGTGAAGTCCAGTCCCAGGTCCCCAGTGATCGTTCATCTTGCAGAAATAGACTCCACTGTCCTTTATATTTATATTAGAGATTACCAGAGCCGGAGCGTCTTTCTTGATTGATTTATTGATTACAGTGATGTTAAAAATATCATACTTTCCTTTTTCTGCTGCCAACTTAATTGTTTTCGATTTATCCATGTCATACTCGTCAGCCTTGTACCACTCCACTTTGGCTGGCACAGTTTGTACAGGGTAGGACAGACACAACATGAACACCCTGTGTCCAACTGGCAAACCAATGAACCGGGGCTTCTGAATGATCTGCATGGCAGGATCTGGGGCCACTGAGAAGGTTGAGAGACAAAGTGACACAATTACAGCAGCAGCTACTTTAAATATCTCCAGATAAACGTGTATGCAGATGATATTGCTCTATTTTGAGTAGAAGAATGATGTGTTTATATCAGAAGGATCAAAAACTACTATTTCAGAAGTTCTACTTAAGCAGAGATAAAGTCTCTTAAAAGGTAACTTAAGTATTTTTTTTTTTAACCTGGAGTCACTTAGACACAAGAACATGGGTAAAATAGGTTTTCCTTATCTATGGTGCTTACATGATAAGGATGCTAATTACAGTAATTAGCATTGCAACTATGATGATGGCTCCATATTTCTTATTTTGTAAAAAAAAAAAAAAAAGTTAAAAACTCAAAAATATAAACTTCAAAGACTGAAAACACGAAAAGCAGCAAATTCTTGCATATGAGGATCTGTAACCAGAGACTGTTTGGCATTTTTGGTTGATTAATGACATAAACTGACACCTTTCTATAGACTGATAAACTAACCTACTAAGTGTGTCAGATCCAAATACCAGACAATATTGAGTTATAATGGAGCACTTAATCATATATCAGCAGTCTAATAATCTAATGCTTACACAATTAATTGAGTAGTTTACAGAAAATGACTCAGAAACAATTTTGATAATAAATGCAGTCATTAATCCAGCAGAAAATCATCTTATATTGCCTCTACTAAGATGTAAAGATTGGCTGCATTCTGTTTTTATATGACTGTAAATTAAATATTTTGACATTTAGTTGGATAAAATAGTCAACACTGTCATCCAAAGAACAACTACTAGTAATCAAAATAATTGTCTATTGCAACCCCAGATTAATCAACTAATTATCTCAGGATGTTTATGGATGCAACGTTAGGCAGTAAAAGCTGCCTAACTGTCTACACAATTTTGTTGCTCAAGTCTATTAATACATGTTGTGAATGTGTATTTCAATGTTTGCTTTTAAATTTAGTTTTCTTCCTCTCTTTTTCTATTTTCTTTCCAATATCTTTCTCTAAAAATGAACTACAGATCTGAAATAAAGTAACCGAATGGTCAGTTGATATACCTTAGTCTACTGTATATAAACACTATATTAAAATATTCAGTCTTTGTCTCAGAGAACAACTTCCTCTTTCCCCCCAGATGGCCAGGAAGTAAGGGTAGTGTGGAGTCAAAAAATAACATGCAAAACACTTTGTGCATTGTAGCTGTGGTTAAACAGCCATAAAAAGTACAACTTAATAATTACATAAAGAGTTATGAACAATTGGGCTAATTATATTGCTCTAATAACATTCAGCATTCACTAATGTTATTATTTAGCACCAAGACTGTAACTCTTGTTTGCATCATTTTCAGTCACTTTATAAGTTGATGATATTGCAAAAAGATTTTATATTTACCTGAAATGTTGATCAGCACAAATCCAAAGCATCCAGCCAACAACCAGCGCATGATGACATGCAGAACAAATATTTCAGATGCAGATGTCCGCGCGTTCTTTTAAACCTCTCTGCAGCATGAATGTGTTGTGAATGAGGAGAAGAAGTGTCTGCACCGGTGGATGTCTGTCTGTCACCACTCAGGCAAATAAGGGGAAGAACGTTTTAACATCGAACCAAAATTACTCACAACCCACACTGTAAACATCAAAAATCAGTTTCATTTACGTTGTGTTCCATTTTTAGGGACGAAAGAAACCATGTTGTAAACATGCGCCTTAGGGGAGCGAAGGGTAGATTTTGAGGCCTTTTGAGCCAACAACAAAACATTATGATACCAAGTCATTAACACGATTTAGTTTTGTTAGATATTTTTCGATACTCGTGACAGAACAATACCAGAGTTTCAGTATCAGTACCACAAGACTTTTTCTTGTTTTGGTGCTTTACTTTTCATTTCTTAAAAAGCAGCATATGTATTCAAATTTTAAATGTTGTAAAAACAAGCGGCCCTGCAAGGCTTTTAAAGAAAATAGTGGAAAAGTGGCATTATTTTTATTTAAACTACCCGATTAAAGAATAAGTACACAACCCTATAGCAAGAAGAAAATGATGGCATTGTACATTTCAGCAAATCATGAATATGTTTGTTTCATACTTAACGCTTCGAAAGTGTCATAATGCATGAGAAATGTGGAGGTGGAGGGGATGGTAGATAGCGTGATATCAAGGTGAGACGCCTGTCAAGCTGCAGACTACTGTTCACGTCCACAAACAACAACAAAATGGGTTGCGATTTAGTGAGTGCTAGTGTTTCCAGCAAATATTGGTGTTTTGTAGCAGATTTACCACACATTCACCCAGAATTGTTGAAACATGAAGTTTCAACATATGTATGAAATCAAGAATCTTCAATGTTTTTCAGGCCAAAGACCCTTTAGCTGAAAGACAGACGGAGCAGGGAGCCCCTACTATAAAACTGAGTTGCTTCTTAAGCCTTTCTAAAAAAAATAAAATAAGTCATTTTCTCTTTGCACCTCTTGTCTGCATTTTTTACTACTTTTAATGGTGATTTTCTTTTAAAACTGTAAATAATTTTGTGATTATTTTACCTTTTCTCTTTACTCTTTTATTGTAAGTCTCTATCCTTAAATCTGCTTTAAATTTTATTGCTCTGTAAGATAATTTAAATTGCGTTGTTGTATGAAGTGTTCTATACAAATAAAGCTACTTTGCTAAAAACTGGGTCCACAATAATGTGTAGGGTGGCCTCAAGTCCCATAAACATACCTTTTTTTGTAGTGCATACAATACTAATCTATTAAAATAGTAATTATTGACAGATTTGTATATTTTTCATGGAATTAATTAGACAAAGATCCATGAGTAACAGTTAGCCCATCATCCATGTTGTGTACAGTTAAGGAGTCATATTGTAATTTTGAAAATAAATAAATATAAAAAAATATTTTAGCACCACTCCTGCAGTAACTCTGAGGACCCTCTAGGGGTCACTGAACTCCTGTAGCACTGCATAATAACATAGAAACATATTATAACTTACAAGAACTGACTAAAACTAGATCTGTAATATGAGATTTAACTGTGTAAATGCAGAAGAAAGACAATATATGGACTTGTGTGTGTGTGTGTGTGTGTGTGTGTGTGTGTGTGTGTGTGTGTGTGTGTGTGTGAAACCAAAAGTGACTTACCAGACCTTGCAAGAGGCCTTAAATCACTTTGACATTTGGTTTGTCGCTCCTCTGCTTGTCTTTCAGGCAAAAGTCCAGTGACATCTGCAAAAAACAACAACAAATAACTAATGTGTTACTTCGGGACAAAGCCTGCGAGTTTACAGTAGCTCAGTGGATTTCTTCTGATTTTCGGAAGTAATTTGGACTAAATTCTAGGGACTTTTTTGGCAGCCACGAGTGCTAGGGAGGCAGTGCTTATGTGTCTGTGTTTTTCATTGTGGGTTTGTCAGTCCACCACTTTAGTCCAGGCTTTAATATCTCAACAACTGTTTAATGGATTGCAGTGAAACTGACGTTTGTGGTTCCCAGACAATGTATCCTCATGAATTTGGAGAATCCCTGACTTTTCATCTAGCGCTACCAGCACATCAAGACCTTCACTTCCACTTTAAAATATCTCAACCTGTACAGGTTGGATTGGCACAAAATTTCATACATTCATGGTTCCCAATTTAAGTTTGACTTATTTTTCATCTACCAGCATCATGATGTCAAAATCTTCTCTTATTCAATACTTTTGTTTATGCCCAAATGCCTGCAGAAATAATGACATTACCAACAGCCTCGTCTATACTGTGTGTTCTGTGAAAATGAGCAAATGTAACAGAGGTGTTAAATATTGTTAAGATTATACCTGCAAAACATCAGCATATTAACATTTACGTTGTGTTCCTGCGGTAAGTGCAGCCCTACAAAGTTGCGAGCACAGATGAAGTTTTGTTATGCAACATAAACATGCAGTCAAGAGTGAGGTTTCATCCCCTATGCAGGAGTGCCAGAGCGTGCCATTCAGCTCTGCTGTGATTGGCCAAATCTCATTGTTTCAAGCTGAATGTGTTTGTGTTCTGCTGTGTGATGGTGATTTGAAAATACCTTTCAGAACATTACATAAATAAAATTACTAGAAGGTTTTAGCCCTTTGAAATCTGCACTGACATCCGTTTTTTTATGCTGCATTCAAACATTCAGCACATTAGTTTGATTTCTTTCAAAAACATGGGGAAAGGAAATTAGCAACTTGGCATTAAATGTCCTGCAAATTGCAAGGACAAAAACAACCTGAAAATTAGCTAAAAAAATAAATAAATAAAATAACTAAGGACAAATAGCAAGAAAAATATTTATAATTATTATAATTATCAGAATTTGTATTATTTATTTTATTTTAGCACTTTTTTCATCTATTTTTTTCGTTTGTATATTTTAATTTTAAATAATTTTCTTAGAATTTCTTGCTGATTTGGAGGTGATTTTTTGTGTTGCTCATTGTCTGCTTTCCTTTTTTTTTTTTTTTAAAGAAACCAAGCCAATTTGCTCATCTTCAAAAGGGTTAATAAAACATGCAGATCTCCTGACTGAATCTTGCCAAAGTTTTCAAGTCAACCACATCACATTTCCCCAAATTCCTAAAGTGAGCATGCATCTTACAGCACCATATCGGTTTTTGTTTGGTGCTGTAAGTCAGTTTTCACAGTGTGTGAGCAGGAGATTTACTGCTGCCTCCAACAACCGCGAAACGCTGACAGGAAATACTGAACCTCCCTTCATTTTAATGAGAGGCGACTCAGAGTCAGTCAAGCTTAAGGCCTGTCATTTTTTCATTTTCACTCATTGTTTTCTAAGTAATGGATGCCTGATAATATGTAAACTTATCACAGGGCTCCGAGGTGAGAATGGTTACTTGCTGCAACAGTTAGCCGATTACTTCGACAATCATTAATTAGACAACTGTTAAAATCTAAGTCAATTTTTGAAGGTGAAATGTCAAACTTTGTATTGTTTCAGCTTGTCAAATGTGCTGCTTTTTCTTGTCTTTCAGTGTGGTAAATACATTATCTTCTGCTTTTTTGTTAATAGACCAAATATTTAAAAAATTACGATATTAGATGAATGGATAATTAAAATGATCATTAGTAACATAATCTTAATTCCAGTGTGGGTGGAAATAGAGTAGATGAGGAGAGACTGTGAGGCTGGTTATGAGTTAGAGGTCAAGTGTTTTTCTTTGATATGTAGGCAAGAAAGTTTTGCAGGTCATGTCATACAGTACAGAATAGTATTATCAAGCCTTTGTGACTTGGGCAAACTGAGATTTCTTTACAAAAAAGAGCAATGAGCAACGAAAGAACTTCTGCAAAAATTAGCAAAAAATATGTCAAAAGAAATGTGAAAAAACAAAAGCGAAAAAAAGGGAAAAGTGCTTAAAAATATATAATTATTCTGTAACATAATTTAAAATATGTAATTATACTTATTGTAAGTATTGTGTCTCCCCAGACTTTTTTTCCCTAACTTGTTTAAAATAATTTTCTTAATCTATAACTTTCTTGAAATTTGTGGAACATTTATCTGATTTTGATAAATCTGATTCTGATCTATTATCTGATTTTTAAAAAGTGTTCTTACTGTGTCTTTGACATTGCTTGTTGATAAAGAAAAGAAATATGGTAATACAATGTTTTGATATCTTAAAGAAGGGTGTCTCAGAATAAAAAACATTTGAAACAAAAAATAATTGTCAGTTGCAGCCCTAATTATTAGTGCTCTCTGGTTATCAACATATCCTGCCGGAAACAGAGCAGCACCACACTGCCAAGTAGCCAAAACTGAAAACACCAACAAACACTTGTAGAGCAACTGAGCCCACATCCCTCTAAAGTAATGTCAGTCAGCACTGGGCATAGCGTGCAACCACAAAAAAATATGAAAATAAATCAGATACCCCACCTACTTATTTCTTGTTAGAGGCAGTGCTTATTTTGGTCTGTTCACACTCGCGCACAAAAAATAGCGACTGGGCAAGCAAGCCGATATATAGTGCTGAAATGAGTGGCTCTGCTTAAAGGGGAACTACGCCCATTTTCAAAATTAATACATTATTCTATGGTCAAAACAGTCCAAAAGTATTAGTATAACAGTAGTAATAAAAGTATTAAAAGTATTAGTGAACAACTCCCACCCAATTCCAAAAACTAGAGTGCTAAATCTCAAATTTGTGATGTTATGGGGAATAAAGTCTGCTGCTCCATAGACAATGAACGGTCGAAAACGTTACGAATAACACAGAGCAGCCAGGAGAATGTGCTGAGTATATGGGTACATTTTTGGTTTTAGGAAAGAACAATACAGCAGATTAAAGCTCATTTTGGGTATGAAAAAGATAACTGTGTGTGTCCACAAAATTATTTTAAGACTGCAAAAACTAAGACTATTGCTGGTGTCTGTTCTGCCAGTATTTTACTGTATATTGCAGAAATACAGAAATATACCGTATTTTCAGTAAGGTCGTAAAGTCATTTCACAGTATAAATAATGTAAAATTACGGTATATTGTTTGGCGTCTGTGCTGCCAGCTCTTTACTGTTTTGCAGTGAAATTATTTACAGTGTGGGGGCCACTTTTGCAAAATGACAGGCGGCCAGTCGCACCAGCCCTGCAAAGACATAAATTGAGTATCACTGGCTTATACAATAGCATCCAATGTTGTCCATAAATGTATTTGTTTTTATTATTTAGGTATCTATAATCACAAATGGTACTGTTTATCCTGAGTCACACACATTGTCCCGCAGCTGTAAATACTCACTGACACACCAAATGTGTGTTAGCTGTTACTGCAAATATTCCCTACGAGATAAAGTATTTCATGGAAAAATACACTGTACAAACAGAAGAGGACACTATCGATTTGAAATATAAGATGATTAGTCAACAGTGTGTGATGTTCACCACACAAACCACCAGAGGGCCTCAACACACCAGTGTAGTTTCACAAAGTATAATGAGAAACAACACAAACTGACAGTCTACTTTTCCCTACAAGAAGTATTTTATTCTCACAATATAGTTACAATTTTTACAATAACAAAATGATAGAAATATACAATACAGAAAGAAGAAAGAAAAATGTATATACAGGCAACACTGACTGTGGGTGTACCAGTAAAAGCTCTTCCTCCATTAGAAATGTAAACAACAGGAGGATACTGTCTGCGAGTCTGACTGAACCATCAGAGGAGACTACAGCTACGTGGTGCAGCAGCATGTCAGTCTCAAACAGGATCGCTGCAGGTCACATTACAGAAAAACTGCCATGCTGCGGCAGCAGGATAAGACAAAGAGACCCCTCGTAGAGGAAACATTCATGTTTTCTTAATCCCCCAGGGCTGTTGTTAAAAATAGTGTTGAACACATAAACAAGAGAAGAGACAACCCTCTATTATCTATTGTAAAAAAACAACCTAGAAAACTGTAAAAGTGCTTATGTTGTTCATCATGTGTAAATATTCAGAGTAAGACGTTTTAAATTCAGTTAAGACTTACACAACAGCAAGTGAAGCGACCTTTATACACGAGGACGGACTTGAGATGACTAACTGTGCATTTAGTTTTTTTGTAAATACGTAAATAGGTGTAATTAGCTACACATCATAAAGTGGGCTGTTACATTAACTCACAGTCATGTATTTTAAGGTTTACCAGGAAACTTTAAGTTAATAACTTTTTGTCATATTTGCTAAAACTGTCACTATACCATGGCACCAGTACGAGAGAGATAATCTATGAAAAAAATCAGGTTCCTCTGGCTCAACTTTGCACTCCTCGTGGCGTTTGCAAAAACCCTGATCGAAAAACCAATCACAACCGGGAGGAGACTCTAACACTCACGTGTTTGCATTACGGTGCTGCTCACACCAGCACAGAAATGGTTCAGCTAGTGGTGAATACAAAACATTGGGTAACATAAGCCATGTGATACTAACAGTTACTCCTGTCACATATGTGACTCTGTCCCAGTCGCAGCAGTAACCTCATGACAAACAGAGAGAGAGCATGGCAAGGAGGGGCTGAACCGAACGGTACATTCCAGCAGCCCTCCGAATTTACCAACGGTCCAGTTTGTGCCAGAGTGTGCTGCAACTCTGAGTGAGGTTTTCTGACACTATTGAAAGGAGCATTGAGGTATTTCAATTTAGCATGTCAAATTAATATCAAGTGACACCTGGCTTCTGATCGGCTCTATCCATATTACGTGATATGGATCAGGCATAACCACTCCCAAATCAACCCAGTTTAAGGAACCTGGGAATAAAATAAAATGACTAAAAATAATTTTTTATGCTTTTTATTATGCATATAAGACCCTGAATTACATATTAATATAGTTTTTGGTGATTTAGGTTCCCAGAGGCTTTCACACTTTTTTAAAAAAAAATTACTTTTCTTAATCTTCATCTATTCACTAGCCGTGTAAGTTGTTATTGTCAGTGCAGCGTGTGCACAAGCATTGACTGATACTGCACGAGACATCCGGCTCTGATTGGCTGTTTTTGTTCAGCTGCAGTGTATTCTTGCAAATGCCATTCAGGGCACTAAGAGGAATAAAAGGAACCTAATTTTGTCACAGATTATCTGTCTCATCTACTTCTGTCAGGATATACTGACAGCTTTAGCAAAAATGACAAAAAGTACATTTCAGTTACCCACTGAACCTTTAACCAACACTTAGCTGAATTTCAGATTGATTTAAGATCAGACAAACTCAATGCAACCTGAGGCAAAACTTCATTTAAAATGTACAGCAAGTATTAATATGATTGCTAGAAATATTATTATGTAGTGGATAAATGATATGAAAAGGGAGCTCAGCTGTTCTGCTGATGTAAATACATCTTAAGTTTACAGACACAATGTTTACATTTTAACACTGAGATGAGTTTTGAGATCTGTGCGAGGGGACTGAAAAAATAGACAAAACATTTATAAGACATGCAAATATCAGGGATGAGGTCATCTTATAAAACAGAAAGGTCTCTCAGTCCTACGCAGTCAACTGCTCTAACCTGACCTGGAAGGGATATAAATAGTGCAATATAAACTGGGCCTTCAGATGTTAACTGCATTAACCGGCCCCTCATATAAAGAATAACAGATCATTTTTTCACTGGGAGATAAATGTGATCAAGATGAGCCACATTTTTCAGTTATTAACCAATTAGTATTAGTAGGTATATTGTTTATGTCTGACTTAAAGAGCTGTCACATTGAAGAGATTCTGAATAAAAGTGACTTAAAATAAACTTTTAACAGTTTTTAATTTCTCAGTATGTAAAGTTGGGCAATAGCGCGGCTTTCATGTCACATCAGAGGACGTAAAAAAGAGACCGGATATCTGCGTATGAAATAAACACAGCCAATAAAGGTTCATTCTGGCTTTTCCATGTGTTGTTCAAGTTGCTCTTTGGTTTGAAACTGGGGTACATGGTTTGGTTTTCTGGTAATAGCCACACCAAAAGCAGAGTTACTGATGGCTTAACCCTTTAAAACCTGGGTCGACGACATTTTCTTGTGCTGGGTTCAGACGCCTTTACAAGCTATCTGGCCATTTTAAAACTGAGCAAAGTGGTTTGATTTTTTTTTTAAAAAACATGGAGAAAAAATGTCCCACAAATTGCAAGAAATTTTACCTAAATACACCTATAATTTACCTAAAATAATCCAAAAAGGGGGAAAATGTCTAGAAAACTACCTTTAAAATTATGTTACAGAAAAAAAATAAAAAATTATATATATATATATATATATATATATATATATATATATATACATATAATTTTTAATTTAAGAGGCCTCAACCACAGTATGAATTCAAATCCACTGAATTGTCCTCTAGATAGATTTTTTACTAGAAAGCTATTATATGAGATTCTTTTTTTATTGGCTGCCAGGAGGTGATGCAGCTCTCTCAAAGCAAATGTATATTTAAAGGGGAGCTATTATAGTACTTTTCTGGTTCATATTTGTATTTTGGGCTTATACTTGAACACATTTACATGCTTTAATTTAAAAATAAAATAAAACACTGGTTGACAAAAAAATCTACTGTCTGTGCTGGAACGCCTGTATTCACCGTCTGTCTGTCCATTTAGCACCCGTCGAGCCATTTATGTTACTGCAGACAATGAATGGCTGTAATGGAGTAAAGAGTAATGCGGCACTTCTTATGTGAAAAAATCACCAATAAAAGCTTAGAAACCAAAATCCTCACAAACGGACATGTTTCAGTAGGAATCTATCCGAAAACAGGGATAAATGAACAATGGCAATGAAGATGATTTGTTTCCCGTATGTTAGCATGTAGCTACAAGTAGCAGTATATATATATGTATATATATAAATATATATATATGTATTAGTAGAAGTATGGCAGGACTAGGCAAAACACGCTTGGGGGAAAAAACGCAACTTGCGGTGGGAAGGCTTGAACATATGACCAAGAAATACACCATGAGCTGGCCAGAAATATTATAGTTTACATTTTTCATTGTTTTTTAATTATATTTCATGTTTGTGTGTTTTGTGTTGAATTTTAGTTTTTACTATTAAAAATGTTTAGTTTCAGTTTAGTTTGTATTAGTAAGTTGAGTTTGCATTTCTAAGTTTAGTTTGTATTAGTAAGTTGAGTTTGCATTTGTAAGTTTAGTTTGTATTAGTATGTTTAGTTTGAATTTGTAAGTTTACTTTGTAGTAGTAAGTATTACTTTTTAAAATTATTATATGGCTGTATTTGTCAGAGGCAAGATTTAAGAAGTTCAGAAATGGGGATTCCAATACAAACAAAACAGTTCTGTGAGAGTGAGTAATATAGACATCCCTATCTAAATATAAATTTTCATTCTTGTTGTATTGATGAATTTGACCAAATTGGCAAAGACAAAAACTAAGGACATTTCCTGTGTATTTTCCAGTTATTTGTTAGTTTTGTAAGTAGACATTATCTTCCAGTTAGTTTTTGTTAGTAGTTTAAAAAAAAAAGTCTTTTCACACCAAGTTTTAGTCAACTATAATAACTTTAGATGTGATGTCAGCTCATCTTATGTGAACATACGGCATTGTAACATAATATGTACGACAGAAAATAAGGAAAAGCATAATAGGTCCCCTTTAAATGCTGAGAAATCATATGTATTTGTGCTTTTAAAATTGGAAATGTCAACTAAAGGAATAGCATCACAGACAGAAATATATTTCTACAGTGGGACTTACATCTATCAACTGGTGATTGAATATTTTAGCACATAAATTTTTGTTTTTACAGTCAAATTAATTCTCATGTAACACGCTGATTTATCTGTTCTTAGTTACTTCCCATTTAGCGGTAATGGTTGTTTATAACTGCTGATAGCTAAATGGTTATTATCAGACAAAGCCATGCTGTCCAGTTTCACCTTAAACCCAAAGACATTTGAATATTGCATTAAAAAAAAAAAGGATTTTTTTTAAAAGTTAAATGATGAAGAATGCAGTTTAAACAGTGGTTTGCACTGTGTAACCTCTTCTTTTAATGTGGAAAATTAAACTGCTAACTCTACTTCTTTCATTGGTGAAAAACAACTGCTGTTCGTTATACAATCGTCTCCCTCAGATTTGCAGGGAGGCTAAAGAGGTGTGGGTTCGGGGCAGAATGTAGTAAAACCTCATTAGTAATTTCTACAGGTACGACCATGATATTTGGCTCGGCGGACTCTGAACCACTCTGGGCCTCCACGTCAAGCGACAATGTCTCGGGATTAGGAGGCTGTTGGCTTGTTAGAGTTTCCAAATCAGCGCGCTCCATCTCCTCTGCGAGGTCCACGTTGCTCCCATAGAGCACTCCCATCCTCCGTGCGAGCATGCCCTCTTTCTCTGGTGGATCTTCACCTTCATCCTTTCTACCAAACCGTTTACAGCCGTGCATAAAAGCGGCGTGGCGTATGCAGCGTTTCAGCAGGTGGCTGCGGTAAGCTCTCTGAATGATTACAGCAGCCAATTGCTCCTCTTTGTGGCGCATCGTCGTGGTGATCGGTGCGAAGGAGTCTGAGGTGGGGTTGCTCAGGATGAACTTGGCCTCAATGCTGTCCCGCATGGCCGCCATCTCCACCGTGTCTCCCAAGACCATCTGAGTGACGGCCAACAACACATCCAGGCAGTGAATCCGGTCCCCAATGACGAGGGGCAGATCCATTTCAATCAGACGGAGCTTGTTGGGTTTGGCAACCCTGAGCGGCGGCTGCAAGGCATCACAGAAATCTGAGAGCCGGCTGTACTCGATGAACATGGTTCCATCGACGTCAAACTTCTCCCACGTCTCGTTGAACATCTCAAAGTCGTCCTCACAGAGCGCATCGCTGCTCTCCTCCTGCGCCACATTGAAGTTCTCCAAGATGATGGCGATGTACATGTTGACCACCACCAAGAATGAGATGATGATGTAGCCGCAGAAGAATATCATGCTGATGCCCGGGCTGCCGCAGTTCCCCTTTACATCCGTGCCCGGGTTCTCGAAGTCCGGATCGCAGTCTGGATACTCCTTGTTAAGCATCGGGAGTAAAAGCCCATCCCAGCCTGCTGACGTTGTGATCTCAAACAGGCAAATAATGCTGCCACCAAACGTCTCGAAATTAAATATATCATCAATTCCGGCCTCCTTTTTGACGTAGGCAAAGTTTGACATGCCAAATATGGAGAAGATGAACATAATGAGGAAGAGCAGAAGGCCGATGTTGAACAGGGCAGGAAGTGACATCATCAGAGCGAAGAGAAGCGTCCGAATGCCCTTTGCTCCTTTAATAAGACGCAGAATCCTGCCTATTCTGGCCAGTCTGATCACTCTGAACAGAGTCGGTGACACAAAGTACTTCTCGATCAGGTCTGAGAGCATTGTACCTGAAATAAAAAGAGATAATATGTGAGCACAAACTGTCTGCTTGAACACAATTTGCAGTTTTTAAGTTTTAATTCACCCACCAGCTATGGACAAGATGACCACGACAAAGTCAAAAACGTTCCACCCGTTGGTGAAGAAATATTGTCGCAGGGCAAAGAGCTTCAACACGCACTCTCCGGTGAAGACGACAATGAAAGCCACGTTTACTTTAAAGAGGAAGTCCTCCTTCTCCGGGCTCTGGTTGTCCGTCTCCACCATCATGGTCACCATGTTGAGGCAGATGAGCACCATGATGAAGATGTCAAAGAACTGCTGACTGATGAAGTCAAACACCATTCCCTGGATTAGGTTCTGCGGGTCAAAGGGGAGGGCAAGGAACAGAAACACATATCCGACAGGGTCATTCGGCCTGTTCGCACCAGCTGTGTGCAGTAAAGGTCACCGCAGGGGTCACCGGTGGCAACGTCATTCCATGCATGCCGAGTTGATGTGTCATTCTCTGAGTTACCTCATTTATAGCTTTTAACTTCGAATATAAAATGTAGGGCTTTAACTACTGACCATTTTCATTATTGTTTCATCTGTTCATTATTTATTTTCTCTTTTAATTTATTTCATTTTTCCCCTAAAAAAACCCAAAAACTTCTTCGAATTTTGATATAAAAATCTCTCCTTTTTTGTCAAAAACTACTGCACAATTGTTTTCCTTAACTTCATGCATTTTACTTATGTTGGTCTTAAAACTCAATTTCGTAATATACTAAAATAAATAAATAAATAAATAAAAGTATAAATGAATACAGGAAAATCATAATTTGTTTATATGACCAACAGTCCAAAAATCCAAAGATATCCAGATTATTATCATATATGACAAAAAAAGCACCAAATTCTTAGTTTATAGAAGCATGAAACCAGAAAATGTTGCTAATATTCTGTTGATTGACTAGTCAAGTAATGGAGTAATTATTGCTGCTCTAATGTAGTTTAAATCAGCATAAAATAAAATCTACGAACTAGTTGAAAACATGAAAATACTGTAAACAGTGTAGTACTGAATTACAGAGTTATACCATTAAACTGCTTTTCACAATTTCTGTGTCCAGGATTTTTTGAGCGAGCCTGAAATCATGGCTCACTGACGCACTGGAGGTTTCCTTAATGTAACCCTTACCCTCTACATAAAAACGTACACAGCATTATTGTCATCTGGTTCACCCCGTGTGTGAGCAGCAAGTTCGCTACATACCACACGCTCTCTGAGCTCTTTCAGTCTAATAGATACATGAATAAACATCTTTGATAAAAACCACAATTACATAAACACAAGTAAAATATTCGTCACTAACGTACCTTTCACTAAGGTGTCCCAATCAGCTACCCAACCTGCTGCCAGTTATGGCTTTTTTTTAACACATACTTGTTTTTACTTTACTTACACTCCCAAACAATGTAACACATGTTGTTACTAACAGACGTAAATAATTAAAATACCGTTGGACGCGGAATTGGCTTCTGTGGCTTCTTGGAACCAAGTTTCTTCATGGCATCGTAGTACTTTTTTTGCTCTTCAGTCATGAAGATGTCTTTGTCTCCAAAGTGCAGAAACAACATCAAACAAACGTCATTATACTGTAAGTGATTAAAATGATAGTGTAGATGTAACATAAAGAAAGACACCTGTCACTTTTGTATTGGTGCAGAGAAGTTCTAATAAAAACAGTGTGATGCTTATCTTTTTCTTCTGTTGGTTGAAATTGTCGATGATGACACCAATAAAGAGGTTCAGTGTGAAGAAAGAGCCAAAGATGATGAAGATGACAAAGTATATGTACATGTAGAGGTTGATCTCATAAGAAGGCTGCTCCTCTACCTAAAAAGAAAAAAACATTAGCAAAAAATTAAGAGAAAGCGTCCCTGTTATGAGATATTAAAGTATATAAACTAAGAACGATGGTTGTGACACTGAGCGGAGAAGACTCTGGATAAAAGGTTAAACTGGAATATGATACTAGTCATGAGGGTCACTTGTTGATCCAAAGACAGGACTCACTTCACCATCACCATCTGTCACATATATGTTACATATATATTCAATTAACTCAAAGTGCAGGGGGGAAGTTGAGAGGGAATAGAGAATGTCGGAATTACCGGCAAAGCTTTTGATTTCTTATTACTTTTTATATACACATACCTACTAAAAACTCAATGTTAACGTGTATATAGTACATAATGTCCTTTTCAAAGTTAATCAAAATAATTTCTAATAAAAAAAAAAAATCTAATTCTTCAGCTCTCATAAGTGGTCTTTAACTGAGCTTAATGCATTCACTTGTAAATAAAATAAAATAACATAAAATAAAATTCAGATTTTCTCAATTAATGAGAATAACATCTCATAATTTTAGAAAAGTTTCCATGGAATAAAAAATATAGTGTTTCTGAATTAAAGAGAATATAATTTCGTAAAATCTAATTTTAAAAAATCTTAAATGCAGTTTTGTAATTAACCAAATGAATAAATAAATAAATAATAAAAAAATGAATAAAAATAATTGAAAAAATAAATAAATAAAAAGGTATAAATGAATACATAACATTAAACTAGGGTTGTGCAGTGCAAAAAAAAAAAAAAAAAAAAAAGGCTGATTTAATTTTTTTTAGCAAAAATTAATAATGTCTCCCGATAACCGTAAAACAAAGGGCAACCAACAAATTTAATGCTAAATGTTTCAGCACTAATAATACCAACCTCTCTTGAGTCAACAGCAGCATACATGATGTCCATCCAGCCTTTAAAAGTTGACTGAAAAATCAAAACAATGTTTTAAAATTTGAGTCATTGAACCCAACATTTACAACACTATTTTTTCAAGTGTGTAACAATAATGGACACAGCTCCTCACCACTTGAAGCAGAGACAGGTAGCCTTGTCCCACATTGTCATAGTTGACTTTGACGTTGACCCAGCGAGCATCCTGCGTGGCCTCTTTAATGGCCATGCAGTCGCTCTTGTTGTTGACCTCCGTCATGGGGAAGAGCTCCTCTGTGGTGGTGTTGATGCAGCGGTAGAACTTCCCTGCAAACAGGTTGACTCCCATGATGCTAAAGATGAGCCAGAATATCAGACACACCAGCAGCACGTTAAAGATGGAGGGAATCGCTCCGACGAGAGCGTTCACCACCACCTGCAAAAAAGAGGGGACTTAGTTAAAATTATGCGATTATATACAGAAATGTAGAGAAATGTTTGCTAGTTTATTTAGTTTGTGTGAGCAAAAAGCACGCAAAAATTTCTACAATATTCTTACCTCAGTCAGCTCTGACGCAGCAGCCACGGTGAAAGCATGCAGTCAACACACGTTGTCGAGGAAAGCCAGTCAAATTAGTGCGATTAAACATCACAATAGTGTTAGTCGCAGTGGTGGAAGAAGCACTCGGATTCTTGACGTAAGTAAAGGTGTCAGCACAACAAAGCAGAAAATACTGTAGTAGTAATATTTAGCAGTTTGTTAAAGTATGCAAAAATGCTCTATTATAACAGTTCTAACAGTCTTCATTTTAATTCCTACTTGAATAAAAGTACCAGAGCAACAACACAAAAATATTCTATAATTAGTAAAAGTCCTGCATTGTAAATCCTACTAATGTAAAAGTATGCCAAAATGCTCAATTATGAATACAAGTCCTGCATTTTAAATTCTATTTAAGTAAAAGTGGCAGTAAAACAACACAAAGATACTCTAGACCTAGTTTAAGTCCTGCATTTTAAATCCTTCTTGAGTAAAAGCACAGTTATAACAATGCAAAGCTACTTTATATTAGTAAAAGTCCTGCATCTTAAATTCCACTTAAATAAAAGCACCATTGCATCAACGCAAAAATACAAGGTAGAGCCCTGCATCTTATATTAAAGTAAAAGTACAAATATATCAGAAGTAAAATTTACTTACATTATCAAAGGAAAAGTACTCGTTCTGCAGTGAAAGTGTCTTGACAGGGAAATTATTATATACTGACCTTGCTGTCCGACAGGGAACTGAAGCCTTTACAATCTCTGCAAAGCCGGCAGACTCCTTTTATAAAATCAGTAATTTTACCTCGCAAAATACGGGAGTTGCTATTGTGTTGTTTTGTTATTGTGTGACTTCTGGATCCGAAGTAACGTGATGTCCACACCAGTACATTACTTAGCCTTCCTGCCAGTTAGGCGGTTAGAGGAATAAAGCTAATTTAGAGGCTCAGAAACACACAATTCTCAAAAAAGGCTTGACTAATGAAGAGACACATTAAGTTGTTTGGAGGGTTTATATGAATCAGTGTCATCATGCAGAAACGTTGCATCAGGTCATTTGGGAAGACATTTTTAGAAGGGCCTGGGAAAACAACATTTTGATGCTAAAACCTGCGTACACTGACCAAAATTTGAATTTTTGGATTTGAATACAAACAGAAAACTTTAGTCATTTCTTACACTGTACTGCAACTTTTATTATTTTATTTTATACATGTCTTATTCTATTCATTTATAATTTTTTTCAATTAATTTTTTTTTTGCATTTTAGAATGTGTTAACGTGTTTCTTTTGCATTTTGTCTTGATGCTGTTGATGTTTTATATAGTGCACTCTGAAATGCATAAAACTAAACCTTTAATCCCTTAGTCTTTTAATATTTAATTATTTATCTTTATTTTAAACACCTATATCATGTGCTTTATGTAAAACATTAATCTGGAAAGTATTTTGTGCTCTCAGATACATGTAGTGGAGTAAAATGTGCAATATTTCTCTCTAAAATGTAGTGGATTAAAATACACAAGTAAAGTACAGGTACCTTCAATTTGTACTCCCGTACAGTACTTAATGCATGTAAATGTTCTAGTTACTTTTCAACACTGGTTAGTCGTGCACATCGCTCAAACGTGGTTGCACAGTCAGAAACTCACCCTCATGCCTTCAAATCTCGACAGCGCTCGAAGAGGCCGCAGCGCCCTGAGAGTCCTGAGGGATTTGATTGGTCCGAGATCAGAGTATCCCATCCAGTTTGCAGCTAAACTAATCAGGGAAACCTGTAGCAGAATCAAAACATTTCCTATTCACGTGTTACCACAGACTCTATGTGACATGAAACATGTTTGTACGCGTGTATTGTTGACAGTTACACGGATCAGCTTTAAAACGAGATGCCAAAACTTACATCTACGATGAAAAAGTCCAGCCAGCACCAGGCGTTGGTGAAGTAGGTCTTGAAGCCGTACGCGACCCATTTAAGGATCATCTCGATGATGAAGATGTAGGTGAAAACTTTGTCGGCATACTCCAGAATAATTTTGATGGTTCGGCGTCTTTCTATGTGTATGTCCTCAAAGGCCTGCCAAAAGGAGACATGAGACACCTAGATACAGGTCCTAACAGTAACACAGTCTCCTAACACTCTCATAAAACAGTCAGCATTTCTAAATGTGTTGCACCGACGACAGCGTGACTCACCAGAGCGCCGCTGCTGAGGAGAATCATGAAGATGATGAAGGTTTCAAACCAGTCGTGCTCCACAATAGTGAAACAAGTCCTGCGCAGGTTCCACCATTTCTTTCCTCGGCCCTGTGTGATGTCCACAGTCAGACAAGGCCAGCGGGTAATACATTCTGAGGGGAGAGGAAATTAAGGAGTTATTGTCTGTAAGATCATAACTTACAATTCACGGTTAAAGGGGCAGTTCTCCAAAACATTAAATATACATACTGTTTCTCTTACCTGTTGAACTATTTATCAATCTAGATTGTTTTGGTGTGAGTTGCCAAGTATGGGGGGTATATTGCCTTGTACTGATTCCAGCCATGCTGCAAAATCTTGGTTTAATAGCCAATTTTTACAGAATTGACACTGCCCTTTGTCATTTGAGGTACAGTGACGGTTTATTAGCAGACAGGGGATCCTTTGTTCTAAGCATCCCATGCAGGGAAAAAAATAAATAATAAAATAAAATAAAAAAAGAGGCACCATTAAAAAAAATAAAATGCAATGTCAAAATTAAAAATAGAGATAAAATCCTACATCCCATGTCTGAGCATTTTTATGACATTTATTTAAAAAATCTTATTATCATTATTATGATCATTATTATTATTATTATTATTAATAATAATAATACCAATTAATGCCTTCTTTTTATTTAAATGATTCAAATGCCTTTTAAGTGTTACTTTTTTTGGTTTTCTGGCACTTTGAGCACCACAAGCCAAGTGCCTAGCTCCATTACACTGCGGAGAAGGCAGACATCTCTACGGCCGATATCTCCAACACTCAACAACTCAAAACAAAACAATCTAGACTGCTAAATTACACTAATTACTCTTAAAAGAAAATATGCATTTTTTAAATTTTGGAGTAACCTTTTCCTTTAAGTTATGCTGTTTTACAGAGTTTGTTCATACTGTCAGTGAAGCAGGCCTCTGGCTCAATTATTTCGGGCTCTTCCTCTTCCTCTTCTTCTGGTTCAGGCGCAGGTGGTTGGTAGTCCACTGTGCTACACACTGAAGAATCCCCATCATTCAAAGCACCCATCAGCTATTAAGAATTACAATTAAAGCTCAGTTACAAAGCCACCATGCAAAATACACATTAATGACTGTAACATGTGTCAAACTACAGATGAAGATTTTAACTAGTAACAAAGGTTGTTTTTGTTCATGGATGTCTGCAGTCACTCACTTTGACTTTTCCCAGCATGCTTCTTTCTTCTTCTAAGTCTTCCTGAAAGAGCACAGGAACAGAGAATGGACAATAGTCAGCATTCATAAGCAGTGAGGCAAGTTTCTTTTTCCCACAAATGTAGCATTTTACCAGCTAGTTTCACAGTGAACAACACCAGGCATGTTTCCATTAACCCTTAAATTATGCAAAGTGAAATTGTGAATATAAAACATGCATAATGGAAAAATGTCAATATCAAAAAACTTCTATTTAGCGCTTATAGGTCACATGATGCTATGGGCCTGTCTGTAGGAAGTGGCTCCCTTGAGCATGATGCAGCAGGCGCTACAAGAGGTGTTATTGCATCACATAACTCTTCAAAAGTTCAAAAGTTTTGAGTCCACAATTCCTCTGTGAACTCAAACTCAGCTTATATACACACACACATATTAATACAGTCTGACTGACAGCCGATTCAGCTGTTATCGGCTGCTGCCGTCATCAGAGACAGACGTCGCTTCACGTGACGACCAGGGGAAATGACGTCTCATTTCTCTATACACATATCTCTCCACTCAAATCTCATCCTCGTCTCTTCCTCACATCCATCGTGGGCAGAGCTAAGACGCGAGGAAGAGACACCAGCGGAGGATACGTGGATGCAAAATTTAGATAATGGGATGAAGGGTTTGTTAGCTGTCTTTTGACTGTAAATGTGACTCAACTTAAACATTTACAATGATTTTGGAGACCTCACTTAAACTCTAATCAGCCAGAATAAGTGAAAATACCCATGAGTGTGTGCAGGGTTGTTAGGTAGTGCAGTGTTATGCCTACCATTAACGATTTTGATAAGACTTTAAAAGTCTGACACCTTCTCACATCTTAAGACTGTGAGTTTTAGTCACACACTGTAAAGATTTTACAAAGACTGTGGATCTTGCAGGTCACTATTTACAAGACTACAGCTAGACTCCTCAAAGTTATTTTCCATTCTGCTCCTCCTGAAAAATATGACACCAAACTCCCTTTAAGAATTATGATTCCTACAATGTCTGCAAAAACTTGATTTAAACTGTCCATCACTGTTTATATTGGTTCCCTGTAAACAGTGGAACAACCAAAGTAACTGTGGTAGACAAAATGCAGTGTATCCTGTGTTGTTGGTAGCTGCTTTGCTATGGATATAAACAGAGATCACTCCAATCGTCTTTGCGACAGTGGCGTCATTATTAATACCTTTAGAAACGGTATATAAAAAAGGTGTCTGTTTCCAATTTAGAAGTATCATTTTGAGATTGTCACTGAAGTAAAAGGTGACACGTTTAAAACACAGATGCTGTCAGTGGGTGATGCCTGTGCACATAGATGGATCAACAGAATGAGCCGATTCATCGATTGACTCTACTTACCGAGAAATGATGGTTATTCTTTTCATCTGAAGTCACTGAGGCATTATCAGCATCATCCTCTGTGTCCTCGCCCAAGTTCTCAAAGTCGGACTCTCCTTGAGCGATCGGCACGTTGAGACTGAGCTCTCCATCCACAATAAATCCAGAAGGCCGGCCTTCAACCAGACAGTTAGGTATCCCATCTGCCAGTTTGAAATCCTGACCAGTGTCCAAGTGGTTCATTTCAATTTCCTCCATTTTAGGGTCCTCATTGTCCGTCGGTCCGTCCTTGGACTCCTCTGGCTCTTTGGGCTTCCTGCCGAGAATCTGCAGCATGGTTCGAACGGCGAAGGCTTTAAACCAGTCTATTCCCCTTGTGATCCTGCCGATGGCGATCTGGAGGTTGTTCATCTCTCCGTCATCGTCCCCCGCGGAGAGGTTGTCTCCGCTGAACGAGCTGAGCAGCAAGGCCAGGAAGAGGTTCAACACCTGACGAAAGAAATGTGAAGGTAATTATGAATATTCACTGTACATCTGATATTTCAAATGGAATTTCAACAATTTTGTTTTGGTGACATAACGTGAAAAACTTTGTATTGCATTGTTTGTATTTAGTATGTTGCTACAGTATAAGAAATAAACCTAGAATTATAATTACATTTAATACTCAATGGATGAGAATCAAATGAGCATAAATACTGTCAGGGTTCATAAAGATATTACAAAATGAAATTCTGGGATTTTCAAGTACCTTTTAAAGCACCTTTTTTCATTTTTAATGACTTCACTTAAAGCAGGAAATTAAGTTTCACTTAAAGTTTTTGGTGGAGCTGTGACATTATTGCACTGCTGAAGAGAAAGGAAAATAAATCATGTCAAAGATAGGATTGTTAAGTTAAGTGTCAAGTTTAGCCATGGCAACATAAGCCCACTGCTTTCGCAGAGATTTTAAGAGCCTTAGAGACTATTGAAGAGCATAGGGAGGTCAGTGCTACAAACAATTTATACTGTTTTTGGGTGAGCTATTCCTTTAAGAATGAGCGAATTCATTAGCATCCCATATGAATCCTTACTGGGTCTCTTCAAGTTAATTTTTTTTCTTTCATTTCATTTTACTAATGACCAAGCTTGAACGGAGTTCCCAAACATTTTCACTGACAAAAATGTAAAACTTTTTCATGCTTTTTCAAGGATCCATAAAAATGTTGTTGACAGATATAGAAAATAAATTTGTCATGACATTAAATTACATGGAAGATAACTGTAACAATTTCATTAAACAGAACAAAATTCCATGACTTTTACAAAACTTTCAATGTTTTTTAATAATTCCATGACTTTTCCAGGCCTGGAAATTGTGTATATTCCAGATTTTCCATGACCATGGGCAAACTGCTTGAAGTCACCTATCGTTAAGTCAAAGTACGCCGACGTTGCTCACTAAACACAAAACATCACATATCGAATTGGTCCTGCGACGGCACATCAATGAATATTTTGTCGTCTGCCTCCTGTTGCAGACGCAGCTATCTTTAGTGTCTAAACCTGTTAGTCAATTTCTCGGTTCCTGTTTCCCAGGTTTAGCGGGAGATCATGGTTACACGGCGGGCTGATCTCCCTCATTCCAGTGTGGGAGCTGTGAATCAGTAAAGAGGGACGAGCGGAAAGGATGAACTGCACACAAACACAAGCCGGTCAGTGGAGGAGTGGAAACTGACACGATGATATTTCAAAGGAAAAAAACAATACGAGCAGAGATTTCCAGTATCAGTTATGATGAAAATAATGCCTAAGATTCTCTGAAATATCACTGAGGTGATTCCTAAGTTGATTTAAATTCAGTTTTCTTGAGGGTAGACCTATAACTGAGGTGAAAAGTTTAGTTTTTATCTAGACGGAATTGTTTGACATTTAAGGAAATACACCTATTCGCTTTCTTGCTAAAAGTTAAATGAGAAGAGAGACCCTGATGTAGTTCATTTATAGCCTAAAGTAGCTTTTTACTACTGGCCATTGCATATATGCTTAAAAAATCATCAAAGCTGTGTTCATTTATTAAGATTATCTTGCTGTACAAAATATTTAAGTATCATAAACATTTGTTTGCGAAAGAACTTTTTTTCCTGCACTAATATCCAAAATCTCATTTGCTTTTTGTTAGGGGAAACAGGGAGATGTTAACTTCCGTGGTTGGCGAACAAATAAATGTCATCCCTGTAGCGTTCCACATGTAGGACTACTTTTTGGCCGGGCACAGCGAGTCATTTTAAGGTTGCCAGGCAGTCAGCAGTTTGGACACACACAAGTTACCTGTTTCCCTCTGCTGCCAGTCACTGTGAAAAATTAAGCTGACTATCTGCTGGCTGTAGATTTAAAGAAATACTTAACTTCCATAATGACAAATTGTATATTACACCTGTGTTACAGTGAACTTGTGAAGAAAACAGCAAAAGCAAAACTATTTCAGAACAGACAAACAGCCTTTTCCAACATGGTAATGAAACTTGTCTGTGCTGTCTTTAAAGCCAGACTCCATTGACAAAAATGGTCATTTTAACCTCGCTGAACGCAGGAGCTGCTGGTCTACCACTGCCTCGATCAGTTCGTGTGTTCGTGTTACTGTGCGACTTCGGTGAATCTGAGCTCACCCTTTAAAACGCCAAAGTCACACAATAACACAAATAAACAAACTCAATGAGGCAGAAACAGACCAGCAGCTCCTGCGTTCAGCGAGGTAAAATTACTGTTTTCTCAATGGAGTCTGGCTTTAAAGAGAGTGTAGATAAGTTTAATTTCCATGTTGGAAAAGTACTGAGCACACGACTGAATAAATGAGACTTGAATTATTTTGCAGATATTGTGTGAAAGTTTTTAAATAATTGTTTTGATATATACTTTTGCTGTTGGGCCTTTTTTATTCCAATTCCTCAAGAACTTGACCTGTTTTTTTGATTTTTTATTCTTTATTCACTGTTGACTCATGCAAGAAAAAAGTTTTATTCTCAAATTTAAACTGACATAGGGGTGAGTGAATGACACATAATGATTATTTTGTGAGGGAAGTATTCCTTTAATGAACAGACGTTAAGTATGTATCAATCTTCTCAAATAGCAAGAACGCAAATAGATTTTTTTTACCAAAATGCCACACTTTTCCTTTAACATTTCTAGCTCTGAGAATGAATTCCCTATTTTTAATAATAATTGTCCAAGCTCTTTAAAGTATACAAAATAATATTAAAAATTGAATATTTTCCTTTCTTCTAAGGCATAATCTTGGGTGCTAAAAGTCAAAAAAAAAAAAGAAAAGAAAAAAAGATGAAAGCATGGAAAATTTAGGAGCATTTTTGATGAGCAAGCCAAAGAGAAAAAGATAATGAGCACAAAATTACTGCATGCCCCTATATGTGCAAGTTAAATCCAGTCCATATGCTGCGGCGCTGACGGCCCAATATGATTACCTCGCCATCAATTACGGTTCAATCCGCTATCAAATGACTTTTCCTTAACACCCAGACCCGCTGCCACCTGAGCCCTGCTCGCTCAGCTGTCTGTGTTTGTTCCCTCAGTGGCAGTGCGCTGACTTGAGCTGGATCTTAGCACATAGTCAAGGTCAAAACCACTGTTTGGGGGCTCAAGTCATTTGATTTAAATAGAAACTCCCCCTCCCGTGAAGTGTAGAAGTATACCATATTCCTTTATGTCAGTGCAGATAGTGTGCATCACAAGAAAGTCATGATCATTTTGGCACAGTGCGGCCGTCGCAATACTTTTGTCAGCTTGACAATGAGCCATTTCCTTTCCGTTTCTATGAATAACCTGACAGGAAATGGTTTTGGCTCCGGTCATTAAATATGATGCTGAGATGATGTTTGAGAGAGATCGTCTGTATTATCTGTCCTACGTCCTTGTTCCATGAGGCCAAGACAAAATGTCAGGGGCAATATTTCCATGCTTCAGACATTCAGGATTCTTCACTGAGCATCAAAAACTCTGCTGCCGCTTTGCACAAATTCCCCACACTGTGTGAAAACGTGAAGTGAGGCAGTTTTCAAAACATGCTGATATACGTAATATTAAAATCTGTAAATATGTGTGTTTACTGTTGTTTTTAAACTCCCAAAAAATGCATCATATGTTGTATTACTCACACTGTAATTCCTACAATGCCCCCTGGTGGAAACAATTTTCTCCCCCAGTTGTGTCTGTCTAACAATAGACTGCAGAGTTATGTGGGCCATAAAATCTCCTGGCATTATAAAAAGATAACTGTAAGATTTAGAAAGATTTTGCAAAATAGTTTGTCAGCTTTACAGCTTCACAGTCGTGACAGTTGCATGTTGAGTGGCAGCATGTGTGAGATCAGGAATGACTGTATACTTGCATGAACACTGACACTGAAAATTCAGCCACAAGAAAAGAATCCTAAAGTCTCTGCCCAGATTTTAAACTGAGAGAAAATATTTTAGTCTGAGTGAAGGGGAGTTGTGTTACATTATACAGTCTTCTCTCTTCTTGTGTTCAGAGCAATAGTAGTCAGCTGCAGTAAACAGGGTAATTCTGCTGTTTATCTCACAATCTGCTAGACGGAGTATAAAATAATTTTTGCTGCCACAACCTAAAAGCGTGATATAATACCATTTCAGGGTTTTGGCATTTGATAACAGTCAAGTTGCTAGAAAAAAATTGTTGCCATTGTTTGTATATGCAAACCATGAATATGTTATATTTGTATCATGGGTGAGTTTGTCATTAGAGGGAGGTGGGGGTGGAGGATGATATAACACTTAGGCAAGATGCCTGTCAAGCTGCAGACCACTGTTCAAGACCAACACACAACAAAGTCGGTTGCGTTTTAGTGAGCCATTGGGTCTGGTCCACAAAGAATGGCTCACGCCTGCTAAAAGCACTATGACTTGCGCAGAATTGCCACCAGCAATCTGCCCCATTTTAGCACCCTATCCACAAAGGACTTTCCACTAATTATATGCCGGCAGCAAAAAAGTTTGGCAGCTGAGCACATTTTGACCTCCGTTTGTTTTTCATTGAATAAGCAGATAATTTCCCTGTGTTTTAGACTTTTCTTCCATATTATTATTATATCAGAACACAGATTCATAATGAATACTGCAGAGAGCACAAACTTTTGAGGAAAGCATCAGATTTGTTTGTTGCCTACAGTAAGCTGTGTGTTGCAGCTGGCTACAGCATCTCACAGCAGCTGACACTATACATGTGTCTCCAAATTTAGAAACAGGCTGTCCGCTTTTACGCACGGTGCCACGGTAGCTTCATTAAGAGGATTGGCCAGGATTTGATAGTAATTAATGTTCCGTATTCTGCGTCATATCCACACAGGTCGGCTGTTACACACAGATTCCAGCTTTTTACGGTGATTTCGTTTGTATAAGGCAGCACATTATGATGAAACCTGAGCTCCAACAGAGCTGTTTCATTTCTAAATATGATAGAAGCTTACAACACACTTGATTCCCCCCTCTGACTGTAGTTTTTGAGTTTGAGTTTTAGAGAGAGAAATTGCGTCTCTTTAATACACAGGTCTCAGTAGTGTTAAATAGCACCGCTGTAACTTTCTATGGCAATTAGCGCTGGTCTTCTTGAATTAGATGGTATTTACAACAAAGCTTATTTGCATAGAAAGGGGGCAATTTTGCAGTAAATTTTTGAGCATTCCCTATTTACATACATGAAAATGGTACAGGCGCACCCAGAAAGCTTTCTGCTCCTCCGTGTAGTTTGCGTGCATTTTGTGTGCAATTGTGTGTATTTTTTTTTAAATGTGTCAATGTGTGTCTTGCAGCTTTTTAGCCTCCAAAAGTGGGTGTTTTTCTAATGGCTTTTGAGCCACCAAGCATGGGCATTTTTTTAACCAATACTGTGTTTTTAGGGACCCATCACTGTGTGTTCTACAGTTTTTTAGCCCCCAAATGTGGGTGCTTTTAGCAACCCATGGTTGTTTTTCAAGCATACATAATGAAACTATGTGTGAGACGTTGCTGTGTTTCCAGCAGGGATTATACTTCCAAACCTGGGTATTTTAAGGGCTTTACATGTCTAAACCCTTACCACACATTAACCACGATGTGGTTGAAATGCTAGGTTTTTAATGTATCTACTACATAATTATGTGCAAATGAAACATATCCGTGGCTTGTAGAGGATTGTACTTCACAATCTCTGTGGTACCTGAAACAATATTCCCCACCAGCACAGCACCATGCTTCAGATATTAAACAGGGATCGGCAATGAATGAATAATTTTCACACTCACCACTAGATTTCCGATGACCATAACCATCATGAAGACGACCAAACACATCCCAGCTCCGGCCACCTCCATGCAGTCCCACATGGTCTCGATCCACTCCCCGCACAGGATGCGGAACACGATAAGGAACGAGTGGAAGAAGTCGTTCATGTGCCAGCGCGGCAGCTCGCACTCTGTCGAGATCTTGCACACGCAGTCCTTGTAGCTCTTGCCAAAGAGCTGCATACCCACCACGGCAAAGATGAAGACGATGATGGCCAGCACCAAAGTCAGGTTTCCTAGAGCTCCGACTGAGTTACCGATGATCTTGATCAGCATGTTGAGCGTGGGCCAGGACTTGGCCAGTTTAAAGACTCGAAGCTGTCTCCAACAAAGGACAGAGACAAGCGAAAAAAGTGAATTATAATGTAGAAAGAAATCTCATAGTATTTGTAAACTGACACAAATATCACAGATTCTCACCAGACGGAAGGACCTGAGGACAGACAGCCCCTGGACATTCGCCAGCCCCAACTCCACCAGACTGAGAGTGACGATGATGCTGTCGAAAATATTCCAGCCAACTTGAAAGTAGTAGTAGGGATCCATGGCGATGAGCTTGAAGAACATCTCCGCAGTGAAGATCCCAGTGAAAACCTACAGAGGCATAAATTTCTGTTCAAATCATCTATTCAAGTCTGACATGTACCAACATTTCTGCAATTAATTTAATCTGTGTAGACTGTGTAAAAGAAGTGCACGTGGCCACTGTAATGTCACCCATTGGCGAGGCTGGTTAGTAAAATGTGGGTAGTGCCTGATGTGATGGTTACAAAAAGCTTGCTTACTAACTCATGTTAGTTAGCTTGCTAATAAATACCGTGAAATTCGATGGCATTCATGAAGTTAATGCATATGTGGGGCAATCTGTATTTTTCTTGGTCAGTATCATACAACATCAGCTGGTTGGACACAACGTCAGTTAATGTCCTCTTCAAACATATCTCGTTGCTATTGGTTGAAGCTGCAACTTCACCTGTCAAAAATCACTACAGTTTAAAGTGATGCTATGAAGGGAATTTGCTTTGCCACGTGAAGCAAATGTTTTACTCACAGTTTTACTTGTATTGAATAGAAGTGAACAGGTGGCCAATATTTGCCAATATAATATAATAATTTTGATTGTGACCTTACTGTTAGAAATAACACAGAACACAAACTTTTCATGTTCCTTTCTTTAACCGTACTTCTCATTTTTACTCAAGCATATTTTTGATTAAGTAATCTACTTTTTAGTTTGATACATATTGGATATTAATACTTTTGTTACAACTAGTCTGCTCCAAACAACAGAATTTAGTGGGTTGGGGGAGCGACAGTAACTTGTACTTGGAGTAATTTATCAACCAGATACTTTTTTACTTTTACTTTTTTTTTATGGGATTGATTGTACTTTCACTCTACTAGAGATTTCCTTTACCCTACCCACTGCCTACCGATTTGTCGCCTCCTGTTTTGAAGCATCGAGTCTGGCATTTTGTTCATTTACATCTTGTTTTTTTGCAGCCAGAAATGATCGTATTTGAGCGAGACGGTAGGGCTGTGAAGGACTGATATCGCTAAGCCTCGATCCTGATTGACAAGTCGTCCTGGTGGTGACACAAGGTAGCCACGTCCTCACGCATACGCTGCTTTATCGTCTATTTAACTCTAAATGAGACCATGATTTCCAATATGAATATCATTCTGTATTGAAGGAGACTTGAAATGGAAGACTGAGACCATAAACTTAATAGAAAAATATTAACAGAGGTAATAAATCACGTTTGAAGTAGTGTTACTTCTTAAAAATCTGACCGCTTTCGGCAACCAGTGGAGTCGCCGCCCTGCTGGCCATTAGATAGAATGCAAGTTTAAGGCACTTCTGCATAAGCTTCACTTTCAGACTTTCAGACTTTCAAGCATGCACTTCTTTAACACACTTTTACTTTGTTAATGTGGCAGATATTCACCAGATTTCCCACTGAAAGCATGTGGTCAAACTCCGGGGTCATGGGGTAGTGCTCCATGGCCATGAAGAGGGTGTTGAGCACGATGCAGATGGTGATGGCCAAGTCAACAAAAGGGTCCATCACCACAAAGTGCACCCACTCTTTAAAGAGCACCCATTGCGGGCAGCAGTCCCACTTCAGGAATATGTCGGCAAACTTGTACCAGCCGGGTGGGCACGGCCTCTGAGCCTCCTCCAACTCTAGACAAAGAAAACCAATCAGGCAGTCTACCATCAAAGCTTTAATCACCTCATGCATGATACACCTCACAGTGAGCACTGATGAGTGACATTAAAATTCATGTCTGTGCCAAGATATAGTCGAGCTGAAATAGCCGAAGCTTAACACCAAGAGGCCACGACACTAAATGTTGACAGGGATTTCTCCAGCACACAATGTGATTGGGTCAAGCTCAAGACAATGCTACTGTATTGGCCTCGGATGTAATTAGTGTATAATGTTAACAACTGCTTGATAATCTAGCAATTAGAGCTCACATTAGAGCATCTCCTTTAAGAACCGGCGACTAAGCCTCATTCTCGGGAGGAACTTGACACTTGTGTATGCTTACAGGCTGCTCCTGCCAGGCTGTTGCGTTGTTTACTTATCTTAATTTAATCAGAGCTAGAAAATAAATCCTATATTTAGGGATTCTGAACGACAATTTCTGTTGCATTATCAGTTTTGAGTACCTCCACTGGCACTGTACCTTCCATAGCAGCTGCAGTGAGCACAGTGAGAGCACTCGCAGACCTCTGTGCCAGGCCTGGCTCGTCCAGATGAAGCATGCTGTGCACAGAGCCGACAGACTTCTCTCTGATTTCAAGATCTGCAGCAGTCTGTAAAAAATGTCAAATGTCAAAACCAAAGGCTTTAGAAAACATTTTCAGATTAAATGTGACTAAAGGGCGATCAACTTACCTTCACCATGGTCGGCGCTCTGACTAACAAACGAGGGATGACTCTCCCGTTACAATCCTTGATAATTTCGTCATTGTTAACGCTCAGATCATCATCTGTTAATTCAGCTATGGTGTGACGACTGAGTGTCTTCTTACTGGTTAGAGTGAGTCGGCTCCCGAGACCTTGAGCCATCTAAATAAAGGATGAAAAAAAGAAAAAAACAAGTTTCAAGTCATTTACAGTCATATGCAATGATTAGCAGTCATTAGCTTTGAAATTCTTAGATCTCAGGCTCCCTTCAACGATGCTCATCAAATATGTATCATGAAAAAACTATGCAAAAATGAGAATCTAAGACAAAAAGTGCATTAGTTTGAAGTGTAGGGATAAATGTATTCCTACAGTAAAAAAGATGCAAAACAACAGAATGCATGTTATATTCTACTATAATTTTAAATATCAAATTCAGTCTTCCTAACTGTTACTTCAATTTTTACTATAAACAATAATTTTATTGTTGACAAGTAACACTTTTAAATTTGAAAGACAAATAATCAAACAAGCTCAACAGCAACACCACTCTCCAGAAATCATGACCTGGTGTCTCAAGATAATCCACAGACCTTGATGTGAGCAGTTTGATTTCACAGAAGGAAGCGTGCATCTACTCATAACAAGGGGCTCATGCTTGTGACAGCACGAAACCCTCGTGAGCTAGCAGTAGATGCACACTTCCTTCTGTGTTAGTGGGTGTAGTTCAGTAGTAAGAAAATAGTTCCTACATGAAACTGCTCACAACAAGGTCTGTGGATTATCTTGACTAACCAGCATCAAGATTTCTGGAAAGAGATATTGCTGCTGAGTTTTTTAATTAAAAAAACATTTTTTTTCTTTGGTGCTTTGGGCACCACAAGCCAAGTGCCATTTAGCTCGATTATATTGGAGAGAAAGCAGACATCTCTGCGACCGATATCTCCAACACTCTGCAACTCACACTGAAACAATCTATACTGATAAATAGCACAATATGTAGGACGAAAACTAAGTTTTTTTCATCTTCAGGTAAACTGTCCCTTTAAAGTACATACATTGTTAGTTCTCTGCTTATAGCTTGTAAAAGTTACCTGTTCTTGATTCTTGAGTTGCTCTAGTAGCCGCTGGAACTCCTCTTCTTTCTCTATGGCCTCTCGCTGAGTGGCCTGATTCTGTTCATCGTACGCCATGGCTACCACGGCCAGGATCAGGTTGATGAGGTAGAAGGAACCCAGAAAGATGACCACCACAAAGAACAGCATGTACGTCTTACCAGCCGCCCGCAGGATCTGTGTTTGGAACAAAAAAGAAGCTACGAGAACTAAGGACAAAGTTCTTTTCAAGTTAAATATCATGAATCTGCTTGCGACAAATGAAAGAAGTGCCAACCAGCTGGAAAAGGTTCTCCCAGTAATCCTGCGTCATGAGTCTGAAGAGAGCCAGGAAGGCCCAGCCAAAAGAGTCAAAGCTGGTGTAGCCAAAGTTGGGGTTCCTCCCAGCCTTCATGCACGTGTATCCTTCAGGGCACTTTCTATCGACAAAGAAAAAGAGTCGGCTTTCTACAATCGCTCTATCAGCCTCCAAATCACACTCAAACCAGCCTGAAAAGATGAAATTATCAGCGTGGATAAAACATACCCAGCATCAGAGCTGTTTCCACAAAGCAGAGCATCTGGGCTGCCATCCAAGAAATAATGATTTTCTGAAAGCAAACAATAAGAAGACAGAGTGGAATCTTTTCCACTTGGGACAATATCTGCTTAAAATAAGAGATTTTTTGTGCTAAACATACCTGTGTTTTCAATATACTCATTGAAATCGAAGGTGCTGTTGGAATACGCTGTATCATTGAAGCCCATGGTGTCGTTGAAGGACATGGTGCCATTAAATGTGTCGGTGGTGTTAAAAAATTCAAATGCAGTTTCATTTGTGTCGATGGGCCACCGTATACATTTATGACGCAGATTTCCCATAAAGAGCTGAAGGCCAATGAGGGCGAAAACGGCGAGGGCGAAGACGGTCAGAATCATGACGTCCACCATTTTCTTCACCGACTGGATCAGAGCAGCCACGATGGTTTTCAAACCTATACAAAAAAAATAGAAATAAAGTGAAATAAACAAATGAAATGTCAGCGGCTTGTCTCTAAAAGTCAAACAGCTCTCAAACAAAAAATGATATTCAATACATTCAATTATTCATTCACTATTAAGTACAGGTATTATATTAATCAGACAGACACATTTTAAAAAATACATACACACATAAACAATATTAAAAACAAAACAAAACAAAACAAAAAACAAAATAAAAAGTACCAGGAATCACAGTAATTGTTTTGAGGGCTCGAAGTACACGAAATGTCCTGAGGGCTGACACGTTGCCAAGGTCAACAAACTCAGTGATGTATCTGTGAGGAGACACAAAACAATAAGTCAGGTGCAAATAGCAAGACAAATTAAAAAAACATTTGTTGTATTCCTCCACAAACCAATTAAGTTGTTTGAATCTGAATAAGCTGCAGTTACAGTTTGTATATATGTCTGTCCAGACTCATAATTATGTAGCCATCACAGTTGACCTTGCTTCAAATATTGCTGCAGTTAAGCTGCATATTCTGTAACATGGATGCTTTAGACACATTTTCAATCTGGCAGCACAGAAGATCCATACAATCAGCACAGCGTCAAGATCGGCACTTAAGACGAGTGTCACCTCTTCAGCATCTGACCAAATGTCTCCCTTTCTGTTTCTGAGTTGTCGGGTACATTATTATTCATTTTGTCGGACATTTGTATGAAGTTTTGTCATAATAAGTATATAAATTCTTGATTTATGGCCAAAAACATATTTTGTGAGCTCACAGTGACCACCAAAATCTAATCAGTTTACTGTGATTCTAAGTGGATGTTTGTGCCAAATTTGAAAAAATCCCCTCAGGCGTTGTTGAGATATCATGAGAGCGATACAAACGTACATGCAGACGTTTGGATGGACGGACAACACGAGAACAACACCTCCGGCCAAGCTTATTGCTGGCACAGAGTCAAAAAAATCTGATTTTTGCCAAGGGAATCAGGGCGATGTTAACTTTTAGGCTGGCCTACAAAAAAACATCAACCCTGTAGCTCTCTATTGGCTTAAATTACACAAAAGGCTGCACATCATCATCTTTCACAGAAGCTGATAGTTTGTCACTTTGGCACTCAAATTAGCATTTTATGTCAAGATCTTGAGAAGAAAAAAGTTGTTTTTCTGATATCAAATGCAGCTACATAGCTCGATGAAAGGTCACTTACGCCATGCTGATCACCATGAAATCCAGCCAATTCCATGGATCTCGGAGGAATGTAAAAGATCCAACACAGAAACCTCTTGACAACACTTTGACTGTTGCCTCAAAGGTATAGATACCAGTAAAAACATACCTGCGAAGAAACAAATGTTAGTATTAAGAAGTATTAAATGTCAGGCAGTAATTACTCTGCAATACAATAAACAAATACTCACTCAACAGTTTTACTCCATGCTGGTGGGTTGCTCATCGTCATGAATACACAATTCGATAGAATCGTAATCATGATGAACATGCTAAATAATTTAATTCAGGGTTAAGGAAACAAACATGGACAATATATGTACAAGTCCATATTCCCTTTTAACATCTACATCACTTTATGTCTAGCTGAAACTTTAATACACCGAATAATTCAACAGATAAAGCATCGATAGTTCAAAGGATATGAATGTATGAGAATTTTGATGGCTCCTCTTCTAATCACACTAAAGGGGCTCAGAATGTAGCAAGCCGGTTCAGCGTTGAACCTGAAGATTGTGTTTCCTTTGCTGATCACAATGAATGTCTGAAAGACACATATAAATACCTGCATAAATGTGAGATAATATATAAGATATAGATATAAAAATATATCTGTTTCAATAAATACTGAGTGTTGACAATCTTGAAATGATACTTTAACATTTAACTGTAACGTATGCCGCGAATGAAACAGTGTATGTTGTGTAAGGGATACAGTATGCAGCTGCAATTTATGTTAAGTAATACATCCTGTCGTATTTCAAGGTTAGGTAGGGACAGGGTGAAGCTCATTAAGCTCTACATGTGTGTTTCAGCTGAGCCTGTCGCCGCCATGTGAGACCCAGATGTGCTCAGACTGACGTGCTGTGTTTTGTAGAAGGGGTCCAGGTCCTCCAGAGGAGTGTTGAGCAGCTCTGGTGGGGGATCTCCGTAGATCATGGGCAGACTTTTGCCCGCCTCCAGATCAGCGTTCGGGGCCGCTGGCTCTTCATCCTCGTCAACCTCTACTTCTGTGGCCTTTTTACTTTCCTCCTTGAGCCTCTCGATCTCCGCCAGCGATTCCCGGGTGAAGCGGCGGAACGTATCGGTGCCTGGGGGAAGGAGCAGGGGCGCCATCTTCGCATCGCGAAGGGATACCGCCACACCGGGGTTTCCCTAAAGGAGCTGGAGGGGGGACGAGGAGAGAACACAGAGCATCACATTACATACACTTTGGCCTAAACCAATAACATTTTTCATGATTTAAATACTTTAAAACCACGTTTAAGTGGAAACACACAAGTTTTGAGTGGTGCTGTTTTTGGCACCACTGTCAAAAAGACAACATCGCTTTTCAATTTCTTCCGAGCGACGCAACTGAACGTTTCCACAGTTACTTTGGTTGTTCTACCGTCCATCATTTAATAAGAACTAATTGATTCTCTAGTACATAGATATGAGAAATGTAAATACCGCATTCCCAGTTTGACATGTGTCTGAGCGGGCGCCATACTGGGGAGGTCAAGATCCACTAGTAAAGAAACACGTGTAGATGCAGATTTCACTACAAAATCGACCGCAACTCACTTTATTCTAAATTGATTTTCCGATAATTCTAAACCTATATATACATACATATACATATACATATACATATATGCACACACACACACACACACACACACACACACACACACACACACACACACACACACACACATATAGTGTGTGTTTTGTTAAACCAGTGACTGGAAACTAGGAATGGGAAGAGAGAGATGAAGAATAATGTGTAACAAAGGTCACCTTAACCACACAGCCACCAGGGTACTCTTTGTTTAGTTTTTTTTTTCATTAAATGATCAACTAAAAACCACTTATCAATTTTCTGATGATGAGGGCATCAAATATTGTCCAATTCTTTGAGCACTACTGTGTTACAGATTTTTAAAGCTTTAAAACGGATCCTAAAATAAATCTGACGGGGTCACGAGAAAAAAGCTCTTTGTTAAAATATTTGATCGATTTACATATTATTGTGTCATTAATTTAAATTACAGTATCTGGAAAGTTTGCTGGAAGTGCTCAAAACATTTGATGAGGGGGGACATGTAGACATTGTTTTTTGTGGTCAAAAGCCAAAAAAGCTGGGAACCGCTGTGCTAAATGTTTATGTCTCCATACGTGTCCTCGCTGTATCTCCAAACCCCTCACCCTCCTGCCCTACATCTCTGATCCTGCACCCCTAACTACACCAGGAGCACTTAAAAAGAGTTTAAGACGGCAATTAAATGACTAGACGCACTCGGGAGAGAGCTCGGACTTTCCCACCCTTCTAAAGAGACCATGACATTACTAGTGTACATCAGATTACTTATTAGCTTAGCAGACGCTCCATATCAGGCTCCAAGTGGCATTCGCTTACATCCTTTGATGTGTTTAGCAACCAGTCTGGTTTCGTCTGGAGCAGCTAAGGTTAGCGTCCTCCTACTGCAGACACAGGGGTTTATTTTCCTCTAAAGTGATCGACCCTCCCATAGAATACAAAAGATATTACCTCGCCTTGTTTATTGCTTGATGTCAGCCATGCCACGGAAATTTGATTAAATACCCAATTTTCATTGCATTTGTACTTCCCCATGTCGTCAAGGGTTCAATGACAGCTGGCTGGCAGACAGCGGATCCTCTGCTCTGATCATTGCGCCTGGAAACAAAATATGAGTGTTGTTGGCTCCACTATCCTGATTTTCATGACGTTAATGCAACAGGCATTTGTTTTTTTGTTGTTGTTGTTTAAAATATGCTACCTGTTTTGAGATGGTGCATAACAATGTCTCAAAAAAAGATTCATAAAGTCCTACTTCCAAGGTCTTTACATGTTTAAGACTTTTGGAAGCTTGATTTAAGACATTTTTAACAATGAAACTCTGGACCCTATTTTGAGCCACTGCTTGGTTTGTCCATTCTGGGCTACTAAAGACATGGCAGTGCAACATGGCGATCTCTATGGACAAGAATTTTATATAAACGTCTCATTCTAAGGAAAAGAAAACACAACAACTCTGATTTTCAGGTGATTACACACTAAGGAAAACATATTGTATAGCTTACTTTTTAAGTGGATTTAAGGAAAGTTGTTTGCAGCAAAAAACTTCCTTCTCAGCTCCTACAATAAGTCTAAAATATACTGTGTGAACAAAAATGTTACATTCAGACTGTTAAGTGCAAAAAATGAAACCCATCTAAACTGTCATTTTTGATCCCACAGCCATCAAAGCATAAAAACATGTATTGTGTTATTTCTGGGTGTCATTCTGAGCTTTTGCCTTGGAATTTGTCATTTTTACCATTTTCCTCCTGATGATGTAATTTTACCATATTTAGCATATGGAGAAAATGCACATGCATTTTCATGATGTGCACTGTCACAATCAGTGTTGCTGCAAATCACTGACATATCCCAGGCTGTGACAATCCAAAAATAATAAATAAATAAATAAATAAATCTATTTTGCATGTAATTTATTGAAAATAATTCATTTTCTGAGGGTTTTTTTTCATCTAAAAACATGTTTTTTTCATCTAAAAACACTTCTAAAAAACACTGTGGCATCATGGCAAAAAACTGGCATTTAAACAGTAAAATTCTGAAAATTAATGAATATTTGATATCTATGATTATGTCTGATGTTGGTTAAAAAAATAAACTCTATGAGAGCAGAAAATAATATGAATATATAAAGCTTGATTTTGAGCAGCGAATTTTGCGTGCAGAGCGATTTGAGTGTGTGTAATATCAAAGTGGGCCCTAAGGGTTAATGTCTTCATGTTCTGACGCTAAGATACAGAGACAACACACAGAACACAGACATGCCATTATTCACCAAAACAGACAAAGAAGCTGGTAACAGGCTGTAGAAAGAGAAGAGTTCAGACGCAGTGATAGCCACTGATCACACACATTAATGAAGCCTCCTCAAACCACCTCGCTCAGACACAAAATGATGCATTCACACACTTGTGAGGAGACGCACACGCTCGCACAGATACGGTGGCTGCCCAGCTGCTCCAGGCAATCAAGACGGAGCGTCGTGTTTCAGAGGCCCGATGACTCTGCTCATTCCTTCCTGGCTGAGCCTTCGCTCTGCGCCTCACATCCCTCCGATAAACAGGACGGCATGCCAACTTATCTTTCCGAGCTGACTCCTCTCTCCACTACCTTCTATTTTACACGGGGGCCCCAAACACTCTAAACTTCCGCCTCCGCACCCCTTATCCGCTACTTTACAACCCCCCACCGCCTCGCTACATGACACTTGAGGCTCTGAATCCCCCTTTAAATGACTTCAGTCATTTCATCATAACCCTATCACTCATCACAGGCCCCATCTTTTATCACACACAACTGAGCCTTTCTCGTTAGGCAGAAACACTACAGGGGTCAGTTTATCCAACCAAAAAAAACTTTTGAGTTATTACCAATATCGAGGCAACCTGTGCAAGCCCCCCTCATCATCCCATTTCAAAACCCCATTCTGGGAGGCCGCCGTCGACCATGAGCCAACCTTAAAATACACATCCTGAGAATGGATGTATTTCTGCGCGGCTTATGGGGAGCGTTTCCTGGTTGCATTACATCACACCGTCACTGCTTAATCCATCAAATGTCCTTTAAAAAAAATAAAAACCCTCATAAAAAACCTCAACTGAAAGTGTGCCAATCTCAAAAAAGTCCTCCCCGAAGAGGTTGCTGCCTTGTCACGCGTCACTCAAGTAAATAATACGTTTTGGCGCCGTGTTGAGTTTTGTGGCTACATTAATCAGTGTGTTTCTTTGCACGAAAGAGCCAGGAGGGAAGGCAAGAGTGCGATATTCAGTATCAGTTAAAATAGATTTTGTGTATCATGCTTAAACTCATAAAACGTGTCTGTCCAGAAAATACAGTTGTGTCTGAAGAGCGAGTGGTTTAACGCGGGAGTCAGATCCTTCACACTAAAAGCCGTGCACTCAAAATCCTACTTAGGTGAGAACACAGAAGTATTATCAGCAAAATATATTTTAAATTAAAATTAAAAGCACTCGTTCTGCAGTTAATGGTCACTGTGACTGATATTACAAGTAACATTTTTAGATCGTTAATACTGATACATCGGTGTGTATTTTAGATACTGAAGGAAATTTTTGGTCATAAAGAAATGTTTGATTCTGTGTCTCATAAGCAGTGTTGGGGATTAACAAATTACATTACAATTTAACTATATTTTACAATAGCTTGCTGGTAGTTCAACTACATTAATATTTGTGTCGTGATTCAAGAAATTGAAGTAGTTTCTTTGCTTTTTTTTAAATTTTACCATTACTTTTCAACTTTCAAATAACTGACAAATAAATGTAATGCCATAGAAAGAACAATACTTGCCTCTTAAATCTAGTGGAGTAGAAGCATAGAGTAGCAGAAAATGTAAGTAAAGTACTAGTATCTCACAATGAAACACAATTCTTGGGTAGATGTACTTGTCTAAATTGACTAGAGTCTAGCTGAGGACAATCAAGTCACTACACGACACGCTCGCTCAGTCGCTGTGAGGACAGGTGGCAAACTGAGGAAGAGGGTTTTCAGAAGCCTTTCCCGACAGTAATATATATCTCACTTTGCATGTCAGCTTGGGCCATGTGACCTGTGACATTCTGGTTGAGGATATAGACGATGTAATGTGGACACCTCTCTGTTACACTAGCTGGCCGTGGCATGCGATTGCCAATATTCACCTCCGGAAACTAGCCGAACTAGCTTTTGGCTTTTGTCACAAGGGTAGCTCAAGTTCAGGCGGCATAAGAGGTTGTGTAGTAAAGAAACTTAGTTCACTACAGGTGAAGCATCCATGCAGATGCCAGTAAGAACAGCATTTTTTTATCTTGAAGGTAGGTCGAACCACTTTTCTATAGTGAGAAACTATGGTGAGAAAATACTCGGTCAAATGGGACAAAGACATTATTTTAATCTATTTTAATGACTTGCTGGCTCAACTCTGGTGCCTTGAAGAGCTCAAAGTCCTGCGACAACATGACAGATGTCTCACTCCGCTCACTGCACCGCTCTTACCGCTTCTGGAATGTGGTGAAGTTGTAAACAACAGACCCACAGAGCAAACAACAGCTTTTCATCCACACGTCCTTTGACATTTTGCTCCTGTTCCCCCTGTTCTCTCACGGGGTCAAATCGCAACAGTGTGCTTCGCCCTCTCCTAGCTTGCTTCATCACCCTGTCACCCACCACTTAACCTTGTATTTCAAACTCTATAGGGAACCACATCTAACAGGCCTCTCCACCTGTTCCTACTTCCAACACCGTGTCATTGTATGTTGCCACCAGACGCAGTTTCGCACGACTGTAAATGCTTAGCGTGTTCATGGCCTCACTAACTACTTGGGGTCAAGCCCTCGGAGTCTCATTTTGATGTCTTTATCAGATGTGTGCACAGTAGACTCAGCGTGCACTATAGCCCTACATGCATTATGTTGCTGCTAAGAGGACAGCTGCCGTCATTCACGGTATGCCTCTGTCGCTGCATACCGAGGAGCTGTGAAGACCTGGGGTAATCTCCCTGGTGCATTAGGACGGTCAGATGGCTAACAGAGAGGTATAGACCTGCTGATCTATAAATCCAGACTATTATTAGAGGATGAAGCCAAATAATTTGTCTCTGGCTGACAGGGGTGAGGCAAATGTTTAATCACAAACATCTCAGCCTCCTGGATAATGACCTAATGTTGGCATTAGGCTCATATGTTTCTGCAAACCATGAATATGTTACATTTGCATGTTTAATGCGTATCATATGAACATTTCCAAAGAGATGTAATATATATAGGTAAAGGGGAATGGTGGTTGGTGTATCACCTAGACAAGATGCCTGCCAAACTACAGACCAACAAAAGCATTTATTTTATACCAACCCTTTTTAACATTTCCACATGTGTTCGTTGCACCAAACCTGAGTGTTTTAGCAGCTAATCATTGCATTTAGCAGCACCGTCTGAGGCACTGAAACTGGATGTCTGGGTTTTTTTATAGAACCTGGATATATACCACCAACAAATGGCGCATTTTCCAGCTGGGTTTGTGGTTTGTGGTAATTTACAGAACCTGGGTGCTTTTCACCAACAGATGATGGTGTTTCCAAGTGGCATTTGTGGCACAGAACCTGTGTGTTAGCAGTGGCACTGAGCAATGTTTCCCGGCGGTTTAGGCATAAAACTGGGGTGTTTTTTAATGAACGTGGGTTCTTCTCACTGACACATCGCACCGTTTCCCAACAGTATTTGAGCTCCTGAACCTGAGTGTTCTTCACGGACTTGTCCCTTCTTTTCCAGCAGCTTTTGGGCCACCAAGCATGGGTATTTCAAGCCAAAACATTATCTTTTCCAAACAATAACCAGATGATTGTCATGCCAAAACCTACCCCAACTTTATCATTGCTTTGCACTGTTTGGAAAAGTAAAGTTTTAATGTATCCACTACAAAATAACGTACAATATAACATATCCATGGCTTGCAAAAACATACAATATGAGGCTATTTTCTGGAGATTAGGTTGTCATAAAAGCATAATAATATGATGTTACAGGAATAAAGCTGTTGTTAGTCCAATGCAGCTCTCTAAACAGACTTCTGCTGCCTCAAACTGACCCATTTGGCCTTTGCACCGGCTGCACAGAAATCTGAGTAGATTACATGTGGAAATGATACTGAGAATATTCCATCCAGCTTATCAGGGACCAGAGAGAGCTATTATCATACTCATAATGCCAATCCTGCCCTTAAAAAACAGAGACGTCTGTGAGGGAGCCACTCATGTTTGAACCATGTAGCTAAAACATTAACAAACATCATTATTTCTGTCACATAACATTCAGATGGAGAAAGAGACATAATTGTACAAAACAATAATTAAAACAGGGGAACTAAACAAATTTCAGAGGAGATTTTGAGAAAAAAAAGTTAAACTGATCTTTAACCTTATTTCACCTTTGAATACTCTGGAAAATACAGAGGCCTGGCCAAGGGGTCACATGGGCTCACTTGGTGAAAGAAACTCAAAACCGACACCTTCTGCGTCCAAGAACATGTGATGCGAGACACACAAACACACTCAGGAAATAGAGGAAGACCACTGCTACATCTTTACACATTCTGCATGTCGAAAGATACAGAAATATGCATTTTAAATCATCTGCCACAGATAACACGAGTAAGGCTGTCAGTGGAGAATGCAAACAGAGAAACAGGGCTTTGTGCAAACAAAAAAGCCACTCCAAGAGCTCAAAAACACCACCTGGTGACTCCCATCCATAACATGTGTGTCCACAGATCTGCTATGCCTATATGGAGTCAAGTTGTCTCTGTGGTCCCACACCTCTGATTTGGGCTACATGGATTAACGGCAGAGTAACGGTGGGGTATGAGCATCCACAGCATCACAGTATCTTGCCCATCTGCTATGAAGACATGAGCTAAAAATAAAACCCCGCGGGAGGAGGCATAGTGGGGATTGAGAAGGCTGCAAAGCGTCCACACTGGACATTAGAGCCGTGTAGCTCCAGGGACACTTTCACCTGGCAGGTGGAGACCTGCTATGATGCTCATGCGCAGATTTCCCCCTCATACTGTACATACTGTAGAATAATAGTGTAGTAAAATACGACTTCTCCACGGCATGTGCGTGCACCCTCACAACACAAACACGCTTGCTCTCACACACATTTAAAAACACTGCTGAGGAGCCATAAATCTACCAATTCCAAATCTGTCCTGAGCTCACTTACAGGTCCGTGTTTATTATTAGAACAAAGGCGCTCATATTAAAAAGCAAGAGCCTTTGCATTTAATTTCTTCTGCAGTGCTGCTGATTATTTTGAGCACCAAGAAAACAGGTCTGCCTTGCTTCATTTACAGTTTGCAATCATATTTCTAAATGCTCTTTCATAAGCAAAAACAAAAGGTTCCCTCTTACTTGATAGAAAATTAAGCAAGTTTCAACATAGTAATAAGAAGAAAAAAATAAGCCTATGGCCCAAACAGCCAAACCATAAGCTTGAAATCCTAAAAATGCCAAATCAATACACTTAATCTATAGAAGAGGGAGCATAATTATAAATAACCAACAAACTCATGGCCACTGAACACATAAAATAGCAGAAAAACGTAAAGAATCACGCTTAATCAAAACTTGCCGCCTGCTGTCTGACAGCAAACTTTAACACTGAGTTTCATTCAGGATTCATCTTTAGGCTCATTGAACACAACAGACCGCAGGTGGCGGGTTACCTTGCACGGTAAAGCAAATATTCCCACAAAATCCGATAAACTTGGGAAAAAATCAAGTCTTCCGCGAAGCCTTCCGCTGAGGACGTAATTCTCCCCTTGTGTCAGCCGCTGCGTGGCTGCAGGACAGCTGTTGCTGACGCAGTGGCGTCCTGCAGTGAAACCGGAGCGGTCGCTCCAGGTAGGATCAGATCAGACCTTTGACACTTCGGCAGCGGAACCGCTTCCCACACAGCTGGTCGCTCCTGCACGCCGTCGGTCACACGCTTTTACAACTTTGTGGCGCAGCGAAGTCAACAGTGTTTGAGCGGAAGAACCGCCGCAGCAGCGTGCAAACTGCGGGATGTCCCTGCTGCAGAAACCGAATCTCTGCAAAACTCCTCTCATCATAAACGCTTTTATTCAAGTGACCCGCCTGCAAGATCTGCTCTAGAAATCATTTATTGCAACGGATAAGAAAATTACGAAGCCCCTAACATCTCGAAAGATTATTCTTTTTAAATCGTATTCGCACACGGTATAAAGAAAAAAAATACAAAAATAAATAAAGGCGCATTTTGGGGTTTAAGGGGGGCGTATAAAATGTATTGATTATTTATTACTGAAATGATGAAACCCACGTTTTATCACATTCTCTACTAATCAAACACTCGTTCATCAGCATGCCAAGCAAGAGCTCACGATACGTTTCATGAAATGTGTCAATCATGCGTTTATTAATTTCATGAATTACTTACCAAAATGAATTACTACCAAAATTGTAAAACGTTCTTATAACGCATGTAGGCTGACACAAAATCGATCTAGCCATGCAAAAAAGTTGCACATATCCAGTAGACGTTTGTGAATGTGCAAGTCAGTATTGCAAATATTGACAAAAAATAGTGAGCTAAAATAGCTGTTTTGTTGTTGTTGTTTTTGTTTATTTGCTTTTTAAAAAACATTTTTAAAGAAACATCCTGCCAAGATATGCTAAAAATAGTTCTTTTTGTTTATATGAAAAGTTCTAAAGCACAAAAACAAAGCTCTTTGCAAAAATAATTAGAAAAGAAACATGCCATAAAAGCCCAACTTTAGGAATCAATAAATGATCAAGAAATTGTTTTGAATCTCCCCCAAAAAAGTCTGTTGCCAATAAAACCACCAGATGGCAGCATAATGACGTTTTAGTCCTTTTATTCCAACAAACTTATAAATCTTTTGATCTCTCATTGATAGAAGAAAGAAAAAACCTTAAAAATGTGTGGACACAATATTTAAAATGTCAGTACTTAATACACCCTGTTGTGATTTGTGAAAGTGTTGATTCATTTACTTGACATGCTAAAAGTGGCCAAATCTCCTTAAATATCAATATCTGACGTTTTGGCTCAAAAATGAGTCAAACAATCAACTCTGTGATGTTGGAATAAAGCTGTCAGAGGTCAAACTATGCAGAGGTTTAATTATATTTTATCAGCTGATCTCTGTATATGCAGTGAGAGGGACGGGTCTGCACACACTCTGATTGGGCGAGTCCTCCTGTCGACGTGAAGGCTATATTTGTCTGAAAGGTGTGTAGTATGATTATACAAGGAAAATGATATCTGTGATTACAAATGTTAACTGAGTGTCATCTGTTTCTTGGAAACAGAGCCTGCTGCAGATTTTCCCACCTTCTCCCCTCCTCATGTGAGCTAACTGCCCCAGTTTCAGGTCAGGGTGCAAATAAAGTTACATTTATTGAGGAAGTCTGACTCAGATTTTTTTCAAAGATACTAAATAGACATAACAAAAAATGTTCCATATACTCATTTAACTTTTAGTCTGGGTTATCATAGTGCTGAAACTGCCCTTGGTGATAAAGTGTGTGTGTGTATATATTCATATGCAAATCATATTGTGTGTAATATTTTATTTTTCTATAGTCTATTCTTGCATTTCTACTGCTCTAACACTTTAATTTCCATGTGGGTGATCATTTAAATCATTTTTAATATTATTCATGTTCTTGATTTGTTTATTATCATTTTATTTATTTAATTATCCTTTTTTTTTTAATTCTGTAAAGGGGCCTTGGGTACCTTGAAAGCCACTATATAAATCCAAGTTATGGTTATTATTATTACTATCAACAAAGTTTAGCTCCACAAATAATATCAGATTAAACAATTCTCACTCTAATTGTTGTGTTTGATATTATCAATACTTATACTATACTATAGTAGTTAATACAGTAGTACTATCAACGGTTGTAGGAACCAGTTTTAGAGTTAGGGGAGCGTTAACAACGCGACACCGTTACTATGGAAACTCAACCGCTACATCCGGACGCTCCGTGAACAAGGTTTGTTTTGGCGATTTAATCACCCTTATTTAATTGATAAATTAGTAAACAAGTCACTACATTTAACGTTAAGCTGACGACAGAGAATATAAGCTAAACAGTAAAAATATAAGTACTTGGTGTAGCTGAATATTTTTCATTTTATTTTGTTTTGTGGGTAATTTGCTGTCAGCCGACGCTAAATGACGAAGAGAGTTCGCATATTATAAAACGGCGCACTTTTTTTTAACATGATCTGTTATTATATCCATCATCATTTATGACAGTAATTTACGTTATGTTTTTCACGCAGATAAAAACATGGACTCTGAGTATATAAAACGTCATCTGGGTAAATGTCTGGCAGACGGACTAGCTGAAGTGGCGGAGCAGCGTCCAGTTAACCCCATCCTGTACCTCGCCCACTGGCTCTACAAATACAACTCTAATGTTCAACAAGAGGCAGAGGTGAGCTGCTGTTTGGTTTTCTGTCAGTAGGGGGAAACATAATAATAGTACACTACTGTATATACAGTGCAGTGTTTCCTACAGAGTTTTACGGTACAATATAAATAACGGTAAGTACAATTTTGCGATTCCTGTAGGCTAATAAGTGCAGTCATGCTACAATATACTTCTATTCCACAACATTTCATTGAAAATATTGTACTTTTTACTCAACTTAAATAGTATACATTCTTATAGATTTAAAGCCCACATACTCTCACAGGTGTTTTCTATTATACTGCTAAATATGCATATTAAAAACATTTAAAAAAAAACACTACAGACATATAGTGATCATACAAGTGCCACAGCCAAAATTATCAAAAAATTAAGCTTTAAAAATGTGTAAAATGTGCCAAACAGGCCGTAAGGGTTAAGTGGTTGAACCAGGACTATTTCAGGACACTAATGAGGTTACCAAAATCAGACAGTTGAAATAATACAATAAAATGTACTAGAACCAACAAAAAAAACCCATTAATAAAACAGATAAGTCAAGTTGGAAATAAAATGATGCCCAGTGCACTTACACAGATTATTACACTAAGAACGAACTAGCAACCGTATATAAAGTCATTGAAAGTGCCTGGGAAACACTATTAAACTGCTAATAACAAAGCTGCCACGACTACCTCAAAGCTCTGATCTTCAAATCTCTTTTGAGAGCTGCCGTGAAGGATGACACAGACTTAGACAGTCTAAGCCTCTCAGGCTGAGCGCTGGAAAGCTTTTACAGTGACAACAAACACCCAGTCACCGTTTACATTCAGCTCACAATCAGAAACTGCAAACAGAGCTTTGCATGTCTGAAAATATGTGACTTGTTGCAAATAAGTCATCTGATGGTCAAAAACTTTAGGAGTCTTAAAAGGAGCCCTTTTTTTAAAACTACGGGTATCAACGGTTTTATAAAAGGTGTAGTGTGGTCCTGTTGCTCAATCACAACCTTTTCTGTTTGTGCCACTTTTTCTTTTACAGAAAAAGGCTGATTTGGCACTCCTGCAGCAGGAGCAGGCCAAAGCCAGAGAGGAGGCGCTGCACCAGGAGAAGCTGAGGGAGGAGCAGCGCAAGATCAGTGAGGCCTTGGAGGAGAATAAAAAAGTGGGTTGTGTGACAAAACCTGTCTGGTCACAGAAACGCTTCTTAATAGCACGTCTAAATAGGCTCTGACAATACAGAGTTACTGTAAGACAGCCTCCATTTACCTTTCTTCATCTAAAAACTCCTTGTAATATTTTTCTCTTTTTGGGACATTGCTTTTGTTTTTAGTATTGTTCAGTTATTGTTTTGATAGGATAGCCTTTGTACGGTGAAGGTTTTCCCTCTTTACCTGTTTTGAGATGCTCATTTTATGCAAAGAAGAAGAGCTAGGAGGAACATTAGATGAGAGAAGAGAGAAATGTATCACTTTTACATTCTCAGCTTACACATGCCCTAACTGGAGTCCATTTTTAAACACTTAACAACATTTTGAAAATCCTTCAAGAGCGTATCACATCAACAGATCTCTGAGAGGGATGATGCACCCACGTCAGCCACAACAGGAGCTGCCGAGGACAACAAACCTGCAACAGAGCAGAAGTCAAACACCCCCGACCCAGAAAAGCAGCAAGACACAGACGAACACAAAACTGAAGCTCAAGAAAACGTGGCTGCACAGGAGGTGACACAAATCTCAAATCTGTGTGCTTCTGGTGGTGGTGCCTCCTTGATCCTTTGCAATCACTTGTTTGGCTTGGTTTTGATTTATAAGCATTGCCGACGTTTTTGGTGGTAGGGAACAACACTTTGACTATTCTAATATGCATGACTCTCCTCGTGTGGTGTGAAAACCGTCATCAGATGATTCCAAAATGGTTTAAGGACATGATGTTTTTGTCAGGTGAAGGTTACAGATAATGTGACCAGTCCAGAGTCTCCTGAGAATAACACAGAGGCCAGCAGATCTTCCCTCTCCGAGGCCGTCAGCACCGAGGTCAAAGGGGAGGAAAAACAAAAAGTGGATCCGAGGAGCAATCAAGAAGAGAAAACGGAGGTGGAGCCGAGGAGCGTTCAAGAAGAAGAGAAAAAAGAGGTGGAGCTGATTAATCAAGAAGAAGAGAAAACGGAGGTGGAGCCAAGGAGCGTTCAAGAAGAAGAGAGAAAAGAGGTGGAGCCGAGAAGTAATCAAGAAGAAGAGAAAACGGAGGTGGAGCCAAGGAGCGTTCAAGAAGAAGAGAAAAAAGAGGCTGAGCTGAGAGTTAATCAAGAAGAAGAGAAAACGGAGGTGGAGCCGAGGAGCGTTCAAAAAGAAGAGAAAACTGAGGAAGAGCCAAGGAGCAATCAAGAAGGAGAGAAAATGGAGGAGGAGCCTAGGAGCGTTCAAGTAATAGAGAAAACGGAGGTGGAGCCGAGGAGCGTTCAAGAAGAGGAGAAAATGGAGGAGGAGCCACAGAGTAATCATGCAGAAGAGAAAAGGGCAAACACTAATCAAATAGAGGAGAAAGAAGTTGACCAAGATGTAAAGGTGATGAGACATTTTTTGAATCATATTCCATCTATATTTTAGTAATAATACATAACAAATGTAAAAGTTGCTAAATTTAATCAGTGAGAGCAGATGGCAAAACAACTGCTTTTGTTTCACTGATGCTAAAATCACGTTATTTTGTCTCACAACTGCTCTGCAGGTGCTTGATGAAGCTGACACAGCTGAATCTGAGCAGACTGAACCATTACATTCGACTCCAAGACGAGATGCTGACAACTTAAAAACAGACAAAACTGAAGAGCTACGTGAAAAACAAAGCCCCCGATCAACTGACCCTCAAGACACAGCGAAGGTGATTAAATAAGCTCATGCATTATTACGTTTACACAAAACAAGGATGCTTGAGATGTGAGATAGCAAGGAAAAATAATGGACAGATGGACAGAGAAGACATGAGGCAAAGTCAGCCAAAGATATGTTAAATATTACAAGCCATATGAGGACAGAAAACAGCAGCTGAGGACAGTAAGATTGAAGTTCATATTGCAGGTTTGCAAGTGAAGAAAATGCAGACAGAAATCAGGCTGAGAAAAGAGGGATCTACTAATTTTCTACATCAAACCATTTCACCAGCAGGTTGATGAAGATGAAACTGGTAAGTTGGAATCAGCACCACCGAGTGAAGATCTAAAACCAGAGGAGACAGTTTCTACTGAAGAAACTGAACAGGAGACACACAAGTCTCGCTTAACACCTCTTCAGGACCAACAAAAGGTGGCTGATTTGTACAAATATTTCTTGCTTATTCTTTGGAAAAGTTTTAAAAAGTAGGAGTCGAGAAGGAGGCAGCAGTGTTGTGAGTGAGGACCAAAATGTGTTATCAGCAGTTGACAGTCAGTCAGAAACAAGCGACATGATCAAGTGATAAAAATGCAAAGACTCATTTGTTTAATGCTTAACCAGTGCTGTTCTGATTACCTTATCACAGGAGGCAGACGGGCAACGCACAAGTGAGCCCACAGATAGCTCGGCTCCAGCTGACAGTGATGTAAAAGCAGAGGGGGATGTGTCGAGCGAAAGACCCGAGACTTCACAAGAGGAACCTGAAAACTCTCCTCCTGACACGGAGGACGTCCAGGAGAAGACAGACGCTGTAGATTAAGTGAAGTGAAAATGACAAAAAGGATTTATCATCTATCTAAAATGTGAAAAAAAATCCAAATGAACTTAACACACTTCAGATAATTGACACTGTTATGACCTTATCCAGTAGGTGACGCCCTGTGTTTAGTTTAGTTAAATTAAACTGTTTTTTTTTATTAGATAATAGTTAAACATGTTGGTATTTAACCACCAAATCCCTTATTTTGTGGCTTTTCTTTGCTAACCCTAATGTCTATCAGGTATCACAGAACAATGTATACACACATTTTACCGAATAAAGAAAAAAAATCCACATAAAAATAAATAGCAACATACCAAAAAAATAGCAACTGACTCACACAGTTTTACAAAAAATCAGATTTTCAAGGTATTCCAGGACTTACATTTCTGAGTGTGGCATTCAAGTACTTCAAGCATCTTGTACAAACACTGGCTGTTCTCCAGTAATATATATATATATATATATATATAAAGAATTTATTAATATATCAAGTGTTGTGTACTTACAGTAGCAGAGTCAAAGTCTTCATGTTTCAGCTCCAAACAACTGGCGGACCAGAGGAAAGATGTACCTCCATCGTAGCGGGAGGAGCTGTCAGGCTTTAGCCGGGTCACCTGCAGCCATATCCGGGCAGTTTAGAAGGTCTCTCCCGGGCAGCTAAGCTAAGCTAGTTAGCTGGAAAGGCTAATCACAAAATATCAGCTAATGCTTCGATATATACTGAACCATTCGCGGCTTTTCACCTCTCTGCAATCTTAATTTATTGTAGTTTGTGCAGAACTATAACGCCAAAACACAATTATTCCCGAAAAACGTATTATTACTTCTTTTTTTTAAAATTCAGTTTCTCGCTAGGTTTTTTTGTAGCTTCCAGGCTAACGTTCCGCGCTCGAGGCTAAACTAACACTTCCTCGCGAGCGCCCGCCCAGCAGCCAATCACATTACAGGAAAACTAAAGTAGCTTTTATTCTGCTTACCGCACATTCAACGCTAAAAACAAACTTTTTTAACCCTCCCTGAAGCTACGAATACTTTTTCCTCCCTGAGTGACTGGCGAGAAATGCATTACCTACCCTCCACCATAAATTAATTTTTAGATTTTAAAACTGACAATTTAATGTTTGAAAGTCTAAAGTTAAAAGCTGAAGACGAAATCCTGGCTTTGAAAAAGGTTTTGTTTTTTCACTATTTTTGTCTGTGCTGTTTATTTATTTTTGGCCAAATTTTAAATTAAACACGTAAAGTAACTTTAGTGAAATATCACGATTATATGCTCAATAATATATATATATATATATATATATATATATATATATATATTTATTTATTTATTTATTTGATGAGTTTGGTGTGTTCAAGGACCATTGGAAACTTGAAAACCAAACGATAATTTTAGTTTTTACATATATTTTATGCCAAATTTTAAAGGAGATATATATAAAGTGATTTGAAAAAATATTACTATTTCAAGGTTAGGTTTGTTTTGTTTCTATATGACAGAGACAAATTTGAAAACAATCATTTCTGTTTTTATAGAGTCTGGCTACAATAAATTAAATAATTATATATATATATATATATATATATATATATATATATATATATATATATATATATATATATATATATATATTACAAGAAGTTCACAAGTTACAAGAAAATTATGAGTTACAAGAAAATGAAAAAGAAATAAAAAAGAAAGTTTTTTTTAAAAAAAAAGAAAAAAGAAACAACAAAAAAAATTTTTTTTAAAAAAAAGTGAATATACTGATAAAATCGTTAATAATCAAATTTTAACCGTGTTTTCAAAAGAAAATAAACCAATTTGCCGAGATTTAAAAAAAACAAAACAAAACTGATGTGGATTCAGGTTTAATCTCCATCGGTGCATGCCAGAGGTGAAATTGTGTAAAGGGTATTAGTTGTTGAAAAGGTTTATGTGATTTATTTTCTGCCACTTGTACACAGTAAACCTTGTAAATCCACTTGATTTTGGAAAGAATAGAACAGATTGCAGCATGGGTTTTTATTGTGCAAGCCTGCACATGTTTGTTCTCCTGCATGATATTTTCGAGTTGGCAGAATGACGCTGCAGATTCACTTCTCCTCAGTGACCTTTGAACTGGAGGAGGAGGGTCAAAACTGGTGCAAAATTTTGTGTGTAATTTTTCGGTATCTGCAGTTGTCTTCGCAGACTCGAGGACGGCGTCTCTGATCAAACACAGCTGCTTTAATCACGTCCTCAGATCGGTATCGTGGGTCCAAAAGTGGGCTGGGTTTGAGAAACACTGGGAGGATCAACTCCAGCTGGAATTTAAATGCGCATTTTCCGCGTTGCTGTGTGAGAGGAGTGTCTGAAGCCAACATGCATTGAGGTTAAAACGCAGAGAAAGGAGACATGGTGCTGGGACTCATATCCAACGCTGTGGCTGCAGTCGGCGGCCTCATCACCGGCGTGATGAACTATCTGACCGACATGTTTCTGACTCCTCCGCTGAAGGCAACTCTCACACATTTGGAGGAAGCTGAGCTCAAAACTCTGAAAGGAGGTGAGTCGCAACTTGTTTTTACGCAACAAAGAAGTTATATTATCGGTTAAATGGGTGTGAGTATGCAGAAGGGAGCTGTTGTTTAACACTTTACAACTTAGATCGACACTCACACTGCGTTTAGATGCTTTTCACGAGCATTTAAGACCCTCGACACACGAGGAGGGTTTGATTTATTTTGAAAACATGGGGGGGCTTGGCAAGAAATGTTCTGCAAATTGGAAAGAAAAAAGAGTAAAAGATGACAAGAAAAATAACCTGAACAAGAAGACAGATTCCAGAAAACTAATAATTATATATTTATTTAATTGTTCATTTTAGCGCTTTTTCTCCCCCAGGTCACTTCCTTGATTTTTTTAAAATTGTTTTTTTTGTTGTTGTTTTTTTAAAAAAAAAATTTAAAAAAATTGGTGTGCTAATTTTAAGGAATTTTCTTTTTATTAATAATTTGAGTAATTTTGTGCTAATTTGGGGGGGCATTTCTTAAAAAGTTGCTCGATCCCTTTTTATTATGTTCTTGAAAGAAATCAGGCCTATTTCCTCAGGTTTCTAGGGGTTAATTGGAACGTATATCTTCTGTTGCTCAACTCTTTTACTCTTTCACCTAATTTCTTTAGAAACAAGGACCCTGAAAGCAAAAACTCTGTGGGAGCGGTCTGGAGCTGTCATCATGGCAGTGCGGAGACCTGGATGATTTTTGTGCAGAGAGGTAATGTTTTTATAGGCAAAAGCATGGGGGGCAACGGCTCCCCAAAATGCTCCGCCTGTCCCACTAACACCAAACACAGGCATCTTTAGCCCTGAGTAATTCTCACTTTGAGCGGTTCTTGTCACCAAGGCAGGGATGCTCAACTTGCTCTGCTTGGGGGCCACTTTTTGCTAAATGACAAGACTAAGGGCCAGTTGCAGCAGACCCACATGTTTGTAGGATTTTGGGCCATATCTAAGAGTTCAGGATGTTACTAAGATTTTGGAACATTTCCAGGATTTAAAGACACTTCTAGGATTTAAGGACATTTCTGGGATTTTAAGACATTCCTTCTTAGGAATTGAGGACAGTAGGTTCTTCAGTAGGACCTATTTTGGGAGTGTGGGGCATTTAAAAAAAAAAATTTATAAACAAGCTCTATTCTGATGCTGTTTATGTAAACTTAAATAACAAAAACAATTCCCAGAGTGAATCACTTTATTTTAATTTTGAATTGGAAAATGGTTGGGGGGCCACCTGGCACCCTATTAGGGGCCAATTTTGGCCTGAAGGCCCTGAGTTAATTATCACTGCCATTGTGCATAAAAAAAAAAAAAAAGACAAATTGCTTATTTATCAACACATTCCTGAGGAAGGATCCCCTGCACCCCCTACCGAGGTCAGGTCTAAGCCCCAAATGTCCTTAATTCGGCATCCAGTCTTAAAGAACAACTCGTCACCCACCAGCATCTCTCAGTGACCCCCATTCAAAGCAGTCTAGAACTGTTATGTCTCTTATTACATGTCAGTTTTGTCTTTTTACTGTATGAATAAACGTCTTCATGAAACAAGGTATTGGCTTAACAGTGGTGCCCCCAAGGTGAGGCCAGAGGGGGCCATGACCCCTACGATACATTTGCTGGCCTCCGCTGGTGAAAAGGATCGGAGGCCGATGTTGGACTCTTTGTTGATCTGACTGTTTTATGTCCTGACTGTCCGCAGGAAGCTGCAGAGCTGTCCTCTCTGAAACCCCAGCTGGACGAGCTCGGGGTCCCGCTGTACGCTGTGGTGAAGGAGGACGTCGGCACCGAGGTCCAGAACTTCAGACCGTACTTCAAGGGGGAGATCTTCTTGGATGAAAAGGTGATTTTTTTTCTCTCTCTAATGAATCGGTGTATTGTGTGGTCAGTTTCCCGCCTGATACTGAGGGTTTTCTTTTTATAGAAGTCATTCAGGTCTGTGGAGAATCAATTTGGCCCCGCATTATTGATTTGAGGCTTCTTGTTTGTCTTCTTGTATTGCAGAGGCGTTTCTATGGGCCCCGTGAGCGGAAGATGGGTCTCCTGGGTTTTCTGCGTGTTGGAGTGTGGATGAACGGCCTGAGGGCGTTTAAGGGGGGCTTCATGGGGAATATTTCGGGAGAGGGCTTTGTCCTCGGTGGGGTCTTCGTCATCGGACGAGGACAGCAGGTAAAACCTCAACGCTCAAGTTTTGGTCCAACAGTCAAATGCATGAATTACATAAGTAATCATGCTGTTTTTTGTTTCTTACTCTCCCTGCAGGGAATACTTCTGGAGCACAGAGAGATTGAATTTGGAGATAAAGTCAACATTGAGGAAGTCATCATAGCTGCCAGAAGAATATCACAAGAACTTCTGCCTTTGGAGAGGAAATAATGCTTCATATCACCCAAAAAGATACAAATCTCTTATCTGTAAAACACTCACAACCATTTAAATGACGCCCAGATGTACAAATTAAAATATGAGTGTTAAAAAAAGGTTTGATGTTAAAGTTTGTGAGAAAGTGATCTTTGTAAAGTGCAGATTAGCGCTGTGAGTTTGTTGGTTTATTGGTCTCAGGGGGAAACCAGGATGAATTTTTGGGGGTATGACTGCGTATTCGAGGCTCTGAGTGTGTTAATGATGGTCTGTCTTTAAACTCAAGAGAGGGAGCAGACCTGATATGTAACACTCAGTTTCCTGTTTTACTCTGTGGTGCTCTTTTGTCGCCTTGGGAACCAAAACATTGTGACCTTTTGACTAATAAAACACGGCTTTGTGCTCTACAGTTTGTTTTTCTTATTACTCATGGCTTGGAGGAACTTTTTCAGACATTGTTGGACTTCCTGAGATTTGGTGGAGGGTGGAAGCTTTAAGAGCCAACATCATTATTCAAGCTCAGCAGGGTTTTTTTTTTTTGTTTTTTTTTTTTTTTTACATTTAGCATTTAGTGATTAAAGTTTGTGGTCTCAGATCGAGAAGAAATTGCACATATTTTTAGCTGAAAAAGCTCTCCATTCTTTCTCAGCATGTACTACTGGAGCAGAGGGAGAGGGGATTTGGGAACACAGCTGGTTGGATAATATTTTGAGATAAGAAAAAAAAGACTGTTAATTTATCTTTTTAGTTTAATTAAGTTGTTTTGCTGCGAAAGGGTGACTATTTTCCTATTTATTTGTGTCAAATTGAGAACAACAGCTTTTAAAACTGGTTCAGTTTTACATGAGTGCAAATTACCTGTAAATGTTGGGTTGTTTTAATACAGTATGTATTTAACCCTTTAATTCCTGGCCTGTCATCAGTTTCTTGTGCTGCATTTAGAGGCTGTTTACAAGCACTGTGACCTCTGAAACCTGAGCAAATTGGTTTGATTATTTTCAAAAACAGGAAAAACATTATGAGCAACTTGGCAAGAAATATCCCGCAAACTGCAAAACAAACAAACAGACAAAACAAACAGTAAAAGTAAAAGGTGACGAGGACATGAAAAAATAGAGAAAATGTCCAGAAAACAATAGTTGGAATTCTTTCTATTATATTATTCAATATTATTTAACAGAAAAAAACAACAAAAAGTGTTTTTGGCACTTTATTTGGGGTTATTTTATTGGTTTTTTACATTACATTTTTATTTTTCCCCCTATTTTCCAGTAATTTTCTTGTAACGTCTTGTTTTTTTTCTCGCTAAATTTTGGATAATTTCTTTTTATATTGCTGGCTGGCCTCCAGTGTTTTTCTGTTTTATTTATTTAAGCAAGCTAATTTGCTCAACGTGCCGTCAGTTGATTGGCATGTAAATCGTCCAATCAAACGCTCTTTATTGATCGCCAGAGCAGCCAATCAACATGAGCGGTGGGCGGGCCTTTGGCCAGTCCCAGAGATGTCTCAGACAGGTGAGCTGGATCATTTTGCACAACATGGGCTCAGGTAGGCTAACTAGCTGATTTTAGTTTAGTTTACAGAACATGGGATGGATTTGAAGGATACAAGGAACATTTTGGGTACCGCCTGTCCATGTATCGCCCCTTTTAGTATCTGTTTAGTGGTATTTAAGCAGAATACGTGAGAGGAGCTGCCCTGTTTGTCTGCAGTGTTCTCGACTGAAATGTTCGGTGAGTATTTTACTTTGTCTGTTTTAGGCAAGAAACGTATATATATATATATATTTTTACAATTGTATCAGAATACATGCTGAAGTTACACAGTAAATTTACGGAAATAAACTTTATTAATTACACGTTAAATGTCGTTTTGTGACGCAGCTTTGCACGCTTTTTTTTGTACCGTCGCTGTCCGCGGTGCTGAATGAGCCTCGGGGAAACCCCAAAGGTGACGACATGAGGGCTCACTGTTATCACGGGTTAAGTTTAGTGACATGTTGCCATGGTATCAACACCATGTGACGCCCTGGCTCTCAAGTGGGTCAAGTTCGAGCTAAATAAACCAATGAAATCCTATTTCTGACCTCTCCTGCAGAGACAAATACAGTGACAGTGAGTGTATTACAGTGAAATACATTTGTTGCCTAATGTCCTTGAGTTGCAAAGATATTTAACCCTTATGGACTGTGTGCCACATTTTACGTGCTTGTCATTCTTCATTTTTTTTTGGATAATTTTAGCTGTGTTCAATGCATATGGCATACATTTTGGCAAGATTGTGCATTTTTGTTTAATTTTGGAATTTTAAGCTCAGCTCCTTCAAAAAGTGTTAAACACACGGTTAACAAAATAGTTACATTCATATTGTTAGAGCAAAAAATAAATAAATAAATAAATAAAATGCGCCATTGAAACTCATTTAAACTGTCATTCTGGGCTTTTGGTTTGGAATTTTTTTAATTTTTACTATTTCCAACCTGATGACATCATTTTTTTTTTTTTTTTTACCATATTTGACATATGGGGAAAATACATGCTATTTCCACTAGGTGCACTGTCACAATAAAGGGTGCTGCAAATCATTGACATATTCCACGCTGTGATAATAATAATAATAATAATAATAATAATAATAATAATAAATCAACTTTGTATGTAGTATATAAAAAAACGGAGGATTTTTTAAACTAAAAACATAGTAGCATCATACCACAAACTTGGTATTTAAAGGATTAACATTCTGTCAATAAATTCATATTTTATATTTATGATTAGGGTTGATGTTGGTTAAAAACATACTCAAGGAAAGAAAATAATGTTAATGTAATATTTTTTAAGCTTGATTTTGAAAAGTGCATTTTGTGCACAGAGCGATACGAGTGTGTGTAACATTAAAGTGGGGCCTTAAGGGTTCACGTGTGTGCTGTAAATGTGACGTGTTGATGTTTCTGTGAGACTCAGACAGGTGAGAGAGATGCAACATGGGCAGGAACGGACCAAAGTGTGACTCCAGGAAGCTAAAGAGTCAACCATCATGCCACACAGCAAACTGCGTCGGTGAGTTGGATTAAAGACCATCACGTATCCAAATGTGAACATAATGTCGTCTCAGTATGTAAGAAACACAGCAGCCAAATTACCTGAGGATCCTCTTCCCTCTGCTGCAGGCTCCTCCACTTGGAGCTGAGCCCCCGGTGGCTTGTGTGTGAAAGGGGACCCTGCCAGCCTCCATGGCTCACTCGTCAGACCCGTCCCGCAGGGAGAAGACCCCCGGGACCCAAGGGTCACACACGGCTACACGCAACCTCTTACGGAAGAAGGAGCAGCGCCGGCGTGGAATCCGATCCTCCTCGCCCATGGGCCGGGTCATCCTCATCAACTCTCCTGTGGATGGTGAGGAGTCGTCGGGCTGCTCGTGCAGTGCACATTACAACCTGCAGACGACTGCAGACGACTGTAGACGATACACAAGTTTAATCTGTTTCATATGTTTGAGAGACAGAAACTGGGTATTTCTTTTTAGACATTTAGGCCTGGATTAGATCTGGATACAGCAAAGCTGATCTCACACATGAAAGAGGGCAGCAAACTCCTGCACATGGTCAAAATTTATTTAAAAAAATAGAATTTTAGTCATGGACACAAAATGAAACAACGCCTTTATAAGCACGTCTCAGATCAAAATAATCACTTAACCATTTTTTAAATCAAGCTTTAAAAAATATTATATATATTGATATGATTTTCTACTTTCATTGAGTTTATTGTTTTAACCATCATCGGTCTTAAACATCAAATATTCATTAATTAAGGCTGTGATTATCAAAAAAAGATCATATATTTAGCGTGCAGTATTTTGAAAATAATTCTTTTTTTGTGTGTGTGTGTTTGTTTTTTGGCCATCTAAAAATATAGTGGCATAATGACAAAAACCTGTCATTTAAAGGAATAAATTCTGAAAATCAATTCATATTTTATATTCATAATTAGGACTAATGATGGTTAAATAATAAACTAAATGAAAGCAGAAAATCATATTAATGTATACTATTTTTTATGGCCGGATTTTGAAAAGCACATTTTGTGTGCAGGACTGTTTTATGAGTGTGTGTAATATTAAAGCTGGCACTGAGGGTTAGTGGCTCATTTACTTATTGACCTGGCGTCTGTGTGTTTTTTGTTGTTTTTTTTTTAGGTGGAGATGACAGCGAGGACCTCCACACGATCACAGTGGATAAAAGTGTGGACGGGAAGCTGGGCTTCAGTGTGCGAGGAGGCTCAGAGCACGGCCTCAGCATCTTCGTCAGTAAGGTGGAGGACAACAGTACAGCAGGTGAATTTACGTGACACACTGATGTGCTCTTTTTTTTTAACAGATTTTTAAACTTAACAAAACAGTGTAATCCACATTCTTTAAGACACGCCAGTGTAAATACTTAAACAAAAATTATTAACAATAATAATTAATAAATAAATAAATAAATAAAACAAAATGTAAAAAATGTCAATATTTAAAATGAAGAGAAAATAAAGGAGAAAAACTACACCATCTATACCAAAAAAGGCAGATACATTAAGTAAGGTGACCAAGTTTTCTCAAATAGAAAATCACCCTTCCCAACATTTTTCTTTAATTTAATATAAAGTGGAGAGATCCGGTTGTTGTTTTATTAAGAATAAAAGGTATTATGTGGGATCTGTGGAGTATTTCAGCACTGATGTGCTCTTGTTTCAGTATTTGTGTGTATTTTCACACCTCTGACTGCGTGTGTCCGCAGAGGACGCAGGTCTGCTTGTAGGAGACAAACTGGTGGAGGTGAACGGGATCAGCCTGGAGAGCATCACGATGAGCAGCGCTGTGAAGGTCCTGACGGGCAACAACAGGCTGAGGATGGTGGTGAGACGCGTCGGCAAAGTCCCCGGCATCCGCTACTCCAAGGAGAAGACGACCTGGTGATGATGAGGAGCGACTCCGGTTAATCTTATCTCAGATTATCACAAAAATATTAGATTCTGACCGACTGTAAAAATCCTCCAGGGTGGACTTGATACACAGGCGTATGGTGGTGGAGGAGAGCGGGCGGACACCTTCGGACGCCAGCTCAGGAAGCGCCCTCCAAAGGATCGTCCACCTGTACACCACCTCAGACGACTACTGCCTCGGCTTCAACATCCGAGGAGGGAAGGAGTTTGGTCTGGGCATCTACGTCTCCAAGTAGGCACCTCCTCCACCATGGAAAATATTCTCTTCTAGACCACCTTTTTGTTAATTTTGTTTCTAAATTTAATCATTAATGATGTTTTATACTCACGCCTCTGTTGTTGTGTCAGACTGGATCCTGGCGGTCTGGCGGAGCAGAATGGGATAAAGATGGGGGACCAGATCCTGGCTGCCAACGGGGTGAACTTTGAGGACATCAGTCACAGTAACGCCGTGGAGGTGCTGAAGAGCCACACACATGTCATGCTGACCATCAAGGTAAGAACGGGCGCTGATGTACAGCATCTGACCTTCTCTGTCCACTGCAGCGTGCAATAACTGTCGATTCAAAATTCATATCAGAAAGCATGAGAAAACTATGGAGCCCCAAAACTACTGAAAAAAATATTTTTCTCAGTATCTTACACAAATTTTTTTTTAAAGTGCAGTCTGAAACTCTAATCCAATACACCAAATTAGCAAACGTATCTCCTCACAGTCTATTCTGTGTGTGCTGAAAAAAAATCTAATATTCATATACAGCCTTGGCTCTGTAAATGGAAAACAAATAAAGTGACTCAGACCAAGCCACACAAAACTATCCCAGCTACTCTTCCACGTCTTTGCCAAGGATCTGCCCGTTAGGCCTCTGACTAGATTAGTGACCTTTTTGCAAGACTTTTTTTTAGTTTCATTGCATAATTTAACATTTTATTTTTAAACTTGGCCCATGGCATAAATTCATAACTAAAAGCATGCTGTATGAGCGACAACTGCATCAGAGTTGAGCCCTGCGCCTCCTTCTTCAACCTCTGTCGTCACAGTCACCACAGTTAACGCACACAAATCAAGCGCCCTGCAGAGTAACATGCACATCTTTCTGATCTGCTTTCAGAGTCAGAAATACTTTATTGACCCCTCGAGGGAAAATGTGGTTTGTTACAGTCGCTCTGACGCCAGCAAAGAGAATTACAGCAAGTACCAACACCAGTATTCAAGAATACAAAATATAAAAGAGAAATACAGTAAAAACAAACAACTGGCACAGTATGTAAAGTATCTGAATATTTAAAATAAAGTATGTAAATATGCTGAGTGTGTAAGTGTGAAAACATAACTGTAAAACACCGAAATAGACAATCATTCATTCACGGTCAGTCAGGCAACAGTGTTTGCCCTCAGCCTCAGCAATGGTTATCACTGTTGTGAAATTAAACCACGATTGGAGCAACTAAATTCAGCAGCTATAAGGTATGTAACACCATAAAGCTTAACATCAAGTAAGGTAGTCTGACGTAAAGTCACACCGTTTTCCCGCATTTCTCAGGCAGATTCGCGTTCGCCAACTGCGTGGTGTGAGCAGACACAGCTGAACTGTCTCCCACTTCCACGTGCCTTTATAAACCAAAACTCATCGTGAAATAATGTTTCCATCTCACTCAACGCTGCTCTGATCATTAATTTAAACAAATCTAAACAATGGTTTGGTTTTGCTCTGACATGCTGCGCACATGTGTCTCGTAGGGGCCCAAAGTGTCAGAAGTCACTCTGGTCTTCACCTGCAAAATGTCATTTAAATTAACACAAAAACACCACAAAGAGATCCAAAGAGACACAAAACAACCACAAAGAAAGAGAGGCAGAGCTACCACAAAGTCAGTGTGTCTGGCTTTTACTTGGAGAGGTGGTGGGGGCTTTTTGCGTAACTATGCCAAGGGGCCTGTTGTCTCATAATCCTCCGAAATTTCCAGCTGAAACAGGATGAAAAGACAGAAATAAAGAAAAACAAATAGAGGATGTTTGTGGAAACAAATTTCAGCCTCCAGGACCCATAGCTACTCCTTTTTGCCAGTTTATACTTAATGGTCATTGTGAACAAAAAATGTTTTTCAGTGATTAAAATCTAATTTAATGATAATACAGAAAATAAATCTAATGTCTATAATCCTTTGTATGCTGGTAATGTGGTAGTGTTTATTTTATACTACATGTTATTAGAAGTGAAGTAGCCTCAGTTGAATTTTTTTTTTAAATTCAGTTTTAACCACAAGCTTAAGCATCACATTTCATAACGCCTCTTTATTAGAAAGCATGTCAGTTCCTTCATCATTACTAATTAACCTGACACACATAAACTCTCTGACCTGTTTTCTTCTTTTCATCTTTAAAACTTACTCAAACACAACCCCACGCTGCACAACAGACGCAGCGGCGGTTTGTGTGGCAGGGCCCGACAGCTGGCACGCAGTCGTAATATTCCTCGCTCACTTTACTTGTCAGAGGTTGGGTTTCGCGCTGTGAAAAATAGCCAGGCCGTGTGCATTATTCACCAGGCAGCGGGGATCAGGTGCTGATCAAAGCTTAGAGCCGTGTTTTGTGTTTAAGTTTTGCTCCCTCGCTTTGCCCCGGGCGAAACTGAAGAGTTAGAAAGCATCCCGACTACCAAAGGTTACTAGAGAGTCAAGAGGGAAAGTGTGTTTGTCTTTGAGAAGGAGGAGTTGTGTGTTTTTTTGGATCTCTGCGTGCTTCTAGGGTTACTCTTTATCAAATATAGCGATCCTATAAAAGTTTCAAGGTTTCTACTGTATCTCATTTGCATATCTGTGGCCATATCTCGGCAGGAAGCAGGGCGATACCCTGCCTATAAGGAGATGGTGGCAGAGTACAGGTGGCTCAATAAGCGTAAGTATCTCTTTTATTCTGCAGTGTTTCATTATCTAAAAAGCTGCAATCCAGTGGTCAGTTTAGATAAACGTGGAGTCTGTAGAGAATACGGGACGCTCTGTGATATGCTTGAATAAATCTGAGTCAGATGATCTCTCCCTTTTTCTTCCTCAGTGGCCAACGGTACTCAGAAATCCTCCTCCCAGGGTTCAGAGTCCAACTCGTCGGCCTCGTCTCTGTCGTCGGGGACTCCGGTCAGCTCTCTGAGCGGCCTGTCGCAGGTCATGTTCCCTCCCAGCCTGCCGTTTGGTTCAGACATGGTGGATGTCTGCATCTCCACTGAGGACCAGAGGTCAGGCTCAGCTTGTGAAGTTCCTCAAATGGTCTCAAGACATAAGCATGTGAATAAATGGAGAAAATAAAATAAATACCAAACACATCAGTCAGCATCCATGCAGCCCAAACAAACAAGCAGTAAACTCCTCCAGGCCAGACCCAAACTACAATAAAGTGAAAGAAATTTGTGTTACTCTTGGAAATTTAAAAAAAGAATTGTTAAACAACACTTAGACCAGACTTGATCATGGTAGTTTTTTGTCTAGGTCTGAGTCGGAGCGGACTGAGACCGCCATGCAGACGGACCTGCCCTCTCAGAGGACAGCTGCAGACACAACTCGCAACCTGGGACCGACCACTCTGCTCAAAGACACCGTGATCCGTGGAGACGAGGGCGGCGGGAGGCCAGAGTCCACCAAAACGGCCGTGTTGCTGGCGCTCAGCAGGCCGAGCCGACCGATCAGCAGGTCCCAGAGCCAAGTCACCGTGGCAGGTGAGGCGAGGAGAGAGCGGGTGTCATCACATGATGGAATAGTTGTGCCAAATGAATCACTGTTGTCATCCGTCACAGAGATCACGCAGAAGAAAGAGAAGAAGCAGAAAGGGAAGGACCCAGAGGAGAAGAGCACGCTGCAGCGCTCGAAGACCTTCGTCAACCTGCTGTTCAAGGGCGGACGCAGGGGGCGCTCCAAGTCCCCATCCGCACGCAAGGCTGGCAAAGGTAGCTGCACTTTTTGTATGTTTTATGCCACGTTTGAACAAGAACGGCCCTATTAGAAATGGAGAACAAAAGTGGCAGAGTACTATACCCGTGACTGAGACTGTACCCACATTTAATTTACTTATAATACTGTAAAGAGTTAACAAACATCACGTGACCAAACGGTGATTGCACCTTGTGATGTTTTCAGGGGGTCAGCAGGTCGGTACGATGCCAAACTCAGAGATGCTCGGCGTGGTGGAGGACATGGCCACCAGGCTGCTGACTGAGGAGGAGGTGGCTGCTGTGATGAAGACGTGCCGAAGGGTGAGACGATTTATTCACAGCTGCAGACGTGCTGACGTTTGGACTGCCGCGAAGGAGTCTGAATTTATCACACAACAGATATCAGATAAGGGATTAACCCTTAAGGCCCGCTTTTATAATACGCATACCTGTATGGCTCTGTGCACAAAACACGCTTAAAAATCTTTAAAAAAAATATTATTCATCAATAGCATTTTCTACCTTAATTTTGTTAATTTTTAACAAACATTAGCACTAACCATAAATATTAAATATTTGTTGATTTTAATTTTAACCATTTAAATGCCAGTTTTTTTACATGATGCCAATATGTTTTTAGATGAAAAATAAAACACAATTTTTTTTTTCTCAATGTACTACATGCCAAGTGGATTAAAAAAAAAATAATCACAGCCTGGGATATGTCAACAGTTTGCAGCAACATTTTTTGTGACAGTGCACCTAGTGGAAATAGCATGTATTTTTGCCACATGCAAAATATGGTAAAACATAGTAAAAACTACATATTCCAAAGCAAAAGCCCAGAATGACACCCAGAAATAATACAATGCATGTTTTTATACTTTGATGGCCGTGGGATCAAAATTTGCAGGGTTTTTTTTTTGCACTTAACAGTATGAATGTAACAACCTAGCTGACACAGTGTATTTTATATTATTGTAGGAACTGAGCTGGAAATGCCAAGATTAAACAAAAACACACAATCTTGTTAAAATTTCTGCCATATGCATGAACACAGCCAAAATTATGAAAATAAAAGAGAATGAAAAGCCCCGAAAATGCACCAATCTGTCCCTACAGGGTTAAGTCATTATAAAGTGATCACGACTGTAAATGGCGGATTTTTACTCACTCTCTCTGACAGTACGTGGCCGAGCGCTCAGTGGAGAACTTGATCCGCCACTTGCTGGCCGTGCTGGACAGACCTGAGAAGCTTCTGCTGCTGAGGGAAGTCCGGTAAGAACTGTGAGCAAAGGAAAAAGTGAATTATTACGAGATATTTACTTGAAATACAAGTAAACCATGAGCTGAAATTGGCTGGTTACATTATAATCAACCTGATAATGATGCTAAAAATATATACAGAAATATACATTTAGATTTACATTATACCTGCATGTAATACATGTGTATAAACTCTATCACAAATAAAAATATCTGCCCTGCACTTTGTGTAACTCCAGCCTGAGAAACTGTGGAATTAACAAAACTGCCAGAGGGAGATTATTAAGGATTTTTCAGGATAATCTCTTTAAATCCAAACGCTCCACAATGAGACACTGGTGACTTAATCAAAAATGTTTTGTAATGTAATAGAACAATGCCAATGATAACTCAGTGTTTTCTTCCTTCTTCCTCAGGATGCTGCTTCCTCCTCCTGACCTGAGCGCGTTCAATAACGTGGTGACACCGATCGAAGTGGAGGCCTACGAAATCCTCAAGTATCGGTCAAGTGCGTGTGATACATGCGGACAGAGTTAGAGTTATTTAAGACAAATCAGTTCTAAAAAGGTCATAATCTATTCTATGACATTTTTCTTTCCTCTGTGTATCATAGTCCGAACTCCTCCTCTCCGCTCTCCCACATCCGGTCGAGCACCAAAACGGCGCCTCATCACTCCCATCCCGGGTCAGTACCTTCCACCTCACTATCAATAACTTCATTTTGCTGTAGTTTGAACTTCTGGATTTAAGTTTTCTGTTTATTTTTCTCTGAAAAACATATTTTGGATCTTTGAGGATATTTTTCTAAAATTTTTCCTGCCTCCAAAGTAGTACACACCGGGTCACATACATACAAAACACATTTAACTTGACAAAAGACTACAAGTATATGAATTACATCGGACATTAATATCAGGACAGCATTCCAATTATAATTTTTAATATTGCCACATGGATGTTTCAGGCCAGACGCCATTCTTCAGAAATAGTTAACAATGTTCCCACTTGGGTGGTAATCAGCAGAGGCCACAAGATACATGATATTATAATATCATGTTTAGTACTGGTTGCCTTCTTCCCGTGTTTTTTAGAGAAACCACACCAATTTGCTCAGGTTTCAAAGGGTTAAAAACAGGTGCTGACACAGTCTGCTTTCTCTCCAGATTTCAGAGGAGGATTTGAGCTCCACAACGCCAAGGAGGTGGAGAAGGAGAGCCACCTGCTGGACGAGCTGGAGAAGCTCAGTCTGTCTGGGCCCCGGGTGTCCAGGGAGAGGCCTCACACCTCCAGGTCCTTCACCCCGCTGCTGGACATCCCGGTGGACGGATACAACACCGAGTCCAGAGACCTCAGACCCCCCTCTGCCAGCGCCATGCTCCCCAACTGGCTCCTGGCCCGCAGCTACGACCCCCGACCTCCTCTCCGAACAGACATCGGCACGATCCGCTCCGTTCACTTTGACGAGGTTTCACTGCACTCCACTTCGGACACGAGCTCAGAGAGAGGAAGACCTCCGCTCAGAAACGGACACTCCAAAATCAGAGAGGAGGGAGGTGGAGACAGGAGCAAAGACTCCTCCGTGTTCACGCTGCAGAGCGCCGCTCGCAGGAGTCGGCCTCTGCTGTCGCAGGTGTTCAGAGCAGATGAACGAGCGAAGAGCGAGCTCATGAACGGACATCAGGCTACAGCCGAAAACGGACTCAACGGCTCCGAGCCTGAACAGGAGCACGAGCTCAAAACTGTCAGCATCTCCAAGACCAAACAGTCACTGGGTAAATGGGTTTGACTGGTTTCATGTGTGGCCAGTCACGATATTATAAATGAATTCAATTTGCATCTTTTTAAGGGACAGTTCGGCCAAATCACAAGATTATACATTTTCCCACTTCCCTTTAAAGATATTTAACCCTTTGATTTATACATTTTTTTAAAAAAAGAAGAGGGAAATTATTATATGTTATAAATAGATAAAATATCTAGAAACTATATTTATAATAATTACCATTTACCATAATTTATAATTATAATTGCCTATATATTTGGGGTTTTTTTGTTGTTGACTTTTTAACCTTGTCTTTAACCTTTTATCTTTTCTTTTTGAGTGCCAAATAGATCATTTTTTTGTAACTCCTTACATGTAGCTTCTCTCTTTGTTTTTCTTTTCTTTTCTTTTACTATTAATATTTTATACAGTTTCTGAATCTCAGTTACTGCTGCTGTTTAGAAACTAAAGAACTGAGTTTTCTATATTATTTTTTTTAAGTTTTTACTGAATATTTTGCCAAATAATATAAAAGTTATTGCATCCCAACTATATGTTGGTAAAAAAATAAATAAATAAATAAAAAAGATACTCTTAAAAGGCCATATGGGGAATGATAGTTAATAGTAGCAAATGACCAACTTTGGCAGCCTCCAGATTTAAAAACTTCATTCGTGGACTACCTTCTTTCTTGTATATTTCATATCATATCATATATTCAGATATGCAATATTCTCCATTGTTAACCTAATGTTAAAGGGGAACTACACCTATTTTCAAAATCCATGCATGTTGTTCCCATGGTCTAAGACAGTCAAAAAAATATAAGTAAACCTGAACAACTTGCTACCAAATCCAAAAACTAGAGTGCTGAAACTCAAATGTCGTCAAGCATTGCATGTAAATACTGATTGAACTTTGCAGATCCATGAAAATAACAAACTGGAATTCCTAATTTAGGTTCCCCTGTAACAAAATAGCTGCACATCTCCTCACTTTGCCTCTTCAGTGTATGTGGGAAAGTCAGAGCAGAGTTTGTACTTTATATTACTTACAGTTTCATGTGTTTCACATTTTTAACCTCCCACTCTTGTGATGTTTCAGGCATCAGTATATCAGGCGGGATGGAATCCAGGGTTCAGCCGGTGGTGAAAATCGAGAAGATCTTTCCTGGAGGAGCTGCCTCCACCTGTGAAGTGCTCAAGGTGACAGGACAGGCAATGACGCAGGGTTTCTGCAGAAGTGAACAAATTAAATTTATTACCTTTTTTAATACCACACAGAATGCAATTTAATACTAATACTAGAAAATTAGTATAATGTATTACATGACATTTTTGTGCAGTACATTACAGCAACAACTTGATCCAGGTGAGCAGCAGAAATTGCATCAACCAATTCAAAAACTATAAATAAATTTAACTTCCTACAAGTTGTTTTTTAATAAACAGATGAGCTGTAGCCGGCAGTAGCTACAGTGTTCACTGCATGTGTTTATGTCTCCCGACAGCCTGCAATTTGAAACAAAACAAAATTTTACCAACATTATTGACTTAAGCAAGCAGCAGTAAACATTTAAAACTTTAAATTAAATTAAAGTTAGCATCTGCTAAGGCTTTGGAGGAAACTAAATTTAGTGTTATATAAGACCTGCAGAAACCCTGCTGACACACACAGCAGTAGAGTGTTTATAGTTTACCGTATTTGTTTTATCTCTTACTGTATCTGATGTTTTCTCGTGTCCCCAGGCTGGATTTGAGTTGGTGTCTGTGGACGGCGTCTCCCTGCAAGGCGTGACCCATCAGCATGCTGTCGACATCATCCGAAAAGCCTTCAGCAATAAGGCCAAAGACCCCATGGTGTTTGTGGTCAAAACCCCCAAAGACATTTTGAAAGGAGACTGAGACTCACGTCATTAATTTAGGAATATTCCCTGTGATTAGCAGCTCCTGGGACGAAACTCCGGCGAAAACACACTGATCTGAGGTCAGGTACGCTATTTTGCCATTCATGTTAAAGTTTGTCAGAGTTATGAGAATTAAAAACTGAAATGGCCTAAGGCAGCAGATGACAGAAGTATATGAGAGGAATATTATCACAAACCATTTTCAAGGACAAAGTAAACAAGCAGCAAAAGACATTTACAGTAAATGAGTCCAAAAAGCCTGAAATCATGAAAGGACGGTGCTCCTGATGCCTTAATGTCACTTTGTTACAAACCAGGAGCCAATGATTGTCAAAAGCATTTGTTTTTACATTTAGTATTGTAATTTACAGAGGAGAAAAGCCAAAATTATTAATGAATGACTAAATAAATAAATAAATAAAAACTCAAATAAATATGCCATTAAATTAAACAAAACAAAAAAAAAACATTAAAAATGAATATGAAAAGATATGAATGAAAAAATGAAATAAAATAAATGTAAAAATAAGAACAAAATAAATTCATTTAATTATACAGAATTAAATGGGAATATTAAATGGGAAACGTAAATAAATAATTAGGGGAATCAATACCATGATTTAAAAAAGAGGCAAGTTAAAGTTTCAGTATGCAGTTCTGGAGAAAAAGAGTTGCGTCTGAAGTCTGTAGTTGGACCGAACCAAAAGCGTCAGTATTTAACAACCTGGAAAATAAACTCATCAATAAACTTCATTTCTCCAGAATTACATAATGCACTTTTAAAACAGAAATAACAATTTATGCAATGTTTTGTCAATTAATTAATGCCTACATTTGTTTTCAGAATTATTTTTGGTACATTTAATGCCATATTAACTTATTTATCAAGTCATTTTTTAAAATTATTTTGGCATGGCTTCCATCCTCCTTAGTACTGACATACAATCCTTCCAACACAAAGAAATTGTATAGAAACGTATGTTTGTTTCTTTTTAAATATGCAGGATGACAAACTGCAAACCATAACCTGAGTGCCTTCAGAAGTCCTGTTGAATCAAAGTGTGCTGTCAGGTTGAAGTTTAAATTTTGACCTGCAGAGGGCAGACAGGAAACATTCAAAAACACCAAAACTCTGTGCAGCAGTACATGAGGAATATTTCCAACAACTCTTAAAACATTGTCTTAATGTAAACAAACTTAGGACTGAATAATAAATAATCCAGATTGTCATTGGAGATACAACCCAGATAAAACAGTCATGGTGAAAATAAACCGAAACTCTTATTGGAGTAAAGAAAGTGTTTACAAAGACTAAATTACGGCATTGGAGTGTATATAATTTGTTGTAATAATACAGTTAAGAAAATCCATCAACTGTAAAGCTTTTTTTGAAGTTGAAGAAATCTAAATGTACCACACACAGCTAATAAATTTTGTCTTTTTTTAATTAAAAATGTAGTCGGTTTGTTCAAGAAATGTACAGCATGAAAATATACATTTAATGTCTTCATACAAATATTGTGGATTATAAAATCATACTGAGGAACCAGAGCAGACATCCACACAAACGTTAATATACAGGCGTCGTATCTGTGGGAGCAAAATATAATGTGCGACATTACTTTGGTCTATTCACAGTGGCTATGTTTTTATTTTTGGAGATGGACAGACACCTTTGGAAGAAAACATAATGATTGATCGGGATTATTTACAGAAGACGATGATTCAATCAGCAGTAACACAGGAACAAAATAGTCTTTTCTTGGTTCTGCTGGACAGGAAGCAAATACACGTGAAAGAGATTGTTTACTGGAAAGGTTGGCAGAAAAAAAGTTGTGGTCAAACTTGAATTTACACCAAAACACCCATAATTCAGTGCATGATTTGCCCTCAGTGACCCACACACAGTAATACATTTTTAACCACCTCTTAGAGAAACTAGTGCCGAAATATTTTCTCTGTTGATCAAATATAGTGTGAAACATTTTTCTTAATATTATGTTTTACTGGAAAAAGACTTTAAATTCAAACATTAGCGCTCTCATAATTACTTTTGGCCTCATGTAAAGTATATTACTATGACTTCCTTTAACCCTTCAACACCTGGATCGACATCAGGTTACCTGCACTGCATTTAGATGCTTTTCACAAGCATTTAAACCTCTGACACTTGAGAAAACCGGTTTGATTTCTCTCGAAAACATGGCAAAAAAAGCATAATGAGCAACTTGGCAAGAAATTACAAATAATTTTTAGCACTTTATTCAGGTTTTTTTTGTTCATGTTGATTTAAACTTTTTTTTTATTTAGCTACATATTTTTTTCTTATTTCCTTTTTTTCTTACTTTTACAATTACAGTTATAATTTTCTTTTTTAGTTAAGTTGCTCATTGCCTTCTTCCCATGTTTTTGAGAGAAATCAAGCCAATTTGCTCAGGTTTTAAAAGGTTAAAACAGTAGAAATGGGCGATATAAGGCTCTTGGTCAAACCTAACAGATTTTGTCATCTTATCATTGGCGCTATCCCTTTAATATCTAATTATAATGTAGCTGACTCTTACCTCCTGAGGACTCTCAACTCCCAGCTGACCCTCTGGGACACCCTGGACTGGTTCCCATTCATCAGGACTGATATATAGAGAAAGACAGCCATTCCCTGTTACATTCACATCTATGGGCACACTGTGGGGGAAAATAGGGAGAACATGCAAACTCCACAAATAAGGGCCCACAGAGCCATCGCCTCTGTTAAAATGTCTACGTTATTGCATCAGGGGGAAAAAAAAAAGTTTCAAGCCCAATTTGGCTTTTTGTCTGGCACCTCTGTACCTGACAGAGACTATATTTAGTCTCAAAAACATATAACACAAAGTTTTCTTAAAGGGAATAGATTAGATTTGCGACTGTTTACATCAATATGATAAAAACATCTCACATTTATATTCCAAATCAGGGGTCTACGGTATACTTGTATCTCGATTTTTGATTTTTAAAAAAAGATTTAAATCTCGTTTTAAAGGTGGCCCAGGACATTTGTGCGTGTGCTTGAGAAAATCTGACATGCACTGAATGTAAGGTGTAAAGGTAGTATACTATCCAGATGTTACTGTGTTTAATTACATTAGACTGTACAGATGTTCATGATATTATTACCAACATTTAAAGTGTCCAGGATATGAGAGTACAACTGAAGGAGGCTGTTTTGCTCAAACTGGACCTAATAATATGAAAAAAACCCACATTTGTGCCATATATGATTAGAAAATAAGAGTTTTTTGTTCCTACATATGATAATCCTGTTAGAAGGCTGTAGACATATTTTGGAATATTTGGAATCAGATATTATTTACTTGTTGGTCATGATGAGAGTGCAGCATCTCGCTCTGATTCACTTGCTCTTATCATGACATGCTGAACGTGTGGCATCCCACGTTAGTTGACAACAAGCGTGGGCTCGATCCAAATTATCTGTACTAATGAGAGCTGACTGCAAACACGGAGTGGGAGTGTGTGTGTTAAACCCAGCGTGAGAGGTCGAGTCATCACCGACACAGGAGGAGGAGGAGTGAAAGGTTGGTAGCAGTTACTCACACACAACAAATTCTCCCACAAATGCCTAAAACAGAGAAAGATGTCTATTAGTTACACAGACGTTAAAGGGATAATTCAGATTTTATTAAATTGATTTCTATGAGGTACTTTTCTATCGTCAGTGTATTGCATACAGTAGATGGCGGTTGGCTCGCCACCTTTTTGGAGAAGCAGACAGAAGAAGGGAAGCTAAGAAATGTATTTCTATAGACGAGGACAGCCGCAAAACAGATTTCAGCCACTTAAAAAATACATCGTTTTAGGTGTCTGCTATATTGACAATATTTTCACTGCTTATTCATTTCTAAGTTTCAGGAATCATGAGCAGGGTTGTCTATTCCATATTGGTACACCTGTCTGCTTCTCCAAACTGGGTCATGCTGACTGACATCTCCTGTATGTAATAGGGGTCAACAGATTATCGGCCGGGCTGATTACTGATTATCATCTGTATCAGCATTTTATTTTAACGATTGCCGATATAATTAATTCAAAAAGGTGCAAAGAAAGTGTCATCATGGAAGGAACTTTTACTCTGTAAAACCCCAGGAAGCTATTTTTTTTTTCATTTTTATTTAAATCTTCACTTGATTTAAAAAAAAAGTTGCTATATATGATTTTGAAAGTTTCAGTTTTTATTAACATTTGCTAAAGGCATTTAAACAAAGTTTTGTGTTGGAGTTTGTTATATTCCAAATTCTAAGTATTGACAGAAAGATTTTCATTTTTATTGTAAATGCATATCCGTCCTAATAGTCGGTAACTGTATCGGCCCTCAAAAAACCAATATCAGTCGACCCCTGGTATGTAACATACTGACTATCAATAAGTACCTCATATAATTGTACTTCAGTAAACCTGAAGTCTGCCTTTAACGGAGGGGCAGAGGACTGAGGTGGCCTACTAACGGCTAATAGAGGTCACTGGCTTTCAAGTGGGACTCCTCGGAGAAAAGACCAATGAGGCAGAACTAGAATGTGGCTGATTTTACACTTTGTTTTACTTTGTGAAACCAACCTGTATATGATGTGGGTGAAAAAGAAAATTAGCCAACAGTAGTGCAAATCAAAAGACGAAGAGACACAGGGGTCAAATTTCTGTGGCGGCGATTTCATCAAAGTTGATCTCGTTGCCGCTGCCCTCGTCCTCCTCCCTGCTCTCCAGTTCCTGACTGAGCTCCTGCAGGAGCTGCTCCAGCTCCCGGTTCCTGCGATACATCTGCACATAGTTCTGCTGCAGCTGCTTCTGGTAGCGGATAACTTTGTCCTTCTCCTCCTGCCATATCCTGCGCTCCTCCTCGAAGCCTCCAGTTTGCTGCTCGGCCCGCTGGCGCTCGAAGGCCAGCTCGGCCCTCATCCTGTCCATCTGCACCTTCATGTTCTGCAGCGCCTCGCTGCTGCTCTGCCGCTGGGCCTTCGCCTCGTCGCTCTCATAGGCCAGCAGATGCTCCTCTGCGTCCTGGAACACCTGACACTGTCTGTTTCCTGGGCCCTGATTGGCCAAAGCCTCTCTGAGGTGAACCAACTCTCCCTCCAGGCGTCCTACCTTTTCTCTGAGCAGCTCCGCTTCGCTTTTGCGCCGCTGAAGCTCGTTTTCACACACCTCCAGCTCCAGGGTTCGTGTGCGGGTCATGCCGTGGGCCTCCTGGAGCAGGACCTGGGTGTTTGTCAGCTCGCCACGAGTCTCTCTGAGTTGACCTCGCAGTGACACAATCTCTCCTACGCGCTGGGCCAACTCTCCCTGCACCTCCTTCAGCTGCTGCTTCAGCAGCGAGATTTCCCCCGACTTCTGACAGACCTGAAGGGAGGAAAGAAGCTGTTTATTTTTATGGTAATTGACTGATTAAATCAACTGAGTTTTATATCTTAAAACTTAAAAAATAATAATGGAAGTCTTACTGAAAACCTTTTCTGAAGGTTAAAGGTAACCAAAACTCAACTCAGGTCTTTATTCAGCAACAAATAACATTTCTTTTGATGTTGGATCTTTGTCTGATTTAAGTAAAATTAGACAAAGACATTAGACTTTAATGAATTTCAATAAATGTAATTTGAGCTCCAGTCAGGATCTGAAAGTCTCTACCTGAACTCAAGCTTTGTGTAACTGCTGAATGACAAAACCTCAATTGACCTGTCTGTTTCAGTGAGTCTGTAACATGAGCTGAATAATTAAAGAGGCTTCATATATCTTTCCTGCATGGAAATAAAGCCAGAGATCAGTTATTCAGTCTGAGAGATCAAATACACAGAGTGTCTTAAGATCTGTCGACTCCCAGAAATGATTCCTCGTGGCACAATTAATTATCTCCAACAGCAGAGAATCAATTCTATTATTGATCTGTCTGGAGCTCATAAAGACACAGAAGCAGCCTTTTCCATCTATCTGCATGACTGATGACATCTAATTATTTGCATCTTATTTAAAGTTTGTCATTTTGGCAAGATTGTGTATTTTTGTTTAATCTTGGAATTTCCAGCTCAGCTGGATTTTCTCTTAGATTTTCAGCTGGATTTTCTCCATATGCCATTTTTGGCATTTGGAGAAAATTGTTTTTTTTTCTGTGAGTAAAAAAAACTACTACTACTTTACATGTAGTATATTAAAAATAATCTGTTTTTTTGGTGTTTTTTTCATAATATTTTTATAGCTTGATTTTGAAAAGCCCATTTTATTTTAGTAGTATGTGTGATTATTTGCACAAAAAAATAGTAATATAAAAAATTAATGTTGTAGCTAATCAATCGACATTCCTAGGCTGTGTTAATTAAAAAAATGTACTTAGCATATAGTATATATGTGACGTATGATGTATATATATAGTAAACATAGTGGCATCATAACAACCTGGCATTTAAAGTATTAGAATCCTGAAAATGAATCGATAGTTGATATTTATGATCAGGACTGAAGTTGGTACAAAAAACAAAACCTCGATGAAAGTAGAAAATCATATTAATGTATAATTTTTTAATAGCCTCATTTTGAGAAGTACATTTTGTGTGCAGAGGAGTATGAGCGTGTGTAATATTAAAGCAGGCCTTAAGAGTTAAGGCACTTCAAGCAATACTGAGTTTAAGGAGTGATGAGAAATGGTAAAATCAATAAGAAGGCAGTGTGGTAAACTTTGTGGTCATTGCTACAACGAATAAACTGCCAGTTTAAGATACTGCAGTTGCTCACCTCCCACTTGCTCTCCTCCAGTCGAGGCCCCAGCTGGATCTTCTCGTGCTCATAGGAGGTGCAGCGCTCCTCCAGCTGCTCCCGCTCCTTCAGAAGCTGAGCAAAGTCCTCCTGCAGCTTCTTCTTCTCCTGCTGGAGCTGATAAACCTGCCAGTAAACAAAGATATAATCAGTACGAGGAGACCTCAGCAGTTCCTAGAAGGACCTGGTTTTACAGAGGTGGCTATGAAATGTAAAAAGTGCACTGACTACATCGTTAAAAATGGCCAATTTTCAATTTTCAATCTGATATCTATTCTAAATGACACAAACTCTCTCACATGTGGCTTGGTCTCAGAGTTGTCAAACATACGGCCCGCAGATCAGAAACATAATGCTGAAATTCATTTTTTTTTTTGCTTATTTTTCTTGACATTTCAAGCAATTCATGATTTGCTTTATAAATTGTTGAACATTTTTAGAATGTACTTGTACTTATTTACACTAAAAGAAAGGGAACATTTTGAGGTTTTTTTGTTCACTGAGTTATTATACAATGGTTTAACTGGTTCAACCAACTTGAAACCAAACTGGGGTTTATGGACATTGACCATGAACTAAAATGACTTTGATACTCCTGATCAAAAGTTAAATAATTTCTGGCAATTGATATTATTTTTTGGTATTTGAAACACAGAATGAATGCTAAACACTTAAAGCAACGTCTGTGGTAACTTTTCCTCCAAGAATATTTTTTTTCTGCCCTTATTGCTAGAAGACTTTAAATAAAACTGACCCCAGTTACACACAGCACAGCAGCTGATCATGATGTATTTAGATAGGATAGATGATATAGATATAAAAATCCATCACAGGACTATTATAAAGAAGGTGTGTTTTTGATTACTACAGATACTGACTTTGGCATAAAAGACTTAAAGTTCATCAAGTAAACAGAACTACTTAGATGACACAACTTTCCCCATGAAATCTTAAGTACATTTTACAAGTTTAATCCTGTTTCCCTGTGTTAACTATTTATTTATTTATTATTTTATGCCAAAATGAGTATGAGAGTATTTTATATCAAAATCCCTGACATTTCTTTTCCTATGAAACCGTTTCAAATATTTGATGACTCATCCTGCACTCAGGGACATTTACAAAGTTCATCCATTTGAATGAGATGTTGGGCAACTAGCTATTTCAGCTGGACATAAAAACTGCACTTCAACATTTGTGGGTGGTAGAAGCTAACAAAGCAACATGGAGAGGGAGAGGCACAGATGTGTGTTTGGATATCAGTGGGCAAAACATTTGTTTTCATTTCCAAAACAGTGTTACAGAGGTCCTAATTCGTTCTTTTTCTCCTAATGCTCCTCCTGATCTAAGTGAGGGAGGTGTGTGTGGCACCAACAGTCCACTGTAGCTTTGTATAGCGTTAAACTCACAATAAAACGTAAGTCATTTGATTTAAATCCCTCTTTTAACAGCACGTGGCTCAAATATTCCGTTTTACTGAGAAATACAAAGCTAAAGACACTTTACCTTATCATTTAAAATAACCTTTGTGGCTCTGGCAAGTAGTGATGTTTTTGTTTGATCATCTTTGACTGTGTTTGTAGAACAATGGTGGCACCACTGATGTGTGGTTGAATCAGACCGCGCCTTTTAGTCAAGAGGTTCTGACCTGCAGCTGAAGCACCTGCTGTGCACGCTGGGCCTTCTGCGAGGCGACCTGCATCCTGGTGGCGCAGCTCTGCCTCAGCTCCTCCAGCTCCAGCTCAAAGCGCTTCTGTTTCTCCTCATAAACCTGCAACCAAAAACAGAACAACAAATCTTTTAGGATTTACAGCACAAAGCAGAGCAGAGGTCCTGTCAGTGTAATAGTTTAGAATTATTATTTGCAGTCTTAAATTCTCCAGCACAGCTTGATTTAAATATTAACTAAATATACCGCCATGCAGTTGCATGGCTCAGCACACCAGTCAAATTGCACTTACATTTCACATCCGTGTCTGTAAAAACACGTGCTGCACACACAGAGGATCTATACAATCTGTACAGTTTCAAAGTGGTTCCCGAGGATTCTTGAGTTATGGCCAAAATCATGTTGCATAAGGTCACAGTGACCTTTGACCACCAGATTCTTATCGGTTCAGCCTTGAGTCCAAGTGGATGTTTGTGCCAAATTTGAGGAAACTCCCTCAAGGCAGTCTTCAGACACTGCATTCACGAAAATGAGACCAATGCATGATCACAGTTACCTTAACCTTTGGACACCAAGTTCTGATCAGCTCGTTGTTGAGTTTAAGTGAATGTTTGTGTCAATATGAATTAATTCCTTTAGGATGTTTTTGTGATATTTCTTTCACAAGAATGAGACAAATGTAAGGTAACTCTTTTTGACCTTTAAATACCAAAATCAAATCAGTTCATCCTTGAGTCCACTTGAACATTTGTGTCAAATTTTTAAGAAATTCCCTCAAAATGTTCTTGAGATATTGTGTTCACAAGAATGAGATAGATGAGGTCACAGTGACCTTGAACTTTGACCTTTGACCACCAACATCTAATCAGTTCATCCTTGAGTCCAAGTGGATGTTTGTGCTAAATTAGAAGAAATTCCCTCAAATTTTCCTGAGATATCACATTAACAAGAATGGGACAGTCATATGGCCGTACAGACAAAAAGAAGTACAGAAGTACTATAGACAGACAACCCAAAAACATAATGTCTTCTGCCACGGCTGTTGGCGGTGTAAAAGAAAGCTTTGAAAAATAGAAAGATAGATGAGCATGGATTCTGAAACTACAGAAAGATTAAGCCTCAAACGGATTCATCTTGTGACAAACTCCCAGTGTGGAGGACAGAGTGTGTTTCTCTGTGAAAACACTCATCAAGGTGTCAAGTGAAGTCTGGCAGACCGACCTGACAAATAGCGGCTTCATTCTCATCCAGGTTGTCTCGGAGTTGCTGCAGCTCCTGCTCTCTCTCCCTCAGCTTGTCCTCTAGGTCCCTCACCACCCCCTCGTAACCCTCCACCGGGCCAGGGGAGCGCCCACTGGACCCGCTGTCAGACAGAGGCTGTCCTCGGCCACTTATCGAGCCCGAGCCTGTGCTCTTACTGGAGGACGAGCGCCCGCTGTCTGAGTTGGAGTGTCCGTGTCCACTGACTGGCGGAGCGCTTTTCATGGGCTCCAGGTGGCCAGCAGAGGCCTCTCCCGATGGTAGGCCGTAGCCGGCGCTGCTGTACTGTGGGAGGCTGGAGAGGGAGTTGCGTCCAGAGTCAGTCAGTTGGCTGCCGCCGCTGTTACGAGTCCTGCTGTACAAGCTGCTTTTCTCAGAGCAGGAGGGCGACGCCTCAATGTGTGTGGGGCTCAGCAGGTTCAGGTTGTTTTGGCTCTCTGAGGCGTTGGCACAATGGCGAGGGGAGAGGTATTGCATGGAGGTACGACTCTTGGGAACAACAGGTTTGAAGGCAGTGGGCCGCAGCACTGTTTTCTCCATGTTCTACAGAGGAAACACAAAATGGGATCAATGTTGACGGAAGAAAGTAAAGATTCAGAAAAAGGACAAATTCAGAATGTCCAAACTGAAGATGCTGTTTACAGGACGGACATCAAATTCAGAATACCGTCATATAGTACACGTAAACACAGTCTTTGAGGGAAATGTGCTGGATTTCTTTATGGCAGTGATGGATGTTTGACACCTTATCTGTGTTTTTTTTAATCTGTAAATTGTCTCTCAGTACAATTTATATAAAATATATCTGGACCCAGTTGACAGTTTATCAGACAAACTAATGTAGTCTAATACAACTGTCATGCAATAAATTATTCTTATCTTCAGTTTTTGTTAAAGCTGTTTTAAAAATGGGTTTCTGTTATTTTGTCCACCCCATTTATATAAATGAGGGAAGACTAAATAAGATAAACACCTCTCTGTATAATGCAATACAATTTAACAGAACCAAAATGATACATTCCTGATATAATATTTATTGTAAAATCCGATTTTATCAGCAAACCAAAATGTATTTATTCAAAAATTCACCTTCTCAAGTTTTCCTGACACAGGAATCAGTTTCGGAGGAGGTCCGCCTACGTTCCCATTTAACCCCGATCCTTTAGTCTCGTCTGCGTCGCTTCCTGGACTGACACGTGTTACATGGTTTTCATTCCAGTCACCTACATAGTCCTCATTCAGATAAGTATAGTTCCCGTTCCCGCTCTCCTTCTCCAGCCCCCTGCTGGACGTCGCAGAGCTCTGTTTCTTCAGTGGTGGGATGTTCTGCAGTATCAAAGGGTCAAGGGGTGACTCGGAGCCTAGGCAGGAGGCACCTGGTGTGGGACGTCGGACTCTGGCTCCCAGCTCATTGATAGGCCGGTGTTCCTGGTAGGGGCCCGGGCGATTGGCGATGAGACTGCTAACAGAACCCATAGGATCCAGAGTGGAGGGCAGTGCGTTGATGGGGGGTGAGGAGCCGGAGGGGTGTCTCCTGCGGGGTCCTCCACTGAGGCCGGGGTTGTGGGGCTCAGCAGAGATGGGCAGAGCCTGAACCAGGGCCATGGTGGCAGCTCAGAGGGGTCACTCGCTCTGAAACAGAAACATAACAGTGTGAGTACGGTTGCAGCAATAAACTTGTTTTAAGGTATACCGGTATATGAAAGCTGACGATTATCGTAATGTGTACATTTGTTTATCTACAATACTGGAGAAAAAAAAAATAATTTATTTTAGCTATTTTCAAAAGGGAGACATGACATTGAAAACACAATTCAATTGAGGAAAAAAAAAACCAACTGGTTCAAAGTTTCAATTAATGAATCAAGCCATAAAACATAGTTTAACCAAAAGTAACCCTTCTGTTTTTATCCTTTTAAGAGTCATTCTGAGAGATAATAATAATAATAATAATAATAATAATAATAATAATAATAATAATAATAATAATAATAATAATAATAATAATTCTGTAATACCGTGATATCTTCTGAGATGTTATCGTACCATGAAAATCTGTTACAGTTGCAACCCTTAATGTGGGTCTCACAAAGATGAGGTTTTCATGTGATTTAATACTGTAATTCTCCACTACAGTTCTGCAGAGCTCTGTACTGTTATAACTACTGTATTTACACAATTTTATATGCATACTCCACCGTATTGTAAACAACACAGTCCTGCAAAATATTTCTCAGTAAAATGCCTTGTGTCAACAACTGAAGGGATTTTGAGGGCGCTGTCAGGGGGCGCACACTGATGCTGTCATATACCGTATAGCCAAGTGAAATTCCAATATTCCAATATGAAAACACAGATATCTCCCGAGCATAGTCACAGGTCAGTAGTCAGGTTTCCATTCACTGTCAAACTGGCAAATTGAATTTGGGAATATAAAATACACCTAATGAAAACACGTCAATTTTGAAAAAAAAAACCCAACTACTACCATTTACTGCAAAAAAGGTTTTTATGCTCGCATAAGGTGGTACTGTTACTGCATCACATAACTCAATTCCTCACAATTCCTCTGTGAAATTGCGGACTATCAGCTCCTAGAAATCCCTCATACGTGGCTGCTCCCACATGTAAGACGCTTGCCTTTCCATTATTAATAGCATAACACGCCTACGCAGCCTTCAATTGAAAATAATGACGTTTTGAAAATCCATCGGCATGATTCTTGAAATGTTATTGCAAGAGAAGTCGCATAACATCACTCAATGGAAACACAGTCATCTCGCAATTGTGTTTTATCGACATTTCTAAAATATTGCTAAGGTTTTGTGCAAATCTGTAATGAAAACCGGCCTACTGAGGAAATTCTAGGAACGCCAAGTCATAGAAAACAAAATTTCAAGCGAAGTCTAAGACCCTTATGGAGAGATGAAGTTACAAGTCCTCAATAGCAAATAGCTAATCATTTTCAAATGTCTCAGGTCTATGATTAACTGTGCTAATATTTTTTTCTACAAAGCTGAAACTAAGACTTGTTCCTGTGATCCCATCACAGAAACTCAATCCTGGTTGAAATGGCATCTTCTTCCCCCCAATACTGATAAGGTCAAATTCTATCTATTCATCCACCACACCAGGGTGCTTTCAAGGAATTTTTCTTCGGACAAGCACAACAGAGACAACACAGAGATGATATACAGTACACTGAAGCATACAAATGTCCCGCAAGACCATGGTGGCCCACACACAGAGAACCAGGACAGGCCATTCATGATGTCCATTCAAGCAGCACAAACAGGGCTCGAGGCGTGAGGCTTGCGAGGCATGAGGCAGCAGGGGAAAAGGCTCCCTTTTCATTTGAGATGTAAAATGGCTCCTAACATGCTGGCATTTCCCCTGACAGCAACAAAGGCTACTGTCTCCACACATCTTATCAGCCTTAGGAACAACTAAAAGTTCATAAATGTAGATATTAAAAACCCAGAGAAGAGGAGACAGGTTGAACTTGCTGTGATACTGTAGCAGTGGGTGGTTAAAGTTGCTGAGTAAATCTAACAGTACACAAAAATATAACAACATATGAGGCACGAGCACTTACTGTTTCACTCCCTCGCTCTCACAGGACTGCTGGTAAATATTGACACTATGAACAGGCACATACCGACTGTGATGTCAACAGTGCGTCTTGTGAATTGTGATGAGTTGAGTGTTGTGTGGAGAACAATGGGCAACAGGACGCATGATGATGAGGTCATGGTGCACACGGACAACACGCCAAACAACAGAGCCAGTTGTGATCTAAAACATCACACTGACTCACAGAACATGAGGATATCCGACTGACGGGTGCGTCCTGTTCTGGAGTATGAGGCTTGTCTAACAAGTCGTTCAAGATGTGACTGGAGGATTTAAAGTATGACAAGACTGCAGCTCTTCCTACGTCACTCGCAAATTAAGTTTCTTGGTGAATCCCTGCTCTGTTTAGAAAAAAACAGGACTTTCGCCTCTTGTTTCACCTTCTCTGTAACCCTCTTAACCTGGGGGAATAGACTGTGCATGCTCGCTAATAAAGCGACTGACAGCATGCACGCTGGCCACTAACACTTCCAGACTGCACCTGCCAGGACAGGACCATGCCAAGTGATTTTCCAACCTGCCAAGTTTACTAAGAGCCTATAAGGCCACAACTGCGATTAAACAGTGATTACAACACGTTAATTAGCTCATACATTGTTGGGCTGATCCCTACTTAAACTCATAATAACTGACTGAGACAAATCTGTTGCTGCATATGTTGTTATGATATGTAAACACTGTGAAACTACAAATATTCTTGTATAATCTACACATAGGCATCTGTTCTTGATTGTACAGATTTTTAAATAAGGCTCTTTCTGACGTAGATGTGGTACAGTGTTGTCATCACAACGTAGGGTTCCCAAACATTTTGAGGGACAAAATTTCCAAACTTTTTCATGACTTCTCAAGGACCCACACTGTTTTTCTTGCCCCACTTGCACATTTTTTTCCCACACATATCAGATTATATTCAAACATGATTTCAGATAACTGGCATACACAAAGGAAGAGACTTAACTCAAAATCAACCAATCCCTGTGATATCTTTACAACCTTGCACTTTTTTTTTCCAGTTATTGCAACTTTTCTGGCATATTTGACCAGTCATCATAGTTTACCTTGAGTTTCACCCATCATAGCAGTTCCCTGCATAATGTCACTACACTTAAAACTGTCAAACACTTTTTTAAAAAAAATAAATTTTAATTCGTCCTACATTTAATAAGAAAAAACCCTGAAAATATGCACCTCTAATTTTTCTTTTTAAAGATGCTGCAAAATTATGCACTTAAGGCCACACAAACCCCCAAAAAACCCGCAAAGTCCTAGAGATACTGATCACTGTACTATTATTAGGAAGTCAAACAACTGCACAACATAAAAACTATTATCTTAAATCCACTGCTCATTGCCTTTCCGGGAAAGTTTAAAAATAAGATACTGTTCATTAATTCTCTTCGGTGATTCTGTGAGTAAAATGGAGTTTAAAACATGTTTCAATGTGTCATTTAAGATTCAAACTGACTGCCTCAGTGTCTGTATCAATGAGAATGTAAGTCACTGGCAGCAGGAGCAGCATGTGGTGTTTGGGAGCCAGAATTAACGGTCCTGATGAGCAGAGCCTGTCAGATTAATCTTATGTGATTTCTCTTTGCACAGATTAAAGCTAATTAGTCCATGACGATATTTATTACATCTAATCCTTTCTGAATGGGAGGAAATCGGTCTAGTCTAACATCTAGAGTTCGTTACAAACTGAAGCCGTCAGAAAAACTCACAATGATATTTTGTTACAACAAGGACCTGAAACGTGAATCGCCGAAGGAGGAGACAAACACTGCAGGTGATTTCATTCATAAGTGTAATTGCTAGTTAAATGAGCGAGCTGAGTGAACTTGTGTGGTGCTCAGTGGAAAAAACAAAAATAATCCCTATCAGATGTATCATATAGAGAGTGGGAGAGGCTACATCACTGATAAATTGGCATGAATTTCATGTTAAGCATTATTAGTCAATTCTGATGCTTGCTTATTCTTTCTTGTTTACTTCCTATTTAATGGAGAAGGAAAGCTGCAAATCGTCACGTTTTGCAACCTGGAAACAGTAAATTTTTTGCATTTTTGCTTCATAAATGGGACATCCTTTACATTAATCATGCCTCTGGAAAAGTGGCCTGGGTACACGTTAAATTGCCAATTGGATACCGTAATGGGTGCATGCCTGACACGGGCTACTCTTATCCCTCTGACAACAAACTGACAAAAGACGTCTTTGTTTTTGTTAATAGTTTTCTACACTTATCGTGTGCCACACACAACAACACAAACTTCAGAACCAAGTAAAAAACCCAAGTCATGTTAGTTTATGTTTATTGCAGAATTTCAAGAGTGTCTAAAGTCTTCCCAATTGCTGTCCCCAGATCAGTATTTCTGATCAGGGGGAGCCCGTTTGTTGCCCTCTAACTCTCTCCTGATAAGTGAATAAGCTCTAATCCCTCTGGACTCGAGATGACTGAAACTATGCAGGAGGGGACTCTACTAAGGAAAAGTAGTGGTTTTAAAGCCCTCTGCTTGATCATGTGGTCCTGGTCTCTCTTTTGTTGCCATGGTGATCGCAACTTCAAAACATTAGAGCAGGGAGTAAAGGAGAAGGGGGTCAGAGGGCTGACAGGGAGGCCAGGACCCCCTCTATAGCATCTTAAAGCCTTCAGTCACTCTATAGCTCTGACAATCTTGCATACGCTCCCTGTTGGCATTAATGGACGATAAATGCACGTTAACAAGTAATGGCTGGTAGCAACTATACGGGGGCATTAATGGAGATAATATTCCCATATAAAAAAAAGTTGGTATGCTGGTGATAATTAAACAACTTTCCAAGTCTTTTGCTGCCTATGTCCCAACTTTTCGCAATCCTGCTGCAGGACCAAATTCAGAATAAGTGTATATTTACAAAAAAATAAATAAATAAAAAAATGAGTTTGGACATTAACTATCTTGTCTTTGTAATGTATTCAATTAAATGTCAGTCAAAAACATGTTGTTGCATTATTTTTTTCTTTATGTTTTACAGTGTCCCAACTTTTTTTGGAATTGGGGTTGTAACTGTGAAATGTAAGATGTTTAACTTTTCTCTTTTCAAGCTAACAGAAATATAAGTGTTAAATAATTCACCAAACTTATCATTTCAGCACTAAAATACTGTAAAAAAAAAAATACATCTACATCTCGTATACACATTAAAAACAACACTGCACGGCATTTAAATTACATATTTTCACCACCCCCCTAATGTCTACAGAGTCAGCTGACTGTGAGCAGATTGTTTTTGTCTGGGAAAGTCCTTCAGAGTTTTAAAGCCCCTCAGTCGGGCAGCAGACAGACGGACTCAGTCACTCCTCCAGCAGGAGGAATGTGCGGGCACACCGGCTAATGAGAGTTAAGACTAAACATGGACAGACTTAGTACTGGTCTGCTCTGCAGCCACTGTTTTTCTGATGTCTCATCACTCACATTGCCTCATGCTTAAGCGCAGAGATTTAAAGTCATATTCCTCCTGCATCCAGCATTTCTCTCCACAGCAGCCAACAGCAGCAGCTCTGGGGATCTGCTGTCACACCAAGGCTTCGGGGTTTTATCCTCGAGCTTTCAGCTCTGACACTTTTATAGAATTACTCACAAGAAAAGCAGCACAGGGAATATCTGCAAATGCTGCAGTTTTTAAAATGTGATCGCTCTGCATAAAACTGTAGAGAACAGTTATGTACGTACACTACAAACTAAAAGCAAACACACATTGCAAGGTGCACACTAGAGTTCATTTTATAACTGCATATTAAGGCTGGATACTGTTTATAAACCAGTACCAACACCAGTACCTTTTAAGTGACACAGATACCAATAGAATACTTTATAATACACTTTTTTCCTACTTCATATAAAATATGTCTAATGGAAATGTCAATTTCGCAAAAAAATCCCATTTATTGCAAGGTTTTTACACTCACATGAGGTGGTATTTCAGGCAAATTGAAAAAGCCATATTTTGCAAAACTGCAGTGGAAACCCCTTTTTCTCTTTTATAGGTCACATGATGCTATAGCGTTGTGATGTTGGTAAGAACTGGCTCCCTCAGGCATGATGCAGCAGGCGCTTCAAGAGGTGTTATTGCATCACATAACTCTTCAAAAGTTGAGCATATCATCCGGAAGTTCTGTGAAATCATGGGCTATAACCTCTCAGAAATCCCTTGCCTTTCCATTATCGCTCTCAAAACACAACTACGTCGCCTTCAGTTGGAAATAATGACGTCTGGTGCGTTGGCTGCATTAGAAATAAACCTGCTAATGTGTTGAACATCCATCGCCATACTTCTTGGAAACTTATTATGAGGGCAGAATACTCATAACTTCACTCAGTGGAAACCCAGTCATCTCGCAATTGTGTTTTATTGACATTTCGAAAAAATCTCTTAAGCTTTTGCACAAATCTGTGGTGAAATTTTGAAATCCTGTTTTTAGGATAAAAAACTACCTGCATGTATTGTAAATTGCTCTGTGCTAACAAGAAATAGAGAGGAAACCAAAGCTAGAATTGAAGCATATCAAATCCAGATATTCATTGAGCCAGACCCAAAATGTCCTTTTTTAGATGTCTTATGCTGTGGTGAAATGGGAGCTGTAACAGAGATGAGAAATCCATATGCTCAGATCAATACATTTGAAGATTCTTGCTGATATTTCAGTCTACAACATCTCCCCGAATATGAAAAGTGAAACAGAGTCTGGCCGGAGATCACAGACTGACAACCAGGTCACTCCAATCACAGCAGTGTATTTCATTACACGTACGGCAGCAAGTCAAGATAAATGCTGATGACATTCATTGGCATGCAGGGCAGCCTTTCGTCTGAGATTGGCAATCAGAGACGAAAACAGCATAAAAGCCTTTTTATAGAGGCCGTATTACAAAGTTACAGTATGCACGGTTTACCAGCCCTGCCCTGCAAGACTGCAACGTCACACAAACCTGCTTTGAGACAAACTGAAAGAGTACTTCACTAAATCCCTCTTTGTTAGCACCACGCCATAAACACACAGCCTCAGAGGTGAGAGTCTAAAAATATTCCCCACACACACAAGGCAAAGTGTTGGGACTGAAGGGAAAAAAAACTCTTTATACTAGCCCCCATCACCGAGAGCAACACCACCTCTGACTCGAGGAAGACGTGGAGAGAAAGCGACAGAGTGAAAGGAAGGAGAGGGTGTCTCAGTTTTCAGCAGGGAGCGTCTGCATGAGGGAACAAACAAATGAGTCTGGAGATCCCCTCCTCCACTCTCCATCTCTCTCTGCCCAAACTTCTGAATCCCACTCCCCCTCCCATCTCCTTATTCTCCCCTTTTCTCTGGAAACTGGAGCACAGAGAGAAAAGTGTAACAAAGCTATTTTAGTTTTGTAGACAACCTACCTTTGCAGAGGCAGACACCTCACACCCGAGACACTACGGTCACCGTGCCAAATGTAACTGTCCCCAACAAAAGCTGGATTATTTTTACTGTTTAGTCTTGTAAATGTCAGGAAATAGTGGCAAGTGCTTGAAGTGACATCTATAAACCATCCAAAATACTGAATTTGCGACCCTCTCAGTCAAATTGCTAAAAAAAAAAAAAATGTTTTTGCTTGGTAACTAACTCAACAAAAAAAATATTGTCTAAACTTGGCATTTACTTATGTGGATCAACTTCATCGACTATTTGTTTTGGCACTAATTTGGCATATATACAAATACATACAAATTCTGCAGTAAAAGAAGAACTGCAGTAAAATAATATTTTTATAAGATATTCCTAATAAACAAAGGTTAAAATAAATTAATAACATAATAAACTAAGTAGCTCCAAGAAAAAGTGGCAAGTGCCCAAGGTGACTTCTTCAAAAATATTATATGTACAATCCTCAAATTTGAGATACTAACAATGCAAAAATGTTTTTGCTTGGTAAAAGACTCAAATAAGAAACTGATCGTCAAAACTTGGCAATTACTTTTGTGGACCAGCTAACAGGTTAATTGTTTTGGCACAAATTACATGCACCTTCTCTGGCATATCTTGTGTCTTCTGCCTTTCTCGGACATTTCTTTCTTGGAAATCTATACTCCTTACATTTGAGTTGCATAACATAATGTTTTTGCTCGGTAATTATGTAAACAAAAACTAAAAGTCACAACTAAACAAGTAACTTAACAAGTAACTTAAAACTTTGCAATGACTTCTGTGGATTGATGAACCAGTTAATCAGTTTGTTCTGACACTAATTACATGCACCTTTAGCGCCATATCTTGATCTGTCTGTAACTCACTATTGTTGCTGCCTTTCTAGGACAGGGTTTATAATGAGTTTCCTAGTAAATAAAGGTTGAATAATAATAATAAAAAAAACATTAACTCTTTGGTTAGAATGATCATGCTATATCATAGACTAAGTAGCTCCTTTGGATGAGCAGAAGAGGCGGCTGCGGCCCACATAAAAAGAAACCAGTTGACTAAACAGACATTTCTCATGAGGCCCTGCAGGTTTGTTTGAATGCTGCACTGAACACTGTCAATGATTATACTGAAAGAGAGCAGAGGCCTCCCACCACACACACACACACACACACACACACACACACACACACACACACACACAATTAATCAATCAGTTGTCTGGTCTATAAAATGTCAGATAATGGTGAAAAATGAACAACCCACAGATATTGAGTTTACAGTCATAAAAAGTGAATAAACCAGAAAATATTCACATTTAGGAGGCCAGAATCAGAGAATTTGGACTTTTTTTTCTTATAGAATTATTCAAACTGATTAATCAATTAACAAATTAGTTGGAAATTAACTTAATAGCTGAACATTAATTAATTAATCATTGTAGCTTTAAATACACGCATTTGTCCTTTTTTTAATGAGCAGGGACAGAAGAGTCAAAGTTAACTGCTTGTCATTTTTCTTAAACAAACAAGTATTTTCATGATCAGCTTATCTGTTGGTTATTTTTTCCTAAATGATTAATCATTTCGTCTAGTAAATATTTCAAAAATAATGAGAAAGTGATGGTTATTTCTAAAATTAACTCCCTTTGGTTTACTTACAGTCTCGAAAGTATATAATTTTCAAGAATAACATTAAATTGTCAAATTTGAATATGCCATTTTTTGCTTCAAAATCAAATGAAATGATTAATTGGTAATCAAAATGGTTGCTGATTAATTTTCTGTCAATCGACTTAACCATTTATCGATTAATCGTAACAGATCTAGTTATCTACATGCAATAAAACCTGCAAAAGTTAACTTACACATCTTCATGATACAAATAACTCCACAGAAAGTGAAACACAAACCTTCCTGTCACCTTGATTGCCACTGTAATAGAGTTAACTTCCTTTTTGTCCAGCGTTCCTCCCCTCCCAGTTTCTTACCCCAGTTTGGTCCCAGCATATCTGCTCTGATGTCTCTCCAGCTCCTTCTTATCATCCCGCCTCGGCTCCTTCAGCGTCTCAGGTTCAGTCGGCTCAAACATTCACTGTGCTCCTGTTCTCCTGGATGTTTGGCTCTGTTTCTGATCAACCCTCCTGAGGAAAACTTCTCTAACCCCCCAGCTCAGTCTCAAGCCAAATGCCGCCAATGTGAATGGGAGCACAGTCCCCTCCCCTTCCTCTCCCTCTTGTGCCCCCCTCCTCTGCCTCCCACCTCCTCCTCCTCCTCCTCCTCCTCCTCTCTCTGCAGCCCAGCCTCCCTCTGACAGATACACCTCCTCTCTCCCTGCTCCACTCCTCCTCTTCCATTTCCTTTGACCAAAGAAACTACACTCTGCAAAGTCCTCCGCTGCTTTTGTCAGGCAGTAAAAAGAAGAGAAAGGAGAAAGAAACGGGAAGCCGGGGAAAGGCGAGCTGTCAGTTAAAGACCATTCCACTTTTTCTGCCCAATTCAAGTCGAAAAGAACGGAAACTAAAAAGAAAGCGTTACTGCGTGAGGATATCATTTCACTTTAAAAAGTCTCCATTTACCACAGATGAGCTTTTTTGGCTTTCAGCCTTTTCATCTGTCAAAACTAAGTCTTCGTCTAAGTGCATGAAAGACAAAAACTAAAGAAGATGTGAGTGCAAGAGGAAGAAAAAAGCTGAGAGATTTAAGACAAAGGCGAAACAGGTGGGAACCTCAACCTAAAGTTTAGAATAAGAAGTATAAAAGTCTTTGATTCTTTAAACACTGCAGCCCTGATTCTCGTCTGTCAATCCGATCTAAAACACAGACGCACGTCAAATTTCAGTTAATCACTGAGCCAATTCTTAATTAAAGAAACTGTCAGACTGAATTAAAGGAAGTAAATCTGTCAAACTTCAGCACTGATGGATCATTTGAAGAGGCAGAGCTGGATGCTTGCCTAATTTACATCAAGTATGGCTGTGTTTGAAATAATTTGCTGAAATACTGGCGACAGCAAGTATGACATAAAATTCAATATGTAGTGCTTTCACACTGCCTAGTATGTAGATTGTGTGTAAACAAAAAATGCCTGGACGTATACTACATTTGCAGAAATTTCTGAGCATGAAATGCGAGCTTACTGGAGATACTGAAATGCCCCATAATGCATTGTGTCCCTTGGGAGATTTTTAGCCAGCATAGCCAGGTCAAATTTCAAGGTGTATATTTATGAGATAATATGTCCTGACTTTGTGTATACTGCTTGCATCAGTATGTACCTTTTCAGCACAGCTGCAGTACCTACTAAAAGTAAAAAGAGAAAGTGGGTGATCCGAAACACACCCACATTCGATGTCTTAATTAGCTTTTGGTGGCTAATGGTAGCCAATGTTTGCAAACCTTGGGTAAATATTGCTGTTTTGTATACATACTGAGGAAATTCATCAATGTTATCACTGTATTTAGGATTCTTAAACTTGCTGTAGCCTCATTCGTTTTATTAACAAGTTATCTAAACAAGTTATATTACCTTAATAGGGGCCAGCGCTATATGCTCATTTACAAAATCAGAAGACGTGGGGCAACATTAGCATTCACCTTGAGTTTTGTTTCTGGCCACTTGACGAATGTAAGACCAATATTAACTCTTCTTTTAGCTCTGCTTTGGTCTCCAGTAGCTCCTGGGGGAAATATCTGGTTCTTTTTCGGGAGCTTTTCCTCGGGTGATGTGAGGGTCTAAGGGCAGATGGATGTCGTACACTGTAAAGCCCTGTGAGGCAAACCATATTTTGTGATAATGGGCTCTATCAATAAAATTGACTTGACTTGACTCACAAGTTGCTAAAGCTAGAAGCCTAGAGTACAAGAGGATTTCACCTAAAACAACTGCCTAGTGCTGCTGGAAATTATGTGTTCAAAAGCAATGATAGTGAACCAAATTGTTAATCTGTGGATCTGAAACCCAAACAATGAGCTTAATGCTGAAACGTCATGTAAACACTTTCACATTACATGAAGTCATTTGATCCATTTTTAAAAATAAGATAATTGATTAGAGTAGTTTTAAGAACCTCTTTGATAGGATATTTGAGTGTCTAACATCCTGAGTAACCGGTGGATCAGCTTCCAAAATAGTATTTTCTTGTGACAGCGGCAGCATCGAGCCTCTGCCTTGACCTGTAATCCACCATCTGGCCAAAATGAATTAAAAAAAAAATAAGAGAAACAAGAGAATGAGACGGTGCAGTCAGAGCTCAGCTGCTCAGCTCCGAGATGAAAAGAGGGGTAAAGTAGGGTACGAGAAGTAGGCTATGCCCTGCCACCGCCTTACACACACACAAACACAGATCTGTCCCTCTTTCTTTCTCTGTTCGACTCTCTCCCTGCTCCTATAACTGGGTCACACTGGTAGGCACAAAGTTTGTCCTTGAAGTAATGAGACATAGGAGAGGGAGTTCAAGGTCCTTCTTGGTCACGTCTCAATGGGAGGTCTGGAGAACACTGAATGTGCCACAAGTAAAGTCCCATTCTGCTGCAGTCAAAGCAACAGAAACCACACTCAGTTGGAGTCCGAGATTGGACGACAAACACCATCAATCAGCCACCCCGAGGCCACCAGTGCCGGGATAAAGAGGCAGGCTGCAAATCACCTCTGTGAATGCCACCATTAACACTTCCTCTTTACAGGCTAGAGGAGGGGGCAAACATGACTCAGCCCCTTTTGATGGAGCTGATTTACAGGCTGAAGCAGCAAAGTAAAATGACAACTCTGTGGCTTCCTTCGCCTGTCTGCAGGAAAGCCAAGGAAAAACCATGAAGCAAAATTCCAGTTACAACACAGAATTCCAGTGTGGCTTTGCAGTAATGCTGGGTACATCTGTCTGGTGGTTTCTGGTTTATCCTCATAAGTCACATAATGTTTATTATCCTACAGAGATACACAAAACGGTTACGAATGCCATCTATGGGTCAATTTCTGGTGAACATTAAAAACGGCTCCTCAGAAGCCGCAGTTCTGGTTTATCTGTATCTATAGCGGATGCCCAGCGGGTGGTCATTCATCATAGGCTGAGCTGCCGTCTCTCTGCGGCCTGTCAGCCTGCTTCCTTCTATATTTTCATAACAACGCCTCACGTCTGGGACCAGAAACCGACAGAAAGCTAGGCCATCCATCACTGTCCGTGCTGCCTCTGCGTGGGGACATCACTCCCTCTGGACACTGCTGCTAAAAGTGGCCTCGACCAGCCGGCCCTTTGGACCGCTTAGCTTCCAAAATAATCCACTGTGGCACAAAGCAATCCAGAAACACCTCAGAGAAGAGAATTACTGCCACATGGTTATATGCCCCAGTGCATCAGTCACATTGCACTTTCAGTTTACATCCATGACTGTGAAAACATGGATGCTTCACACACATCTTCCCCCTGTCAGCACAAATGATCTATGCAATCAGCACATTTTCAAGATGAGTGTCACCAGTTCAGTGTCTGACCAAATGTTTCCCTTCTGCTTCCGAGTTATGACTTAGATTAATGGCCAGAAAAGGGTTTTTGCACAACATTATGATGTCACAGTGTAGCAGAACTTTGTGTGGAATTTGTGTGACATTTTGTCATAATTACAGTACAAATTATTGAGCTATAGTCACATTGACCTTAACCGTTGACCACAAAATTTGAAGAAATTCCCTCAAGGTGTTCTTGAGATATTGCATTTACTAGAACAAGACAGATGAGGTCACAGTGACCTTGAACTGTGACCCATGACCACCAATATCTTATCAGTTCATCCTTGAGTGTAAGTGAACGTTTGTGCCAAATTTGAAGAAATTCCCTCAAGGTTTTATTGAGATATTGCACTCATCTGTCTCACAAGAATGAGACAGATGAGGTCACAGTGACATTGAGCTTTGACCTATGACCACAGAAATCTGATCACTTTATCCTTGTGTCCAAGTAAACATTTGTGCCAAATTTGAGGAAACCATCTGAAGGACTTCTTAAGACATTGCCTTCATGGGAATGAGACGGATGCACACTCACAGTGACATTGACCTTTAAAACACTAAATTCTAATCGGTTCACTCTTAAGTCCAAGTGGACGTTAGTGCTATATTTGAAGAAATTGCCTCAAGGTTTCCCTGAGATATCGCATTCACAAGAATGGGATGGATAAACACACCTAAGTATGTAACCTGAAAACATAATGCCTCAGGCCACGGCTATAAGCTGCAGGGAGGCATGATTAAACCAGTGTGAAGTTTTAGTGCTTGGCAGGGGGTGGCTCATCAGTTTCCGACACAAATGAAAACAAAGGAGAGAAAGAGAGAGAGCTTCATAGATTGGACTCTTAGTAAGTCCAGTCATAAATCCACAGAAATGGGATGGCTGTATTGAGTTGGCAGGGTCCCGATTTAGCCACACTCTGATTTACGGTATAATGTGCCAAAGAGATTAGGGTTACGCCTCCAGCTCTGGAATTACAGCAAAAACCCTATCCATGATTAAGATCTGTTCCTAACTCCCACGCAGCAGGAATGTGTTAACATCCACACACAGTGGGATGCACACTGCTGTGCGTGCAGCAACGTCAACAAAGTCTAACCGAGAATTTTTCAGTTTCAGATGTCAGAGAATTAACACAAATTAAAGCAGCAACTTTCCTGCAGTACTCTGAGAATGTTTGAATAAAATCAAACTTCTAGATCAGAGAAAAGAATGGCATCTCTCATTGCACGTCAAGGAGCAGCCAAAAAGTTCTCCCTTGTTCAAATTTAAACCACATTTCGTCCAGAAGGCTCCGCTTACCTGTTAATGACACCCTGTCTTCAGCTTCTTAAAAAAGCATGGGGCACAGGTCGCTCGAGCATCCCAGGAACTCACAGGGCGAGCAGATATTCATTCTCTCTTCGTCTCTCCCAGACTGAGGGGATAAAAAGCAGAAAACAATGCATGTTGTTGAATCAGCAGAAGAGAAGCACCGAGACTATGCACTGTGGAGTTGGAAAACCTGAAATGTGACAAGTGTGTTTATAGAAGTCAGCAGGAAAGAGGAAAATCTGAGTCACTACAGCGAGGAGGCTTCACATGGTCAGGACTGAGGGGATTTTCCATGTCAACAAGAGTGAGCCCAAAACTAGCACCCTGTTCACTAAACAAGTATCCCCTGAGTAAAGTCAAAATGTTGCTGATGCCCCACAAAAATAGTTAATTATTTATAGTAACATTAGGTTTCAAATTTAGACAAATGCAGCTTCCAAGTGGAAAAATACCTGTTGTGGTAATAAAAGAGGAAAAACGTGGATCAAATTCTGCTTTTACATCCAAAAAGACAAAAGAAGGTAAGAAGCACACTGCCACCATCTGGAAAGAAGTACAGAGTCCATCTGTAACTCATTAAACTGGTGTATTAGTGGTAAAGTAATATTGAAGTTTGGAGTAAAACAGCATGAGAAAAAGATGATGAGAAGTGCCAGAGGTGAGCATACCAAACAGTCATTATTTCAAACTGGCTGTTCACATATTTTAAATTATAGTTGGCACAATCATGTTTTCAGCAAGCGATAGATATCCTGTGAGGCAGAAGCAACTACTGACACTAATAGAATAAATGATTCTGGAAAAGTGTACAGACAATATGTGCTGAACCTGATTCAAACCACTGCTAAAAATGTCCTAACTTTATTCTGCAGTCTCCCATTTCAAGGCCAGGTTTTTCAAGGTGTAATTTGTCCCTCCTCATGCTAAAGTATCAATGAATTTCATATATATTTGTACAACTTAAGTGGACTAACTGTGCCTCAGGAGATCATATTTCCAAACTAGAAAGGTGGAGGTTGATCTCTGCCAGGTGGCCACCCAGACAATTCTTTCAAATTTCTTCTGTTATATATTTTTAATGACTAATTCTATTCATCATGCTTACTCAATTTATCTTCTCCTTATCCTTCTGATGTCCTGTCCTTACCAACTTTTCATGATTTAGTTTATTTCATCTATCTTTTATTCATCTGTTTTTATCTTACCTTTGTTTTATCCCCATATTTTATTTCTTATATTATCTTTATGATTTTTTTGTATATTTTCTAAAACGTTATTCATTTATTACTTTAACTGCCTCTCACGATCTGCCTGTTTTATCACTTTTATTCCATTTATGTGATTTATTCTTGTTGACCTTTTGTGTTTGCATTTTGTTTTTGCCTTTTTGATTGACTTTTCTAGACCTGTCTCTGTTTGGCAAAAGCTGAAACAACAACATTAAACACAACTACAATAAACATAACCTAATATAACATGCTTACTTATGGTAGAAACACAAATATCAGGGACCAGTATTTTTAAGTATTAGGTAAAAACCATCAGTCTGTGGGGCAAAAGGTGGGAGCTGAAACAGAGTGAGAGTTGAGTAGCAGCTAACTGGTTAATCTGTATCCTGTTTTATCAGCAGGATCAGGGATGTTTGCTAAAATTAACGTTCCCCACTGCCTGCAGGGTTACTGGAACTGTATGAGCTTTACTTGAAGCTAAACAAGCCTTCATCTCTCCCATCTGTGCAAAACATACTGTATTAATATGTTACAGGCAGATGGAAGTGCTGGAGAGACTGTGGCTTCCCACATGTAATGTAGCTCAATCCAGATGGTTTTAAGACAGCTTCTTTCTGTTAATGTTGCACCGTGATTGTGCCAAGACACAGTGAATACTCTGAGCCCTGTAAAGTCATGCCTTTTTGATTTAAAGTCAATCAAACTACAGATAACAAACAGGTGTTTATTTGAGAGGGCCGCTTCCTTCACCTGCTATTCCGTATTGAAAAGGACCAAACAGCAGAGGGAGACATACAGAGAGCCCTGAATGAAAAGAGAGCAGATAAACATTTCATTACATTATTCATATGCTGGACAGGCACCTTCAGAGATGGCCTTGAATGCCACACAACCTCACTATGACCTGACAAATCTTCACAGACAGTTCCTTTGAGGGAGACTTGAACTGCTTTCATGACAGTTCAAAGCTCATAATGAACATATTAACACCTGCAGGTGACAAACACTGTTTGAAATGGAGATTAACTTAACCAGAGACCAAGTGTCAGGATAAATGAAGGAGGGTTTTATGTCCACAATAAGTCCTTCTTTACAGGTACAGATCATATATGAATAGATGAATTAACCCTGAGTATGTTTACATGCACAAAATAGTCTAGTTTGTGCCCTTATTCTGAAAAACAAAATTCCTACAAAGCTGTTTACATGGCTGATAAAAATGAATATTCCACTAACATTCCTGTTTAAAAGCAGCTGTGCTTACTCCAGTTAACGTGTCCTAACATGTCATTTATCACATCAAAATATGGAAAGGTAGAACAGCTATAGCCTCTTGTCATTTTGCTTCTTTGCATTGCATGTTGCATTTGCAACATAGGATTTTTTTCATAGTGGTAGACTTTTTAGACTCCCTCTTATCTTTCATTTACCTTCTTGAAAATGTCGGTGCTGCGACATTTGTGCATATCCAAAAACCTGTTGATAGCAAAGTCTTTCATAAAGTTTAAAAGAACGCATGTTTCTCTTTCTGACCAGAAATGTGTGATTTTCTTTTGCATGCATCTCTACTCCACATCATTGCAAACTGTGTTGGTTTGTGTACAGCATATCCATGACAACAAACAAAGCCATCCGTAAACAGACAAGAGGCCGTGGGACACAAACAGTGGTTATGCGCATATTCCCGTATAGATGGCCAAATAATGCTCACAAAGCCCGCATAATACTGGCATTTTCCACAGAAACTGCTAAATGACCTGCATTCAATTCAGAATACTGTTACTTTTGGAATAATAGGGGAATATTAGTTTGCATGTACCTATGGATATTTCCCGCTATCCAATATGCCAATATATAATTACTTATTTAGCCGATAACCAATTTTTTTTTCCTTCCTATTTTAATGGTCATTGAGTCTCTTCTGTAAGGGAATTAACATCATATTATGTTTACTCTTATTGCAATGGCCTTATTTAAGTCAAATTAATTTGTTGTGCAAAATAAGAAAAATACTTTAACTTGGGGTTAATTTTTTGTTCATGTTCAATTTGTCCAGAAAACTGTTTTGGATGTTGGTAAAAATTAGCATGTTGGCAGATTCCAATATTTCATTTTAAAACCACTATTTGTTGATATCAATGACATGCCAACATTATAATGCATCCCTATATGTAACTGTAGCCACTGTCCCTTATTTACTCTCCTTTTAGCCCTGTTCTGCAACGCTATGAAAAAGATAACTGTATACAGACACCAGGAATTCATAAAAACAACAAATTCAACAGCTGGAGATTTACAGCCTAATGCCATTTATAAACATTCAATATTATTTTGGAGGCGCACATATTTGAACATTATGGCAGTAAGTTTACAGCTACAGTGCGCAGTGGTCGGGTGGTTACATTAAAGAGGAAGGAGGTACAGAAAATAAATTTAGATACCTATTGGGAAGGGCAGTGTAACAGAGAGGAAGAAATTGGGATAAATGAGGTCCAGTGTTTGCCAGGCTTTCACACACACTCTCTCTCTCTCTCACACACGCACACGCACACGCACACACACACACTATTAAGGAATAGGGTGGTGGCCCACTTATCCAAACACTGCCACCCCACAGCACTTAGGTTTATTATCCTAATGTTCAGCCGTGTGCCAAAGGTTTTAGACAAGTTAACAAACCCAAATAAGAGATGGAGGAACCAACACACCCTGAACAAAGGCCGTTCAGAAAAAAGGGAAGCAGTGTAGCATAAGGACACATTGTAGTGACAGATGTGTTGACAGTACTGTACTCTGAATATCTGACACAATTATAAAAATGCATACCAGACTATTCCGAACAGCTAAAAACATGCCATCCATTTTCATTTTGCAGCACACACTTGGTTGTGTGGGGCTGTGGTAAAGAACATAAGAGCATATGTGCAGGGAAAAAAACTTGTAGAAAGGACTGGATGCTCATACAGATGTTAAGTTTATAGGAGAAAATGGGCAGAGGGTGCAATGAATCCGCTGGGAAAACTGGCATGTCTGCCTCGTCTGGACAGTGAGAGATAGCCCACATGGAAAGCATCACATTCCATCTTAAACAGCACAAAATCTGTGTTTTTTTTCACAGACATCCTCATTTAGGTTCATCCAGGCCAAACCTCAAACATCCTCCCACATAATAGAAACCTACAGAGAGAAAACTCCATTTCTACAGTACTGAGGGTGAGGAGGAGAAAAGGCAGGACCAGGGGTGCAGCTTTCAGTGAGGAGGTGGGTTAAAAAAAAATACTGCAAGAACTAAAGCACAATATGCAAAATGCTGTATCCACAGCCTTACTCCTGGAAAAAACAAAACAAAAAAAACGATCATTTTTAGAAATTATTGGACACAAAAATATGCTATCGGTGATCTTAGTAATTATGACTCAGAAGATAAATAAATTAATGGTATAAGTGGCTGCAAGAGAGGCTGGGTTGTACTCCAGGTTGTGTAAACAAAATATGGTTTATTTCTTTTACATTTTGTCATTCTTCTTTCTTGTTTTTTGTATTTGATTGTTTGATTTATGAATACAAGGAAGCCTGCACAGGAAGGTAATAATGTTTTTTCTGTCAGCTACAATGGAGGAGATAAAAAATAAATCAACACATAATGAAAACAGAAAAGTCAACAACAGGCTGCCATGACTATTATGTTAAGTGTGGATGGATGGATGAACTGTGCATTGTTTGAGTACTCGACATCTCTTGTCCTCTAATGCACAGGCTGGACTGACGGCCCTCCACCTTAATTTCTTCAGACTCACTCTCCCTCCGCCCGCGTAAGCCCTTATGCAACGCTATGACGCAGCGACTGCCCGACCGTGCATCCCACCACCCACGGAGCTTCTGATCTGCACCCTCGTTCTTCCCTGCCACCTCCTCACCTCTCAGTCAGCCTGCCTCCCACCACACGGTCATCCTCTACTCTCAGAAAGCTTGCCTTTAGGATTCAGGATGTCTTCTCATATTTATGCCTATTAGTGCCTGTGTTTAATGGAGAGTGTGTTTGTGTGCTGTTCATCTCATGGCCTCTCAGCAGGAGATTATAACCGGGGCAGAAATCACACCGAGCGAGAGGAGAAATGTATTTAAAAATACCCAAAACAACCAGCCTCAGGGAGGGGTCGCCCCAATTACACACTGTACCTCTGACTGCAAGAAAACTCAAAGGAGGCAGACAGTTAAAGCAATTTTGTAAGACTGGTAAAACTTTTTATGTTTTACTCCTCAAGGCTTCCTGATGTCCTAATCTTCAGAGACAACAAAGGACACAGGGTGAATTATTACCCTGGGTCATTAGTTTCCAATTAAAAAAGCCAAGTTTGGTATTTGACCATCTCTGAAAACCTGTCAAGAAGAAAAAAGCAGCAATATGACCTTGTTATGTGAATAAAAGGAGGAAATTAGCAAAAAAGTATAGGAAAACTGAATCAGAGACTGAAACAATCAAGTGGGAGATATGCATTCGCCTGGGGTATTCCCTTCAGCTCGTGGTGAATACCCAGCATATCGGATGTGGGTTTTCCTTTTATCTTATTTTATTAATTATAATCATTGTTAATTTAGTGTTTTTCAGCAGTTTTTTTTTGTTGCTGTCCCTCAGAATGTAAAGAACACTGTTATATATTAAAGTTAAAGAAGAAACAAAGTGTGGTAGAGAGGGAAATATTTTAACAATAAGAATAAGTACAGTTAAATTGTGTCTTATTTTCATAATATTGTCCGTTGTTTCTACTGGTTATGATAGATCTGTGCTCCCCAAAATTGCATGCAAGATACAGATGATTAGACAGGTTATAAACAAGCTAACGGTTTAGCCAGATTCTGCAAACTGCCTAATTCAATTAAAATCTAAGTAATTGTGAAAATCCATGACGTTTTTTTCATAACTGTGGGAACCCTGTATTTACAGACTTGGTGTATTTATTTTACTCTTTGCCTTTGTTTTTTCTCACAAATAGTTTAAATTGACCTAGGGGCTTGTTTAAAACCTGTTTGACTGTCTGAGAGGTCATGTTTCTTACCCCATCGAATTACTTTTTTGCAAAAACTTCACATTCTCCACATGTACATGTATGCCTGCATCATCTGCTTTATGGACTTTATCTACTCATATTGTCAAATTGTGTTGTATATTCTTAACTTTTTTAACTATACTGTGTGCCTTTTTATCTTAATGTTGTTTAACTTAACCATTGTGCATATTGTATCTTCATATTGCATTTTTTATTATTATTATTATTTTAGGATGTCTTTTAACATCAGGCATAGGACACAGATGAAATCTAGCTTCCCAGCTAACTTGGGTGTATTTAAATTTGTACAAATGTGGATTAATGTGCATTGTCTATTCTTAAATAAATAAATTACAAATTACAAGTAAACAAGTAAGGACAAAACATTTTTGGCCAAAATTACAAAAAGAAGTTGTGTTTGGTTGGTGAGATTTTTTACTCCATCTCAAACTACTGACCTGTTTGTTTTTTTGTTGCTGTGCTTTCTCGTGTTCCTGACCGCAGTCTGTGAGAAAGCCTGTGGGCTACGCCACACTCGGAAGGTGTGAGATGGATTACAGCAGGACGCAGAGCAGTTGACACAGCTGAGGAGTAAGTGAGTGGGAAAATGATGATGATGGTGAGAGAGGAGAAAAAGAGTGTGAGAGCCGCGAGGCAACATGTAAAAAAAGAGGAGAGAAGCAGGAGTCAGAGAGGCTCCAGGCGTGTACATCAGCACATATGGGCCTCCCTGCAGCAGCTGTGAATGTCATGATCACACTAACTACCTCCGCCAATCACAGCTGCTCACGGGAACAGGGCATGTTGTTTTTCATGCTACTTTTAACGAACGTCATCATCCACAAGTGACAACAGAGGACGAAGCACAATATGTTCTGTGTAAAATATTCTTCAGACACAACTTACTTCTGGGCCAAACGTAACAAACTTGTGCCCCCGTCCTCTGACTAATCCTAACGTCTGTGCCCATGTTATACAATGTTTGCATTTTAAAGGCACTGAGCTAAACTGTTACTTCAGCCTGCTAACATGCTCACAATGACAATGCTAACATGCAGATGTTTAGCAGGTCTAATTTTTATCATGTTTACCATCTGAGTTTAGCATGTTAGCATGCCAATATTTGCTAAATTCTGTGCTACCTATCTGCCCTTGTTGAATGTGTTTCTGAGGGATATGCAATTGACAAAGAAATTTTTTTTTTTTAAAGAAATTTAAATTTTATTAAAAAGCATTTAACACAGAGTTTAGCTAAGGCTGACAATAATTAAAGCATTTTTTTGGAGATTTTGCAGAATGAATCTAAATTGATAAATATGACACTGAGTGTCTTCTGTGATTATTTATCCTTTTTTCTGTGTTGAAAACCATTTTGTTAGCCATCTAGCCGCCTCTGATGTGAAACATGAATAGGGCATCACCAAAGTTAGGATTCATCCTCTGGTCTCCATGAATGCATGTATAAAATGTCATGTCAGTCCATTGAGTAGCTGATGAGGTTTTTCAGTCCCAAACAAAGAGGTTGTCCAAATGACCAGCAGAGCCATCCTTGAGCCATGCCAACACTAAACTGCTCACTAGAGGTCCAACAAAACTATTGCAATACAAATAACTCCAGAGTCTACTTCAAAGTTATCCTGGATAAGAAGTATCCCCCCTCCAAGGCCCCTTTCCCCCTGGTCACAAAGTAATGTCAATGACAGCAACTTTGCTGTGAAGGCAGCAAAGTCCAACCGCTTTGGCATCTTATCTGCGCTGTTTACAAAACTGTAAATCTAATCAGTGCTGCAGGGGTTCATTAGGACCCATTCATGAAGTGGCAGCAGAAAAAGATGCATTGACAAGGGTCAATAATGAGAGGGGGAAAAGAGCACGCGATGGGGAGAGATTTGAAAAAATGAACGTGTGTATAGAATAACAGGAAGGAAGGTTATTTTATTATTCTACCATCATCAGTATTCAAGGGATGAACACTGTACTTTTTGTGGAATGAAAAACTGCACTGCTTGAATCATTTCCACTTTGCATTATAGTCAGAGAGAAAACGACCCTGAATACATTTGAAAGTAATCTGTGGATTTTAAGAGCCAAATACAACCAAGAAAGGGCAAGTGAATGAGACTGAACTGTGATGCACCAAGTAGTCGACTGTCATTCTGTCTGTGTCAAAGTAATGCAGCATTCACATGGAGTCAGGCAGACAGTAGACAGCAGGCGGGATATCATTTCAGTGGACAAACGGTGATATTAGGTGAGACCGACAGAGAATATCTGCCACGGGCAAATTCGACAATGACTTGACATTACTAGAAAAATTAAATGAAATAATTAACATATAATAATTCTAATTTTATTTAATAAAATGTATTCCATTCTTTGTAACCAATATAGCGTCGCCATTGCAACCATAGACTTCTAATATATATTCTCTACATATGTGATAAAGACGCACAGTCAATTAGTAATCATATGAAACTGAATAAACATCAACATGAATGCACTATGAGACTGTACAGAATATGTTCTGTTTCTGTAATGAGATGGTGAAATGGCTGATGGTAGTTAATGTACAGGAGAAGAAGTTTCAAAGAGGAAAAAGACATTGGACTTGTATTAAGGACATGAAAAGTTTTAAAATATGTATAGTGCTTGTTTTGGTACTGTGGTCTTTATGCATTAAAATAGGGCCATTAGTCTAAGATTTAGGAAAGGAGTTGACAAAATACGACATTTTGGGAGATAAAAGATGTCGAGAGATTAATGACCGCTGTGCTCTGTACCTGAAAATTAGGCCGAAGCAAAAGTCCCATGAGGTCGGACCAGAGAGAATTAAGTGAGGTCTGTGTGTACTTGTGTGTGTGTTTGTGTGTGTGTGATACATGTGTCCCTTAATCCTCTAAATACTTTCTGCATTCTTCAGATATTCATGATCACAGACGCCACCCGCTCGGGTCAGGACAGACACTCATTAGACAGACAGCAAAGAAAAAAACAGGAGTCCTGACCCGTTCCCAGACTCGAGGATTAGGGGTCTCTGAAACCTTGGTCACAGCCTCCCAGTGCCCTCAGACAGCTGTGCCGTCCAGCTGTGCACAAAACTCTGGATAAGAATACCAAGCCAACCCAGGAGGGGAGATAAGGTCAAGACTCCTGTCTGAGGTTAGAGGATGGGAAACAACTGTAGATCACTGTTGGAATTGAAACTGCAAAATATTTCAATTTGGCCTCAATAACTGATCAATCATTTGGTCTATACAGCATCAAAAAATCGCAAAAAAAAGCTCATCACAAGTTTGCAGAGTCCATGGTGGCCTCTTGTTATTCCAAATAGTCAAAAAGTCAAAGATATTCAGTTTACTATCGTTGATAGTGAGAAAATATTCACATTTGAGAGGCTGGAACCGCTTTTTGCTTAAAAATTACTTTACTACTAAACAATGACTTGACTCATTTTTCGGCTCTAATTCTAATATAATATTGTGATATAAGACTAGATTAACAGAAGAAATTTGTTTTCATAATACTGTTTCATGCGACTCAAACTTCTCAAACTGCTGCTGACAGACAAAATAACTCATGATGAGTTCAGCCTGTGCTGCGTTTGCAGACTTGCAAAAAATGTCAGAATTAGCAGAGGGGGCACAGAAGGATTCAAACAAACACATGCAAATTAAAACTGATTTAAAGTTGGCAGGTTAATCAAATCAGAAATATGCCAGCCAAATCAGACTTGGCTGTTCAATATGAATATTTGAAGATTTGTATTTTTCTTCCATAGAAAGTTCAAAAGTTTGAATAAGGCTCAAGCGTGATAGTGACATTCACATAACATAGTGAACATGCTAACGAGGCTAACAAAGGGTTGCAAATATGCAAAAACATTTTTGCCAACACTAGATATCAAACAAAAGCCAGAGAGTGTGGTATTAGGTTGCTGTGAGCTGTAAATTTACCACTTCTTCACCTTATGATGCCATCACTCTCTCCCTCTGTGCCACTGCATGCATGTCCACAACTGCTGGTATCAAAGAGTAGCTTTGAAAGTCAAGAGCACTCACACTGCTGCAAAATCTGGGGACCAAATTTACCCAGACTACAACACACCGACTAGCTAAAAAAAAAAAAAAAAGACTGCTCAACTCGAAGCAATCTCAGTTGACTGAGGAGTCTCTGACTGATGATTTGAATCTCTGACTTTCATGGGCAGTCCGACAGATATGTGTACCTAGCGCACAAGGGTCAAAGACTGAAAAAAAAACTGATTTGTGTGACTGACAACTTTATCAGATCTGATCTAAATCACTCTGTTACACTAATCCTTTCTGGTATCCCACATAGATATAAACTAGACAAAGATCTTTTTGCTCTGAAGAAAGGTGAAGTTAGGAGTGACAGTTAAGGCCAACTGCACTCACTCTGTTTTGTCAACATACTGCATGTGTTGTGGATTCAGCATATTACCTGACTTGTGACACTACAGCAGATCCTTAACAACCAGCAGACTGCCAACTACACAAAAAATCCTGCAAACAGATACAAATCTACACACAGCAAGTCTCTCTTTAGCAGTATTAAATTTAGAGCTACATAAGAAATTAAAGTTTAAACCATGATGTATTCCTTCCTAAACATAAATAAGCCTGAAACCTATTTTGCACCACTGTTTAGAAATCCTCCCAGCATCATTATTTTGGGATTCTTTTAAACACTGTGGTGTGGGAAACTGTGCAACATCCCTAATTACAGCAAACAGCAAGTGACAACAGAGTAAACTCAATACAATGAGACACTACATAAACAAAGAAACCCACAAAACACTAAATCAGCATTTCATGTGACATGACAGGCACTCTGGAAAACTAAATACAAAACAGAGTCTTCATGTTGCCTGACAGCCAAACACCTCCCACTATGTCCCCATTGTTGTCTTGTCTTCTAAAGTGTCTCTCTTTCTGTTTGTTCTTAAAGACGGTTTGTAAAGCCGCAACACAAAGAATGGAGGGACTTGACCTCCAGTGTAATGGCTCAAGGGCAAAAATTTAACAGCAGGCGCATGACGGTGAGGTATCACTTACAGAAAACACATTATCTATTATGAAACAGGGGCTTTTAGACTAAATACTCACACCTCAGTCCCTGTCTTCCTGATTCCACAAAGTCAAACAGGAAGGTGTGTTTCTACAAATAGATAATTAAATATTAAACTCTGCACATAAGGACATACACCAATATGAACACACATGCACACTCTCAGATATACTTAACCCCTTACACCAGCCTAAATATCACACGAAAAGGTGAGACAGTGCTACCTCAGAGAATCTTTTGATGATAATGGCTTCAATCTTCGAGGCAGCAGGAGTATGTACGTATTTGCGATCTTGAATAAGAAGCAAGTATTTTCTATTTTACATAAGGGAGTGGTGCAAATATGCAAAGTCATCTCATGTCTGCCAACTCAGACATTAACAAGATCTAAAACACAAAGCAGGTTTTAATGCTGATGGAGGAGCACAAAGGGGAAAATATTAAAAGAGGAAGTGAAAAAGAAGCTGGTGGTACAAGTTTTAAAGACAGTTTGACAGCTCGTCCTACATTTAAAAAATTATTAAAAAAACCCATGTCCTCTGCAGAGTCATTTGACCTGGGTGTGAATGCCGATTCCGCGCATTCTCGTTGCATTAAAAAGCCAGCAAATGACGCAAATGTTTACATCAATGCAAAGACACACACAGACACAAAGTCATACCAGGTGGCGATGCAATGGACTCAAAAACGTGAATTTCACGTCTTTGCGCAAGTTGGCATTTTTCAACTTGACCGAGAATTTCGCGTGAGACTGCGTTGCGATAGCCTGTCAGTTGAGATCATCATGATGTTACTGAGATCCAAAACGGAAGCACATAAAGTTGCACGGTAAGCTCTGAAAAAAAACCTTTGTCTTGTGTAAGCTAATTTTTGTTAAGTTGCTTCTTAACAAAATGCTCTGAGTAATAACTTGGTCTTTTATTGCAGAAAAAACAACGGAGGGCTAAAAAAATTGTGTCTTGGTTCACACTTCTTCTGGGCAGGTACACTCCGTGTTTCTGTCCAGCTTTCTGTTGTATTTCACTGCAAACATCGTTTGCAGTTAGCTGCCTCTCCTAGCTGATGTAAGCATGATCACTGCTGTTGAAGGCACACTGCTTGATGCAAAAAAAAAATATTGCATTTGGTGTGAACAAATGTCTTTTTGTGCAGTGGCAGAGATGCCTAATAAATATTATTTAACTAAGGAAATGTCTCCTCCTCAAAGAAACTACATGAACAGATTCAAACAGGGGGTCCACGGGGATGCAAATTTGTTAATAAATTAATACTGGATTCAGATGAGATAAAATGCTATCAAACTTCAACACTAAACATGCAGACTTATAATATTGCTGGCATGTAGAAGACAAGAAGCTGGAAGAGCTCTGCTAACACTGATGTGCTGACAAAGCAGTTCCTCCGAAGATGTTTGAGCATGCCATGTTGCTTATAAAATCACTTGAGACATTATCAATGCAAATAAACCGTGGCCTCCCACTGTCAAGGCACGTAGTCCGCCCTTTCCCAAGCCTGCTGAGGTAAGCGCTTGACCTCTGTGTGCGTTTAGGCTGAAGAAAATTTGAATACAACATCCTGTAGAGCTGGGGGTTGACGGCTGGAGCTGGGCGCGTTATTCTGCTGCTCAGTTTGTTTGCTCTTCTTTGTCATGTCATCATCTCACTCCAAGTATGTAGCCTTTGTTTACAAATGAGGCAGCTGCTGCACAATAAATAGACGAGGCTCTTTTTTTAGCCTCATTACTTAAATGAGCCCACAAGGGGATTGTTTTTAGTTTGTATAAATACACTACAGAGCTGCTGTGCACGTATGCGCCATAAATCCCTCTTAATAGAAATCCAATTTACCAACAAGCGAACTTTTGTGAATTATATTCCAGTAATACACAAATGGGGGAGCTCTGGTCCCACAGTGCACCTGGCAATGTAATAATGCCATGAAAAAAGCCTCTGTGGCAAGCCAAAGTGGCTGCAGACAGCGTCAGACGGAGAATGCCATTCATTTTAAGAATTCACATATGTTATTGCTGCGCCCCGAGGCAGGGCAGCCAGTACTTGTGAACCACTTTCTCTTACATACAGGGTAGAAAACAGACCATAGATTGTTTTGTGTTGTCACCAGGATGTAAAATCTGCCACTGTCCCCACAGACAAAGAGTTTTAAGATTTTTGTGAGCTCTTGCACCCAAAAATATGTCTAAATTCTGGTTCATGCTTGCCAAAAGAGTTAGAATATTAACCCTCTTTTGGAATTTAGCATTTTTAGCTCCCACAAAGTCAGCATCTTTATTTATTGGCTATGGAGCAGCAGACCCAGATTTCAAGTCCTAAATGATGCTACAAGTTTAAGGACTTCTTTGAGATTTATCACCAACACTGACCAAACTGTCCTAAACCAGAAAAATAGTGTGTTTTTATCAAAATCAGAGGCGACTGCCTTTAACGATCCATTGTGTATTTAGTCATTTTTGTTATGTTCATGTTCACTGTTCACAGTTTCCTGTTTATTTATATATATATATAATTTATTAATCTTTTATATATTATATTTTTTATATATTTTGATATTTAATCTAGGTCTCTGTACATGGACACCAGTTACAAATAATACTATACTACAATTTACAGAGATATTTAATGTGTGAATTAATGACTCATAATAAAATAACATTATCAATACAAGTATAATCACCTGGCATGCTTTATAGTCAAAAGACAGCATAATATAACAAGCATGTTTTAGTCATTAAAATTGGAGGAATTCTGGCCAGAGGAAGATTTAGGTGGTTGCAATCTGTAATCCTTACAGCTAGATGCCACCAAATCACCCGAAAATCTAACACACTTCCCCTTTAAATGAGTGGCATTTGCCTCCTTGAAGTGTAAATGCAAAGTAGGGCTGCAAGAAACGACATTTAAATTGTCAATTAATTCGTCGATTATTTTCTCAATTAACCCTTTAAAACCTGGATCAACATTAGTTTTCTTTTACTGCGAATGAAAAGGCAATCAGCAACCTGGCATTTAATGTCCCGCAAATTGCAAATTGCAAATTGCAAAAAAAAAAAAAAAAAAATTGTAAAGGGAAACAATAAAATGATGAGAGAATCATGACATGATCAAATAACTAAGGACAAATAACAAGAAAAATATTTATAATTATTATAATTATCAGATAATTATAATTATTATAATTATCAGATAATTTTTATTTGTATTTACTATTTTATATCATGTTTTTTCTTCTTTTTTTGCAGGTATTTCAGGTGATTTTCTTGTTAATTTCTTTGTATTTTGGCGTTGTTTCTTTAAGTTGCTCATTGCCTGCTTTCCATGTTTTTGAAAGAAATCGAGACAATTTGCTCAGGTTTTATAGGGTTATAAATACATATAAGTATTTCCTTAAACCCAAGATTATGTACTCAAATATCGTTTTTTGTCCACAGCCCAAATATATTCAATTTAGTTTTAGAGGACAAAAGAAAAACAACTTCTACCTCTGTTTTCTAAAGAAAGAAAAATATTTTTAAAAAATCATTAGTTAATTATTGACAAGTAACTGAATTGTTGACAATTAAGGAGAAACTCTAATTTCAGGTAACAAAAAGTTAAATACTTTTGATAGTGAAAATAAATAACTTTTTCAACAGCAAAAATGTTTCATCGACTTTAAATTTGGACCAAGATAGAGAGCAATAGCCTCTTTTTCTAAAAAGATAAGACAAAAAGCAGAAAGTTTGTTTTGAGATGAATGCAGGGACCATGATAAGAGAAACTGTTGATTTATGATCTGTAATGGAGCTTTATTGTGAGCAGGAAATGAGTCTGTATTTACTGTAGGAGGCACTTTGTTATGTCTAAACCCAGCCGACCTGCCAGGGCTGATGCACACGGTGATAAAAAGGACACTGGAGAGGACCACAAAGACTTTAAGGGGTGCCCCAGGAGACATTTTACATTGTAAATTTATTTACTTTGCACAAAAAACACTAAAAACACCAAACTTATTTTCCTCCATGATTTACAGATAGTGTGTTTTTAGCTAAAGGAGAAACCGAGCTATTACTTTAACCTCCACACACCTGTGCAGTTACTTTCAGGTGTGCGAAAACTTAAAAAAGCAACAAATATAGTTGGACGGCTACAATAATTTTCTTTACTCCTTACATTATTTTCTATAATAATAAAAATCAGGTAAAACTCACCGTTGACGGTGGAGAGGACAGTCCGGGACAGCTGCTTTCACAAAGTCTGCTCAGAAAAAAATCAGCACGCGACGTCTTCTTCGTCCTTTTTGGGTCGTTTTATCCACAAATTGGTAACTTTATCGAGGTGTCTGTTGATAAAACTACATGTTAATGTGTTTTTCTCTCTCTGTGGCGTCTCTTCCTCCTGTGTAAGGCGCGTTTGTTGTTGTGCGGAGCTGCAGGACAGGCGGTGCTGCTGTTAGAGACCGGAGCACGCTAAGCTAGCGAGAAAAATAACGGCTGCATCCGGTTACGGATTTCAAAATAAGATAGCCTACTTTTTTGCCCCTTCAATTTAAAGTTCAATATCAACATGATCCAAAGGTATTGAAACTGATTTGGCTCAATATTGTGTGGACAGATCGATTACCTTTGCGTAAATATGTATTCTGTGAAATTTAACAACTTCCACATGAATATTATATATATATATATATATATATATATATACTATAAAAAAATAAAGTAAAGGAACTGCTTTAACTTAAAAACGTCAGAGTCCATGCTGCTCAAACTAATGAACTTAATTCAGTTAATAAATACACTGATTGGACTATAAAGTTGATCTGATTTGAATCATTGCAATTTACCTCAACTTGTCTTTTTAAGTTTAGTTAATTCAAAATTTTAAGGCATTAAATTTAAATTTAAATTTAAGGCATTAAGGTTTTTTTTAAGTTTAGACAATTTGTTTTTGTATTTTGTGGCTTCACATTTTGACAAATAAAGGCTCTTCTCAATTAGAAGCTTGATTATTATGTAGTTAATTTTTTTTATAGAAGTCCATAGAAGTTTGTTGGATGAATAAAACCAGGGTTGTTGGCTACCCACTGGAGATAATGTTAGTTATCAAGGTTTATCCTATTCTTACTGACGTAAATGTAGTGAGCTAAATATTATAAAAACATCTCAGTGCAACACAGAGAATGTGTTTTACTGACCACAATGGCTGTCTGGGTCTGTTGTTGCAAAAACAGTTTGAGAAGAAATATCAACATCCTTCTTTCAGCCTCTTGTTCATCTCTCACTTGTTTTTCTAAATTAACTTAATTTACTGCAGTTAACCTTTGACTGTTGGCAGGGACGTAAGAAAATGCTTGTGTCTTTTTTAATGAAGAAGGTTCCCTAACCTGAACACTGAATATATATATATAAAACTTGAGAGTGATTGTAAGTTATACATAGAAGACTCAAAGAGAAAACATACAATTGAGCATGTAGGGATGTAAGTAACCTATATATTTTTTTATTTATATACAGTATGTGCACAGAGATTACTTGTCATACAAATTTACATGCTTTTATTTTGAACTCCAACTTGCTGGCTTCCGGTATTGTCCTGTTATGAAAAGCTTGACTTACCTGGACTCTCTCTCTTTCTCTCTCTCACACACACACACACGCACACGCACACACACACACACACACACACACTATTACCTTATGAACACTGCTGGTAGCACGCTTTGCACAAGGACACTCTGAAATAATAAATATGTTTTAAATAAAACACTTTAGAAACATTTCATGCAATATTTCACATGCATGTCAGAGAGTGCAGTACAATATGTACTAAGAGCACTTAGGCCCTATTAAACACATTATAATATTTGAACAGTCAGAGTCCAGTAATGGCTAGATAAACAGAGTGAACCAGTGCGGTTAGGTTGTAAAAGGATGAGGGTCCAGAGGCCTACGGTACAACAGTTTGTGATAAAGATGAAGTACCCCAGATTTTCAGCCTGTTCCAGCACAACCGGTTCTTTGCTCCGCATTCTAAATATGTAGAACGAGGTCATACCTGACTAACCTCAGCCCGCTCAGGCGAGCCTTTCTGCTCCAGAGGAGTAGAACAAGGCTATACTTAGTCCCGCTGAGAGTTTTTAATCTGTGGTGGTGAGTGTCACCATGTTGGTTTTTTTTAAACAGGCAGGATAAGCATTCTAATAATAATTAAAATTCCCTGTTTGCTCGTTTTTAGAGTTGAACTCTGACTGACCCACATACTAAGAGTCCATATTGTGCATGCTTTCTACTGTATAATTAGGATTAAATCAATCGCTTTTCTTATTTATTTTAAGTGCAAAGACACCATAAAGGAGAATCTAGCCTGTTAATTAAAACACTTCAGGGCTACGAAAAATACGAATTAATCTACAACCACGCTAGCAGCCAGTGAGGCTGCACATAAAGGCATATCTTCCCTTTTACAGGTTTTTGATCATAAACCAAACTAATGGGGTCATCAAAGTTACAACAATGAATCCCCTGGGACATGACTGTATGTAAAAAGATTATCAATTTAATACTTATTGGACCAAGGTTGCTGGTACGACTAAAAACAGCCCATTAAATGCACAAAAAAAAGTAAAATAACAGAGAAAACTATAAATCAGAATTGAAAAGCCTTTTTTCAAAAAAAAAAAAATCATAATCATCAGACAAATCATACTTAAGCTTGAATATTTAAAAAAAAAGTATAATTTAAAAATTAAAACAAAAACATTTAGACCACCAATTTAATTGCCAGAAAACTGTTGGCATTGTGCGTTTCTGCAAACCAGGGATATTTTTACATTGTTATGCAGCCGAGTTAAAACGTTGTGTTTCAACAACACTTTGGTTAACGTGGTTAGGTTTGGGAACAGATACCACCTTGGTAAAAAAAAACCATGCTTTTCGTGCCACTATACTGGCAGGAAACAGGAGATATCTCAGTAAAAACAACCACTTTTAGTGCCACTAATGCAACAATACCTTGGTAAATAACAGCTGTTTTTTGTGAAACTATACCATTAGGAAACGTAGTGATTTTTTGGTAAAAACAATCGCTTTTCATGCCACTATACTGGCAAGAAACACAGGACTGCTTTTTGGACACTGTCCTCGCTGGAAACATAGCAATGGACATGCTATCCACTGTCCCCTTCACCTCCCGACAAAAAAGTCAGCTCATACACTAGTTAGTTTTAGAAATTTTGATATCATACGTTTGAAACGTCCAAACATGATGCATTTGTGGTTCGCAGAGAAGTACAATGTCAATGGGCTTAGAAAAAAATAGCTATGCCTCCGATGTAGCCAGTAAATAAACTTTCTGCACGAACAGCAGCAGTTAACAAAATTAGCAAACATCCGTCCCACACAAACTCCTCCGTGTTTGCTTACGTACTTTGCGTGTATGTAGCACATTCCCAATGTTTTCCCTAAATTTTCAAAGAGCTGAACTCCATTTGTGAGGAAATTGGATTTGCTGGACTGGGCGGCGTTGTGAGGCTGGTGCGGCTCCAGCGATCAGGGCCAGTGGGAATGAAGGGAAAACTGTCGGGCACTCATCTGGCCACTAGAGAATCTGAGAAGAGTTGTTACAGTAATTGATAATTGTGAGTGGGTTGAATGTGGCGTGTCTGCTGATAATGACTCCCAAAATCAAACCTCTGAGTCTGCTCTCCGCCACTCGAGCGTGATGGGGGACGTTGTGTTCCCGCTGCTCTCTGCTCCTGGCTGAGGCCGCGGCGTGCATGCCCAAGATGCCTATCATTGCCCAAAGCAGCCAGCATATCTGCAATTATGTTGTGTTTGCCTGATAATGGCCGCCCCTCTGCGTCCACTGTGAGCTCATTTTATTCATAAACATGCCGGATGGAGATAATTGGTGAAAAAGTAATCGGTCGATGACGCTGCAACTCATTTCACTCAGAAATGGCCCCTAGATGTGCGCCATTTGAGAGTCCATTTCCTGAATGGGGAACTGCACTTTCCATTAGGATACATTAGGAAAGTCTAGTGGAAGCCAGGAAAATACGTTTTTAAGGTTTTCCCAGGTGCGCTATAAAGGGATTCATGTACTTACACTTGATATTCCCATTCGTGCACTTTACATTAGATTCTTGATATACGGTGTTTTCTGTAGAGCTCCCTTTACTTATATGTCTTTATGCACAGACCCTTCATTTTATGCACTTCTCTCAGCATTTTTGTCCATTTGTGCAGTTAGAAAAAACATTAAAAAAAAAAACAAAAATCTTGCTAAGAAAGAAGTAGGCACCCACACCCAAAACCCCAAGCTTAAAAGAATCCAACTGACAGTAATGCTTGGCAAGGCGGAGAGGAGTTTAACCTCTGGCTAATTGACATGCTCTTTTAAAAACATGGGAAAAGGCAATGAGGAACTTAGTAAGAAATATACAGAAATTAGCAAAAAAATACATGAAAAGTACCTGAAAATTACCAAAAATAAAATAAATAAATAAAATTTAAAAAATAGCAACCAAACAAATGACAAAGTAAACCAAAATTAAAAACAAAAAAAAACGAATTAAAAATCCTTTTTAAAAAAATCTGTAAAATAACTTCACATTTATAATTATTATTGTAATTATTATTTGTAAAAAAACAAAAAAACAACAACAAACTTTCTAAACCTACTAATATCTTCCATTTCGCGAGACGTTTTTTGCCACGATGCTCATTGCATTTTTCCCCATGTTTTCAAAAGGAATAAAACCAATTTCCTCATTTTTAAATTCTTGTGAAATGTGTCTAAATCCAGCAAGAAAAATAATGTCAGTCCAGGTTTCACAGGGTTAACCAAAGCATATTGCGTGCATGACAAATAGAGGGAAACAAGAGGAATGACCTGCTGACACCTGAATCCAAACACTCTGCTGGCCTTTATCTGCTGCTCTCACAGCGCTGGGAGCCCAGCAGAGTCACAAACAAAACCAGTCTCGTGTGCTTTGTGCTCTCTGACCTGCCTCCCAGCCCAGTGACTCAGGAGTAAATAAAAAGGTTGTTGCAATATGAATACAAATACCTTTTTTCACTCCAAAAGCAAAAATACATATTTGTCCTCTTACCTGTAGTGCTATTTATCAGTTTAGATTGTTCTAGTGTGAGTTGCCTGCCTTCTGTCCAATATATTGGAATTAGATGGTACTCGGCTTGTGGTGTTCAAGGTTCATAAAAAAAAAGAGATCTTAAAAATGTAACAGCAATGTCTCTTTCCAGAAATCATGATCCTATTACTCAACATAATCCACAGACGTTGTTGGGAGCACTTTCATGTAGGAACTATTTTCTTGCTACCAAACTACACCACCAACCGTATCAACATGCAGAATGAAACATGCATCTATCAGTCTCTCCAGGATTTTTTGGGCACCACTCAACACTCGAGAACTCACACCAAAACTATCTAGACTGATAAATAGCACTACAGGTAAGAGGAGAAATATTGCTTCTGGGGTGAACTGTCCCTTTAAAGGAAACTGACTTTTATGACTGCAATTTATTACCAAAAACAGAACTAATAAAGAAAAGAGGAACAGATTTGACCAGATTAAACAAAGCTCGAACGGTCGTTTTCCACAGCTGCACGATGCTGCTTTGATGTTGCTCCTGTGCAGAGATTTGAAAGGAGCATCTGGTCTGACACGCATTATTTCTCTGCATACTTTGAGAACAGATGGAAGAGCTATTTGAAATTATCATGCAAGTGTTGTCTGATGTGTCAATTCAATGCCTTGGCAAACAAACACTTTTGAAATCAGGCATTAAATATAAAATGATTTGGTTGTTTGGTTTGAAAATGTTAAAGTTTTTTCAGTAAAATACAGCATGCGCACAAAGTATTTATATTTAAAGCTCAATCAAGAAAAAATTTGAAAAAAATACAGTGCAAAAGTCGGTTTCTTATAGAAAAAAAAAGTAAAATACCTCAAAAAACATGAAATGGGAGAAAATTTGCTTGACTGAAGAGTGGGACTAATTATAATTACATTCTAACTTACTGATGTGATCCTATCATTTTTAATTTGTCCTTTTCATTTTATTTATATTGTTCTGTATTGGTGTAATTGTTTATTTGTTTTTGTTATTTTTAGATTATATTTATGTCATAATGTTGTCTTCTGTGTTATGTGTATTATCATTTGCCTATAAATTAAAATCTATTTTTTTAAAAAACAGAGGGAGATTTGATGGACTGCAGCTATAAACAGTATTTCCACGGAAGCTGCAGAGTCAATACTGTATTTGAGTCACTCACATTGAAGTTTTCCCTCGTCTGAATGGAGCATATGTTTTTTATGTTTCTCCTAATCAAGGACAAGTCGATTATAAATCATGTTTCCATATGTGTTGTAATAACAAAGCAATCAGTAACATGTGTCCCGTCTCACTAATCTCCAAGAGACAGACGTTGCACACGAGCTTTTGTTGCAGGTTCAGTTAGAACAGCTCCAGATTTATCGTCCGAACATGTCACTTGATATGAATATTAACATTTTTGGCGTGGCTCCACGTTGGCTCTGTTTACTTTCTGCAGGAATTCAGCTTCTTTTGTGGTTATTGTCTGGAGCTGTGAGGTGCCAAAGACTCCCTCAGCCATCTAATCTGGGTATCGCTGTGCCAGGGGGAATAGTTTTTGTCATTTATTGAATGGTCCACTCACTTTGATCCCCATTATCAAACGCTGTCCTTTTGTAATTGAGGAGCTTAATTAAAACAGGCAATCATTTCATGCAGAGTGCGAGAAGAATATGAAATGGGCCGCTTTTCCATCCAGGTTTTCTGGTCGACACGGTAACACAGCCTTAAAGTGGTCACTTTCTGCATTAGTTGCATCTCAGCTAGAACATAACATTGCAGTAACGTTACACAACGTTACCTACAAGTTCCTGGATTGTTACAAGAGAAACGTTTCACCTGCAATGTTCACAGAATATTCTGAGGATGTTTATTATTTCAAAAAAACTTGTCTGCAGCGTGCAGTGGTTCCTAACTGGTCCTGCTACTGGGTCCAGATTTCTCTAGTCATTAGGTCAAGGTCCGCACAAAAGAAAAATTACCACATATTCAATTTTATTTGACAAAACATGGGCTTAAAACACAATGAAATACAACATATTGCAAGGATAAAATATAATTAGTTAAAAGCAAGGGCGTTTATAGGATTTAAGGACATTGGGGGCTTAGTTTGGACCTCTGTATGAAAAAAGGCAAACATTTTTCTTTTTTAAAATTTTTTTTGGGATTTTTTTTCCCTTTAAAATTTTAGTTAATTTTTTTTATAACTTTTGGCATTTTTTTAAAATTATTTTTTATTATTAATTCTTTCTTACTTTCAAAAAAATGTCTTTTAACATTTTTCAAATAATGTTCTCCTAACTAGGGAAAGAACGTTTCAGGAACATTTGAAAAACTATCGCAGAAAACTTAACATTTAAAGGTGACATTTGCATAACGTAATGGGAATATTAGAGGAACGTTCTTGGAACATAGAGTTGCCAGCCGGGATGCGCTTGGCTCTATTTTATCTCGACGCACTGTTGGATAATCAGCTTAACTGACCACACCGATAATGCTTCAATTAACTGCTGCACTGGGCGACCACTGGCTCTGGTTTCTGCGCTCGGGCTTTCACGGAGCAGACGGTCAGTGTGTGCACACAGTCTGAGAAGATTAGGCAGAGAGGGGCCTCCTTTGAAGGTGGCCACGCAGACGGCTAATTTGAGAGTGAATGGGCATTTTCTTTGGCCCGGGCTGCGGAGTATGCCTGGTTGGCTGGGCAAAGCTCTTTCTCTGCAGACTGAATTAAAAGAGAGTCTGGTGTGAGGAGCTGGAGCCCTGCCAGGCACTTATCCCCGGTGTGGGACGCTAATTCTGACCACTTGCTTAAGAGGAATGAGGCCCTCCACTCATTAAAAACAGAGATGCCTGCCCCTCGGTGCCCCATTTAGCAGTTTTCTCGACTATTCCCTGCACCTCAGACTCCACTTTCCTCACCACAAACCCACCATTCACTGTAATTATGCTCTTATTGTCACCCCACCTGCCCCCTCATTTAGCCTCTGTGGTTTTTCCAGCATCCAGAGGACTGCAGAAGATGGTGCACCCTCTCCAGCCCCCCCTTAGGGCTCTGAAACAGCCTCCACACCCATAGTGCCAGGGCAGATTAAGCCCCTCAGCGCTCTCTTTGGCTGGATCTCGGTGTTACATAAGCCCCGGGTGTCTCTCAAAAGCTCTCCCTGTCGTGTTCAAAAAGCAGAGCACGGCCAGCCGAGCACACAGGTGTTTACAGTGCAGCTCTGTCACAGGGGTGGATGGTCAGCTAAAGGCCTGCTGCTAATGCTTTGTGACAGTTCAGCATCTGAGACATGAGCGCACAGTATCCTCAGAGTGACTGAGGAGGAGTTTAACGCTTAAAAACCCGAGACAGACATCACTTTTGAGAATCTCTCGATTGCTACATAACTATCTTAATTTTAATCACTTTTAAAAATGTATTTTTATCGAAAGGATTGCAATAATTTCTTTTCCAGGGATTATTTAATTAGAAAATTTACTCTATAAGAGAGAAAAAGAGAGAATTAAAAAACATCGGGGGAAATGTACAGAGAACACTAATACTAATTGTTCGAACTTTGTATTTAAAATGATTTTTTTCTTTTTAATTTTAGCTTCTTTTTTTTTAGTTTATTTCCTTCACATACTCCTCAGAAACATATTTACTGTATTTAGGAGTTACAAGCACATAAACGGCCTCCAAAGTCAGAATTATGAATGGGGAATCATTTTCTTTTATCATGCTTCAGGTAATTTTCTTGTACGTTTTCTTGCAATTTTTCAAGTCATTTGTCGTTACGTTGCTCATTACCTTCTTTCTATGTTTCTGGAAAAAAAATAAACACAATTTGTTCAGGTTTCAGAGGGTTAAGGATGCTGGAGGTGGTGTGAGACAGCTCGACATGAGTGATCTAAAAAGCCAGTTCATGCTGGTTGACCTTCAGATGTTCGCAGGTGAATCACTCTACCTGCCGCCCACAGAGAGGGAGAGCACTCCAGGTACTCTCAGAGGGGTCCGGCTCATGTTCAGTCCACTCAGCTGCACTTTTCTGGACTCGCAAAGGTCCAGTGTGTTTACTCTGAGTCACACGTTTTAAGTTGACACACTTAGCTCAGAGGCGGACAATACAGTTTCTAATCAGGCTGCGCGCACATTTCCCAGGTTGTTCTTATGCACTTCACTCATACATTTTGTATTTTTTTTTTTTTGTTTCTTTTTTCAAATTTTTAGGAATTTTCTTGTACTTGTGTTTTGTGTCAGTTTTTTTGTTGCTCATTACCCTCTTCCCACGTTTTTTTTAATATCAATAAATATATAAAGACATCTCGCTCTGGTTTCAAAGGGTTGAATAAATAATTTCATTGTATTTCCCATCTTTGCTGATTCCAAATGAATGATAATGTTTCTCCTTCTTTTCTGGAAATGTCTGATTTTTTCCTTCCTTTTATTTATTTATTTTTTTTAATTTTCCTGTTCCATTTATTTTTATTTATTTTCTACATAAATATATGTATTTATTTATTTAGTGAGAAAATGTGTCAAAAATTAAAAATTAATTTATTTTAAAATAAAAAAAAAAACAAAGAAAAACATTCGAAACAAAGTCCTGCACCTTGATACAAACTGGCCAATCACAGTGTATCATCAGCAAGCTCCAGCAAGGGTTCGATAACTACAAGGCTGTGCTTTATCGACTCTTATGCTATCGTGTCTGATTTTTTAAAAATTTTCAGGCTGGTGTTGTGGATTTCAAGCTTAACGTCGTGCCAGGAATACATGTGACAATGATACCGACTGGGCCCTGTTAGTAAATATTACATTTGATTGGGACTATTTTCAGCTGTGGATTAATACACAATAGTATTGGCAGGAGCAGTGTATGTGGGGTTGACTGGATATGAACACCAGTGTGTGTTCAAAGTAATGAAGGAACATTTCACCAAGTGCAACAATGCAGCTCACTGATGTGTGTGTAATAGTTTTTGGACAACAATGGACCTCTAGAGGAATAAAGAACAAATCAGGCTTCACAGTTTTGCTCTTTTCATTGGGTTTGTTGGCGATAAGAAAAACAGCGTTCGCCTCTTAGTTTCACATAATGAGCTGAAACGAGAGCCTCCTCCTGGTCTGGGAGCACAGAGGGGAGGATGTGCACATGGTTATTAATAAACACAGAGGCAGGCATACTGTTGGGTAATGTGGGTCAAACGTGCAGAGTGCACGTGAGGAAGCGAGGCAGAGTAAACCCCCTCCTCATGCCCTGACATTAAAGGGGGTGGAGGGGCATCTTGAATCAGCTCTGAGTCTGAAACGGCCTCTGGTCAGTCTGCAAGCGACGTGTGTCCTCGGCATGCTCTGGCTGCAAATACACAGAGGAACAAGACATGCACTTTGTGTTGCAAAGATGGGAATTGAGTTATTTAAGAAATCTCTTCGTAAAAAATCATTCTATCTAATGCAAACACACAATGATCCCGATAAAAGTGCTAGGTCCCAGTTTCCCACTTTGGAGGACAATGCTGCCTTCCCGTGCTCTTTGGAAATATTGTGTTTACGAGTAATGAGCACATGAACGGCCCTCCAAGGTCGTTATTACGAGTGGGAAATTGGGAAATTTCAATGATATCCGAGTTGCCAAGTTGTGACGTTTGCGTGATGTTTCAGAGCAGCAGACATGGTGGAAAGCATGGAAACTATATCAGCAATTGACGGTAAAATTTCATTATTTTGTTCCTATCAGCTATCATTTATTTTCAGCAGTTGCACTTTTTAGTATCTGCATCTATTAGATGTACCAAGCATGCAAACTTTAATAAATAATTTCGAGAATAAGGTTAATATTATGAGATAGTTGTAATGTTACAAGAATGAAGTTGTAGTTTTACAAGTAAAAAATAGTAATTTTATGAGAATAAAGTTGTAATATTACGACAAAAAAAGTCAGAATTTTACTCCGACTTTATTGTCGTAATATTACAACTTTATTCTCGAAGTCTTCAAAAGAAAATCCTCAATGTGGCCCTGAAACAATATACTAACAGAGTTGCCAACTTGATGTCATAAATGCATAAACATGGCGGGCAAAAGTCAATATTTGGTCAATAATAAACTTATTTTTAATTCACATATTAGCTATCAATTTTTGACCACATGTAAAGTTTAATATAGTATTAATGTTAACCACTGTCCATGGAGAGCGACCTAGATTTAACATTAAAATATATAAAAAATAAAATAATATACAAAAATATAAATAAACTCCTCTTTGTAGCTTCTGTTTTGTTCCCACTTCACAACCTCAAACCAGATGAAGACAACAAAGTCGGAGGAACGACTTCCCGACTCAGAAACTACGACCTTCAAACATCACATGAACGCAGCATAAGAAAAGTTACTGTTCTTCAAAAGACGAAACGTACGTGACAGACAGAGTACCGATGAACTCGCTCTAAAAACTCTGTGTGTCCCGACGTGCACTCAATGTTCTCCCAGCATGTTCTGTCATACTTTCTATTTAAAAGTCAGTCTGGGTCAAGTAATGTTCTTGCTCTCTCTTTAAGCTGCTAATTTTGGGGTTTATCAAACAAGAGTCAAAACTGCAGGATGTTTAGATGAGTCTCAGAGGACTCGAGGTCCACTTATTCTTCTGTTCTGGAGCAGATGAGTTTTCCAAGTTGAAATTGGACTGTAGATGTTTAAAAAAGAGCTTTCTAACACTACCTACAGTGATTTGGGATTCATTCATTCTCTTAATCTACAGTAAACATTGTTCAATATTTAATAAAGAAGATGATTCTGGTGATGGGTCATTGAAATATTTACCCCTCTCTCTCGAATGCTTTGTATTGGTCTGTTCAATAAAAGCAGAAATTCTTTAGAAAAAATGATCACGCAGCTTTGTTAGGCACTTGAGTCTGTTACATCAGACCACTGATCTGATCTTACACTTTGGTAAAAGCAGTATAAATAGTTTTTAAAGCAATAAAAGAATTTTAAAATCAATATTTCAAATCAGTATTATTACATTTTTTCAAAGGTAGCTGTGTAATAATTAACAATTCTGTCACGGTCTGCAGCTCTGCACTTTTCCCCAAAAACGTATTAATTAGACGCCTGTAAATGAATGGGTAAATTTTTTTGAGGTCTCAAACCCCACAATTCATTCAGTATTTGATTCATTCGTACCTGTAATGTTTCGAAAGTCTAGAAGAGACGCACAAATGAATCATTTTATCCCCATTGAAGTTAGCTGAGTGCTAAACCTTAAGTTAGCCGGCCCAGCTCGTAAAGGTCTCTAGATCGCTGTATCCGGTTCTTTTTAATACGTCCGTGGTTTAGCAAAGAAACAGTCCTGTTTTAACACTCGTAAAAACACAACTTGTTGTTTTTGTACTTTGGTTTCTGTACAAATTAAACAAAAAAGGAAATTATGTGTTAATTACTGAGCTTTAGATGTGCTGGTAGATGAATTTTGTTACTTTTGAACAGAGCCGCGCTAAACGTTTCCCCCTGTTTCCAGTCTTAAAGCTAAGCTAAGGTTAAGCTGCTGGCTGCAGTTTTAAATTTACCGTACAGACATGAAAGTGGAATCAATCAGTCTAACTCTCGGCAAGAAACCAAAAATGTCAAACTACACTTTTTCATTTAATAAAGAATAAAGATGGTTTTCTACTTTCCTCTAAAATACAGTAAAAAGCTTCTCATGTTTCCTGAACTGTCCTTGGTCTAATCAATATAATACTGTCTTGTCATCACGTCCAAAAAAAAACACACCACCAAAACCAAGATCAGCTGAAAATACTCTGAAAATGATCCCGTCCTGGACGTTGATTTAAGTCGCGCTGCAGAGCTGGAGCCCCCGGCAGATTAGCTCTGATTGAAGGTCCTGAAATTACCTCCAGACTCGGTCAAAAATTGGTTTAATGAAGGGCGGCTAATGGAGCAGAGAGCTATGCATGCATGTCATGTATCCATGCGTCCCATCATCAGCAGCGCTGGGAGCAGCCGGAGTTCATTTCTCGCTCCCTGGATTTTTGGATTTTTGTGGAATCAGTTCATGAAGAAGATGTTTTTTTCTAATCCTCTGATCTGATCCTGGTGTTTTCAGCGGGTTTTAGGTCAAGTGCTTCACAAGAAAAAGGGGTTTATCTGCAGCTGAAACATCTTTTCTTAGCCTCATTTCATTCGCATCCGCTCGTATCTTGTAGCGTGTTTTTTGTGAAATTCTTTTGCACAATTTGTTTCCCTTCATGATTAAGAGCTGCAAGTTGTTTCATCTCTTCCCGTCTACAGATGGCTGCTATTTGAATAGGCATGCAGAGCTTTGATCAGCAGATGCCATTCAAAACAAAGACAATAATCTGATGTACCATTTCAGTATTTAACCCTTTGAAACCTGAGCAAATTAGCTTGATTTCTTTCAAAAAACATGAGAGAGCATTGAGCAATTTAACAAGAAATGCTTACAAGAAAATAATAGGAAAATAAGCACACAAAAAACTGAGAGGGAAAATAAAATAAATAGATTTTATTTTTCCTTGTTTCTGTAAAATAATTTTAAATATATAAAAAGTATTGACATAGTTTTCTGGACATGTTTCCCACATTTTAAAATTGTATCTTAATTGGCTTGATTTCTTTCAGAAACATGGGACACAAGTTAAAATGAATGAAAATTGTATAAAAATAAGTAGAGTTACATGAAAATTACTGGAAAATAAGCAAAAAAGGGAGAAAAAAAAATATAAAAAAGAAAGTAAAAAAAACTAAAATGACCTAACAAAAGTGCTCAAACTTTAAATTTTTTTTCTGTAACATAATTAAGAGAATTATAAATATAGAAAGAAAGATTTTTTTGGTTTCAGACTGATTTTGATCCAGGTATAAAAGGGTTAACCGTGTAATGTTCCTCACCTGTTTCCTCTGGGAAAATAAATAAACTTGAGCTGTTATTTTTGACACTTTCTTTAATAAATCTAAGTCATGTTAGAAAGTAACAGCTACAGCGTTTAAGTATTTGGCAAAGTTTTAAGCGACTGTGCACGCATGTGCATCTGCATGCATTGGTGTCAGACTCATGCGTCCTAATTTTTCTGTGTTCTTCCCTCTTTTGGCGGAGCTGGCAGGCGACAGAGCCGCCATCATCTGGACGCAGTGACGCCTCGAAACACAAAGAGCCCCATTCAGAGACCTCAGCGGCCATATTCCACACCCACACGGTCGAGAGGACACCCAGAGCCATCCAGCACACAGCCTGGAGTCATTATGGGAAGCAATGTGTACTTACGCAGCAGTAAATCATTCACAGGAAAACATTGAGCAGAAAATGAAGGTTTGGAGAGGCAGAATGAGAGCAGGAGGATGGAACAAAAACCTGCTGATCAACAGGAGCTGTCTCCCTCCTGCTGTCTCATCTGCACTGATTTATGTTCATCAAACATACACAGGAATTATTCCCACAGCGTATGACAATAACTTCGGCTATCTGAGGACCTCAGGGGTCCACATGTGTAAAGTGAGTCTGGTGCCGGGAGGTTCCCTGGACCGGCCTGTCAGAGACGGAGGCGGCAGAGAGGCCCCGCATCACTGTGAGCTCAAAACAATGTTAAAAGAGGAATTTTGGGAGTATGACTACGCGTGTGAAAAACGTGGTATGAAACTTCTTTATGTCTCCAGAAGAAGCTGCGTGAAGTTTGACAAAATCCCTCAAGTTATGTCACTTGAGTCAGAAAACTGCAAGTTTGAAAATGGTAAAAAAATAAATAAACAAATAAAATAACAAATATGTTAGTGTGGAGCTGAGGCCCAAACACACATCTGACATCACAGACCGATATCGGCGACGAAGGCCGACTGTTGCATTGCCTCACATCCCAAAAACTGCAGCCAATGGCGACAATGAACGCTCTGCGCCTGCATGAGAAGAAAAAACTCTCCACACCAGCAGGCAACTATTTGTCACTAAAAAAGGGAAACCGAAGGACAAACAGGATGGATTCAAGATGGTATTCATCCAGTGAGCACATTAGCAACAACCTGACGCTGAAAGAACAAAGGAAGTGAGCTCACGAACAATAACACTAAAAATTACAATTGTTTCTGCTAAAGAGCTCAATGGCTAAAAAATAAATATATATATAAATATCAACTATTCATTAATTTTTAGAATTTTAACCCTTTAAATGCCATGTTTCTATCATGATGCCAATATGTTTTTAGATGAAAAAAAAGAAAAATTTTCAATTTACTACATGCAAAGTAGATTTTGTTCGATTATCAGCATATGTATTTATCCATATGCCAGTTTATAGTTTAAAAAAATCAATGATGTCATTCGGTGGACAATAGTAAAAATTACCAATTCCTATAGGCAAAAAGCCCAGAATGACACCTAGAAATAACACAATGCATGTTTTTATGCTTTGATGGCTGTGGGATCAAAAACTGCAGTTTGAATGAGTTTCAATGGTGCATTTTTTTGCAAAATGTAACAATTTTGTTTTCACAGTGTATTTTAGACTTATTGTAGAGGCTGAGATGGAAATTCCAGGGTTAAACAAAAATACACAACTAAAATTTAAGCCATATACATGGACACAGCCAAAATTATTTTTAAAAATGTAGAATAAAAAACACGTAAAATGCACCAGTTAAAAGTAGTAAGGGTTAACTGAGCTTACGCAAAGTCAGTGTGTTCCTCTTGTTTTTGGAAACACTGGAACAAACATCTGTGTTTTAATCACTATGGACTCGTTAACTGCAGCAATAATGTCTCTGCGTTTTTGTCCATGTATTTTATAGTTTTTATACTGATAGAGACCTTTGTGATGACACAAAATCAATCCGAACTGAACTGAATATATATAATATAGGAGGATACATGATGTGGGTGTGTATGATCATGTTTGTTTGATGTTTCATGCCTCTTATGGGAACTTGTTTCTGGCAAAAGGCGCCCAAGAGATTAATGAGATTCCCAAAGTGCAAAGATCCTTAATTCTTTAATGAGAGTGACTCCCGAGGTGAGACAAAATCTACTGTGCGGATGCAAAGGTTAAAAATCATCAAAGGCTGTGATATCAAACACACTGGCTCTTTTTATATTCCCACTCTGAACCGCTGCCTTTATATCATAAATCTGAGGTTTTATGTGGCTTCGCGGCGATGAAATACGACACTTGGAGCATCGATACGTCCTGCAGCAGCTCACAGTGCAGCACAATGCAGAGTTTTCTCACTCCTGAAAGCTGCTGATTCCACATGTAACCTCACACCACTGCAGGGCCACTGACTTCAGCCATGAAATATTCATGTGAAGATGTTTTCAAACACATTTGCATTTATTAAGAGTCACTCAGTCTAAATAATGGATTGTGTAATGTGACGCTGGAGATGAGTCAGTGCATGAAAACTCAAAGAACCTCCCCAACTTTTAAACATAACGTCTTATCCGACACCACTTAATTATTAGAGGTTAAGGCTGCAGCAGGAGAGGAGGCCAAAGATCTCTAATTTTCTTACAAATTGTACTAAAAGATTTATATAAAAATCAATTACACAGTGTTTGCTTTATTACCGTAGAGTGCAGAATTCCTTATTCTATTTATCTAATTAACCTTCCCTTTTTTCCACCATCCATTTTTTTGTTCATTCTATTTTATTTTCTATTTATTTATCTTTTTATTTCACTATTTTAGTCATTTATCAACTTATTTACTTATAAACCCTTTTTTACATGATTGAAAGGTATTTATTTTGTTTTTGTATGTTCATACAAACCAATAAAAAGAGAATTAAGAAAAGGAAATTAAACATTTTCTCTTTTATATGCATGACTGTGCACCGTCTTGCTTTCACATATCTCTAAATCACACAGACATCTGGGACAAATTGTTAAAAATACTACTGAAGCCTACAGACAAAGTTAAATAAAATGCAATGTCTGCAGACACTTGTAAATAAGGTCAGCGATATTGTCTGTGGAGGTTTTTATATTATGTATAGAGCACACGCTGCCCCCTGCTGACCAAACACAAAAACACAGACAAAAAGCTGCATCACAAGCAATTTACTATCAAAAAAGTATCTCATTCAATAAATCATCTTTGTACAAAAAGTCAGTAGAGAGCACACTTTAGTTATGTGCAAGTGCTTCCTCGTAAGAAGACAGTGCCAAAGTGTTTACCATGAAATAGTAAACCTTATCAGCATCACAGTATTTTTTTTGTGAAATTGAGGAACACTTTAATTTAACAGAGAATTCAGTATTAAAGGGCCAGTTCACCCCAAATCAAAAACACATTTTCCCTCTCACCTGTAGTGCTATTTGTTTTAATGTGTGTTGGAGATATCAGCTGTAGAGATGTCTGCCCTCTTTCTAATATAATACACTCCCACCAGGATGTTGCGAGGTTGTGATTTCAGCAGTTAATGCAAATTGAGCCACCCCCTGTACTTTCACTGCCTCCACTAAAAAACAAGCAAACATTGAAACATGCATCACAATTTTTTTTAGAAAAGCTAAAGTGAAATCAGGCATTTTAGAAAACAGCCCCTGAAATCCTGGAGGGACTGACAGATGCATGCTTCTTTCTACATGTTTATATGGTGGGTACAGTTTTGTAGAAAGAAAATAGTTTCTACATGAGGTCTTTGGATTATCTTGAGTAATCGGGTCATGATCTCTGGAAAGCGACATTGCTGTTGAGTTTATCAAATGTGTTTTTTGGCGCTTTGAGCACCACAAGCTGAATGCCATCTATTTCTACTATACTGGAGAGAAGGCAGACATCTCTACAGCCGATATCGCAATTACATATATATATATATATGTGTAGTTTTGATTTTAGGGTGAACTGTCCCTTTAATGAACAGTAATAGCTGCATGGAAAAGCTTAATTACACTTCAGCATCATTAAGTCACATACTTGTTGAGCCATCCTTCTGGATATTAACTATACGTTTGATTGTGAACAACAATCAGAGCTGTTATCTCATATTTATGGAAATCATTTTGCATTCTTTCAACGATTGTTCAGCTTAGTTGAACCCCGCGTTACGGACGTAACACTTTCTCATCATCATCCTCTTTTTCCAACCTTCAAATGTAAATACTGAAGCGGTGATCCACGCTGCCGATGAATTATACTGTATTATTGTTCCTTCTGCATACTTCCATTCCCAGTTGCAGGAGTCTTAATAGCTCGTGGAGTCTTTGTCGTTTTGGCCACTTTGTCTTTTTTACCCTCCTGTTTCTTTCCCGCCACCTCTTTTCCCTCTGCTTCCTCATTTTCCAGCTTGACAGTGACCTTCCTCAGCTTATGTTTGCCCTTCATGGGAGTTGCGAAAGTGAGCGAGGACTTGATGAAATCCAGAGGGAAGATGCCCACGTCTCCGTCAAAGCGGTTCTTGGTCACCTGCAGGGACCTGCGGCCGGGACTCGTCACCAGCTTCTTCTCCTGCAGGATGAGGACGTTATCGGCCTCTTGGCTGGCCTGGAATTACAGAGTGTCTCGGTTACGTTGAATTACCGCAGTTTTTGCAAAGAGGGTCAGGACGTATGTATATAAGTATTTAATAAACTAAAATGTATTTTCATAAGAACATTAAATCAATGAATGTGTTTGCAGGAGAAAGTGTCCAATGTGGGATATTTGCAGATGATGCAGTTCTGTTGCCTCAACACACAATGACCTCCAGCATGAACTGGGGCAGTTTGCAGCCCAGCGGGAAGCCGTTGGGATGAGAGTCAGCACCTCCAAGTCTGAGGCTATTGTTCTCTGCAAGAAAATGATGGATTGCTACCTCTGGGTTGGGAGAAAGTTGCTGCCCCAAGTGAAAAAGTATTTCGATGTCTTCTTCACAAGGGTGAGGTAGTTTGGGCAGGTGATTAGGGTGTTTCCTGAGCGACTCATGTTAGAGGTTTTCCAGGCACAGTGAAATGATAGCAGCCCCAGAGGTAGAGCCAATACACGTTGGAGGGCTTATTTATCTCATCCTGCCTGAGAACGCCTCAGGGTCCCCCTGGAGGAGCTACAAAGTTGTGCTGGGGAGAGGGACGTCTGGAGTACTTTGCTCAGCCTGCTGCTGCCCCCACAACTCAGATGATGCAGATGAAGATGGATGGATGGATTGATGGATGAAAATGTAGTCAGGCAGGGTATCCAGGTGTATTTATATGTGGCAGCTCACCATAATTTACGACATTTGCCACCACATATTGATTTAACTGTAAACGCTGAGTCAGGTTATGTGCAGCAGTGAATCTCATTTTACTGTCCTTGAGTAAATAAGGATCGGGAATTTTTTTATAAAAGTGTAATATGTATTAGCGTATCTGATTTTCCATTTTGTGTGCGCGGCCTGTCAACCACACATTTTATTTATTTGTTTTTACCCATTTTTTTTTAAATTCATGGATCATAAGAAATTGCAAAATAAATCCTACTTAAGCTAATTTTTGTTTTTTCTTTTTTACAAAAAAATATTACCTCTCTCTCCTTTTCATCTTTAAAATAATAAGAGTATTATATGTATTTTTTATTTTTAATGTTGACTTTATTTTATCTTTTATTTATTTATTTCCCCACTGAGGCCTTGGGCGGTCTCTCTTTTCAGCTTGTGTATGTTTGTTATAGTTCTGTAAACTTTTTTTTCAAGTGTTGGGAAAAAAGTTTACAAAATTGTAAATTAAATTGTTTCTATAAATAAATAAACTTCTGAAACTAATTCTATTCAAGTGTATTCTCTGCACATTTTTATTTAAAACACATGTGAGAAGTTTTCTCCGTCTTACCTTTGCCGAACCAAAGATGGACGCAGTTTGCAGCTCTCGGTCGTCCTCCTCTTTCCTGGGGTGGATGATCAGAGTGACGTGGCAGCTGCTGTTGGTGGCAAACTTCCTGAACGCTCCGATGATGTGATCCTGCACCGCAAACCTGGACCACATCATAAAACATCATTTAGCTCCATATTTGTGGTGGACAGTGTACTTAAAGAATATCACGCCTAATGAAACAGGTGTTGGTGCAGTATTTCTTAAACATAACTCACTTGTCCACTGAGAGGTTTTCCTGCCCCATCATGAACTGCAGGTTGTCGATGATGACATGGTTGATGTCATACATGTAGACAGCATGTTGCATAGTGTCCAGCACCGTCCTGCAGACACAGAAATATGTGAAATCTTCTGCAATTAAAGCTGCACTCGTTGGCTCCTCGAGGCCGTTTCAAAGCACTGTCGTAGGACTTTTGTATGTCATCGTCTACATGCCAATACTTTTGCTAGTCTTTTAATTGTCTTGTTTTTATGGTTTACTTATAACTTTTATGAATATACTTTTTAGTGCTCCCTTGTGGTAACTTTAGTATGTGTTTAATGTTGTTTATTATGGAGTTGTATGTTTTGATTTTGTATTTTTCTTCCATGTTGTCTGTCTGTTACTTTTGTTGCTGCCTGTCTTGGCCAGGACACTCTTGAAAAGGAGATTTTTAATTCAATTTCAATTCAATTTTATTTATAAAGCCCATTTTCAAAAATCACAATCTGCCTCAGAGGGCTTTACAGCATATGACATTCCTCTGTCCTTAGACCCTCACAGCAACTACGGAAAAACTCCCAAAAAGTGGCCCTCGTTAAATAAATAAAAAATACTTTTGATTTGCCATGTTTATAGTAAATCTTCCCAGTATTTTAGACAAGTTTTTCAGCTTTAAGGCTGCAACTAATGATCATTTTCATTCAAATATTTTGACAGTTAATTTGTTTAATTGTTTGGTGAAGGAGATGTCAGAAAATAATCAAGTCTTTAAATAAACCCAAAGATATTCAAGTTATAATGAAAAAAAGCATGAAATCCTCATATTGGAACCAGAGAATGTTTGATATTTTCCTTTAAAATGGCTTAATCAGTTAACTGATGTAAGTCAATTAATAGACAAATCTATTTGTCGGTTAAAAATTGAAGCTCTTTTTAGCTTAAATTCTGTGAAACATCGATGAATTTAAAGCAAACGCTGATTGATCCAGTTGACTGACTTGATCTCTTTCTGCCCGACACTGACGATAAGATGCACATCATGCCGACTGAGATTGAAAAGAAATCAGTCTGTATCTAACGAATAACTGACGAGACTTACTTGATGTTCTGCTGTCCGTGGAAAGTCATAAAGTAAAGAGGAAGCTCCTCAAACTTGTCTGCCCAGAAGTCGTACTGCTCCAAGTTTTCCTCCAGCCGCTGCATGGCAAACTGCGTCAGCATGATCTTCGCCAGACGCACGTTGTTGATCTCAAAGCTGCCCCACAACGTGTTGACGCCCTGCATGCAAAGGTCCAGAGCAACCTCGCTGATGAAGGTGGTCTTCCCACTGCCTGTAGGACCTGGGATACAAAAAGAAATACATATGAAGACTAATGCATAAGCTATTGTGAACTGTGGACAGTGGATATGTACAAACGTTTAAAGCTCAATGTTTCGTGATGCTATAAAAAGGTGTGTTTATGTCATTATTAACCAGGACTTTATTTCTGATTAAAAAGGCACAAGCCCCATCTCACAGTGTTTGCAAAAGCAGAATGTAATTTGTGTAATTCAGAAAAAGTTTAAAAAATAAGGAGTTATTCATTGGCCCACGCTACAACCTTTCATCTAGTTCCATGAAAATCTGGCTAGTCGTTTTTCCCGAAATCTCTCTGACAAACAAATTAAACTGAAAACATAGGGGTCAAGCGATATTGTTTTTTTCAGGGCCGATACCGATTATTAGTTAATCATACCAATAACCGATATCTGGAACCGATATGCATTTACAACAAAAATAAAATATTTCTGTAAATATTTAGAATATGGTATATAACAAATTCTGACACAAAAAATTGTTAAAATTCCTTCAGCAAATGATAAAAACTGAAACTTTCATCACAGACAGCAAGTTCCCAGCAACTTTTTTTATAAAGTTAAGTGGAAATTTAAGGAAAAAATTAATAAAAAATAGCTTCCTACGGTTTAACAATGTAAAAGTTGCTCCCGTGCTGACACTTTCTTTGCACTTTTTAATTAATTAATTTCATCAGCAATCATTAAAATAAAACGGCAACACAGGTAATCGGCAAAATGCCAAATATAACAATAATAATCGGCCAAGTTGATAATCTGCAGACTCCTAATAACCTCCTTGGCAAAAGGTAATGATTATAACTTGAGAAACACAGCATCACAGATTGTGCAGAACAGAAACATCATGTTTCTTACCTGTGAAAACAGTCAGCTCTCCTTTGCGGTGACCCTTCATGATCCTGTTGAGCTCCGGAAACCTGGTCCACTTGACTCCGGCCACCTGCTCCGTGTTCATCAGCTCCCCGTACACGTCCTCTCTGAGCTGCTTGAAGGACACGATGGACTTGTGGGCCGCTGGGATGGAGGACTTGATGATCTGGCTGAAGTTCTTCCCCTGAGCCAGCGCCTCCACGGGACACGGCCTGAACTCCCCGGGCCGCACCAGCGAGCAGCGCCGCAGACCCAGCTTCCGTGAGAAGATCTTTGACGCCTCCCAGGAGCGGATGTCGCCCCCGAGCCACAGGGTCACCCGTTTGAACTGTTCCAGGTAAGGCAGCAGGATGGGCGGGAGGCAGCTGACCCCGCGGGGGAGAGCCACGCTGGGGAGTCCGGTGGCCTGGCTCACTGCCAGAGTGTCCAGCTCGTGTCCAGTCAGCACCACCTCCGCGTCCATACGGCCCACCAGCGGGAGGCCGAACAGGTTGTAGTAAGAGTTACTCTTTGGGACCGTAGCTTCATTATACGTCACTTTGTCCGTGTTTGAGCTTTGAGCGGAGAGGAGCTTCACCCCCTTCAGGGAGGAGTCGGGTCCGCCAAACCACGGGAAAACCAGACTCTTTGTGGGCTTGAAGAGACGCACGCCAAACTTCTTCAGTGTTGCATTAGAGACCTTTGTGATCTAAAACAAAACATTCATAAACATTATCATCATCCTGTGAGGAGAATAGTCTGTAGGTGCGTTTAATGGTGATTATACTCTTTTAAAAAAAAAAACAAAAAAAAAAACTTAACTGTCATTCATTAAACTTTTTCATATTTGTATTTGATTAAGTGTTTTGATATGTTTGTTTTTACTTGCGCATTTTATGTATTTTTATTGACTATTTATTTTGTTGATTACTTTTGTACAGCACTTTGATCAGCCTTGGTTGTTTTTAACTGTGCTATATAAATAAATTTGACTTTGACCTTTTAAAACACTGCTGTTTGAACTTTATAGCATTATATTCTCCTCTGACCTTTGCAGACTGCAGATTTAATTATTTTTTACGTTTTGTTACTTAAGAAAAAACGGAAAAACAGAAAAATTTGAAAATACTCTACACTTCCAATTTCCTTAATAAGAGTGAGAGAAGATCGACACATAACAAGATTTAAAAACTTATAATATATTATATTTGTATTTACCTCGTTCAGATTTCCCTGTTTTTCAGTGATTGTGGTGTAGATGTGATGGTGTAAGTTTTTCCTTTGATCATTCTGATTCATAACAAAAAGTTTCTTATAAAATGTGGTAAAACTATCACTGAATCCCACTGAGCAGTACCTGGAACATGGTCTTAATAAGCTGAGCCTCGTCTTCAGGGAGGTCAGTGAAGGGCACGGAGCTGGACCAGATCCTCTGCACCTCCCTCTGCTCCCTCTCCCTCTCATCCTGCTCCTCCGCGGTCTCCGGGTATCCCAGCAGCACACGGGGGCTGAGGGAGTCCTGCTCCTCCTTCTGCATCACCTCCAGGCAGTCCTGCAGATCCTCCCAGTTCCCCTCCACCAGCGTGTCCTTACACAGAAACTGCCCCGTGGTTTTGTCGATGAACAGGGAGAAGCTGTCCCCCCTGGAGGACGGCTGGACGAAGATGCTGGGGATGTGGAGGCAGCTGTATCCATCGTGGAAAGGGACGTCTTTGGAGCGCAGGTACTGTTTGATGTCTGTGACTGTGACGGGGCTCACAAGAAACTCCACTGTGGATGTGGCATCCTTTTTATAAGCCCAGGTCCCGCTGTGTGCCAGGAAATAGCCTGTACCCAACGGCTGTGAAGCACATGGAGGTCTATGAAGGAGTCTGTGGGAGAAAGGTCTCACACAGAGGGGAGGACAGTGTCTCTGGTGGAGAAACTTTTGGGCTGCCACCTGCCTGACACAGGTGGTGCCCCTAAACAGCAAACTCCTCCACATGAGTTACCTGGTTAATACAGTCAACCTGCAACAGACATATAAAAAGCATGAAAACACCACAGAAAAGCCACAAAGAAATGTCTCGGCTTGGTTGACCTACGCTAATGTTGGTCAAAGACACACAGCGAGGCAGACAACGGTCATTTCCTGATTAAACGGACATTAATTATCGGAGAGAATTCGCCTGAACGTGCGTGAAAGCATTAACTTTAAATATATCAAGTTTAATTTAAAAAATAAACATAGAAAATTCAACTTACTTAGCCTCTTTTGTCTGCCCTCATTTTGCTCCATGCTCCTCCAAACCCGGGCTTTTCGGTGCGACTTCAAAACAAGTCCGTGTGAAACTTATGGCGAAAAGTTCCGAACTGCGTCACAGTATAATCCGTAATGATAATGCGTAATAAAAAATAAAATAAAAACTCGTGGTATGGTATGTTATAGATTACAAAATGTGTATTATAGTATGCCATACGATGTCGTAAAGTTATAATAATGTAGTATGTTATAACTTGAATAAAATAATATTTTATGAAAGACAAAAAATGCCATAGAGTAGCATTTTATAAAAAATAAAAAAAATGTCATAGAATAATGTGTTATCAAAAAATTGTGGTATAGTATGTTATAAAAAAAATAAAAAAATAAAATAATAAATAATAAAGCATGCTAAGAAAAAAAATTAAAAAGTCATAGTACAGTATTACATATATATATAATTTATTTATTTTTTTAAGAAATGCCATAGAATAGTATGTTATAAAGAGTTTTAGTATAGTATGTTATACAAAAATGTCTTAGTACAGTATGTCATAAAAAATATAAAATGCCATACTGCAATAAGAAAAAAAGAAATGTCATAGAAAAGTATGTCATACAAAATTGTAGTACAGAATACCATAAAATATAGAAACGTCAAAGCATAGTATTTCATAAAAATATAAAAATGTCAGTGTATATCATTTATACGTCATATAAATATAAAAAAAATCATAGTACAGTATGACATAAAAATATTTTTTAAATCATACCACAGTATGACATAAAAATATTTTTAAAAAAATCATAATACAGTATGTCATAGAAAGTAATAAGAAACATCATAGTATGTTATTAAAAATATATTTTAAAAATATCATAGTACAGTATGTCATAATAATAATAATAATAAACTTTATTACAGACTCAATGGTCCAGATAAGAGCAAGACAACACATACAAAAGATATAAAAGACACATAGAAGTACCACACACAACATATTCACAATGCAATAAGATCACTTAATAAAAAAAGTAAATAAAAAATCCCCAACACAACAGAAAGTTATAAGAAACATCATAGTATGTTATTAAAAATATATTTTAAAAATATCATAGTACAGTATGCCAATGGAAAAAGTCGCAAAACTGTCATAATCAATTTTAACTTTCAAAATGTTATAAATATGCGTAAAATATACTGTTTACCTTTTAAAAAAAAATTGCATTCATGCTTTTGAGTTGCTCGCGGAACGCTCGTGCGGCTCGTGCCGGTTATACGTTGTAGTTCCGGAGGGACCTTAACACCGACGGACCGGGGTTCGTACATGCCCGTCAGCTCGTCCTCTGTGAACGTTTTTGTGAAGTTAACGTTAATTTTAACGCCGTCTTTATTGAAATATTACGTATCGATAACCGTCGGTGCAGGATGACGTCCAGAGGGACACCGAGCCGCTTCCTCCAGAGTGTCCTCCAAAACGGAGTCGGTCGGTACGTCTGCCAGCTGAAGCGAGTCTCCGTCATCTTCTCCAAAAACGCTCAGAGCTCTTTGGGAGTCAGGTAAACAAAAACATAAATATACTTTAATATGGAAATATTATTCACAAGTGAAGTGTCCTACTGTATTCTTTGATCCTTTTACTGTGTGAAGCGTCTTTTAGTTTCTTGAAAAGCGCTCTATAACTAAAATGTACTATTATTATTGTTATTGTTATTATTATTATTATTATTATTATTATGTTTTTCAGGGAGTTTATTGAGGAGGGGGTGGTGGATTATGCAAAGAAGAACCCTTCAACCGTCGTCTATGTGTCTCCTCAGTCCTGCAGGATCCCCAAAATAGTTGCAGAATATTGTAAGTACTCATGACTTTGAGTTTTTAAGGGACATTTTCATGTTTTTTCCCCTCATTATAACACGATTTATTTACATATATAATATTGCTTTATTTTAAAGCTTCTGAATAATTTCTAGACAGATTCTTGGAAATAATTTTACATTAATAACAGAGGGGAAAAAATGAAGAGATACATTTTTTAAACAATTATATTAGTAAATACAGTTGTATTGAGTTTAGAAGCTTTATTGATTTCCAGATAAATGTTTTTTCAAGAACTGCAACAAACACAAGTAAACATCTATTTATTCCTGTATTAAAAAACTGTCTCTATTTTATTTGTAAATCGCACCAAAGTACATAATAATTTATGATCACATATCAGCTCCTTTTATATTAAACTTAATTATGGAAATACAGTAAAATACAGTGTTTCCATATTAATAGTTACTGCATTCATGAACTGTAATTTTCATTTATTTATAGTTTTAAGCACATAATTCAGTTATTTTATTTCAGAGCAGGATAATCTGATTAGAAAAACCGGATTAGTTATTATCAGTTATTATCATTAGTTTAATGCTCATGTTCTGTTATAAAAAGCTGCCAGTTCATTGTGTTTTTCAACGAGCTGTTAGTTTTAATTCCATTTTTTGTTTCTTGTGTATGAAATTTTTATACTGAGTGTTTCTTCTTTTTTATCTTTTTGCTGTTGTCTTGGCCAGGATGTCCTTGTAAAAGAGTTTTTTTTTCCCCAAGTATTGTTTTATTAATCCTCTAAATTATTGATATTGGAAATACAACTTTCGGTAGCCTACTAGAATAATAAAATCAATTGCAAGAATTGAAACATTTTTGCAACGATAAAGATGATTTATTTTTAAAATTATTTTTATGTAAGTAAAATAAATTCTAAATCTCAATGGGAATGGGAATTCTCCCAGTAATTAAGGTGAAATAATAATTATTTAAATAAAGAGAATAATTCAGTCAGTGTCAGAACTGCATCCCAAGGACTCTTGGTACATACATTAAAACAAAACAAATACAACAATAACAAAAAAGGACAAAATCCCTTTTTTTATCAAAAGTGTGATATTAGTATAAATGTAAACAAAGTTCTGAAGTAAAATGTCATTATAACATACCTAAACATCATAAAATATCAAAATGCTGCTTGTGTAATTTCACAGGTGTGTTTTACAAGCTTTAAGGTCAAGTTCAGGACTATGATGATGCATTTTTGGTGAAGTTTAAGCTCTGTGGTTTTTCAGTAATTGCATCCAAAACATGAAAAGTGAATTTAGTGTACAGTAGTCATGTGAATTATGTTTGTTACTAACTCTGAGATACTGCAGGGGGCGGTATGACTCTGTTTTTGCTAAAGACCTGTGTTCAGGTAAAAGTGAAGTGCCGCTGGGGTTTTCAAATGACTTTGTCAAACAGAATCGTCTGTTCTTGTTGACACTGTTACAGTTCACACTCAGCAGGTTTTTCAGTAAGTAAAGTGTCTCCTTTTTAAGTCACTCAGACTTATTTGTTTATTCTTTTTTCCTCCCGCAGTGAACGGCAACGTCAGAGAAGAAATCGTAACAAGCAAAACGTCTCAGCAGATTTTAGAGCTTCTGACCAAAATGACCAACCAGTCCGGCCTGGACATCATCCGCATCCGCAAGCCCTTCCACACAGACAGCCCCAGCATCCAGGGCCAGTGGCACCCGTTCACCAACCGGCCGCCGTCCATCGACCCCATCAGACCACCGAAACAGGACGCCCAATAAGGACTAGTTTAACCCTTTGAAATGTGGATCGACATCAGTTTTGTTGTGGTGCGATGAGCTGATTTTCACAAGCATTTAAACCTTTGAAACCCAGAGCGAGCTGGTCGATTCTTCAGAAATAAGAAAGAAAAGACAATTAGCAATTTCACAAGAAATGTCTCAAAAATTGGGAGAAAAACAAGGAAAAAGTGACAAAATAATGATGTAAAAATGAATTTTAAAAAGAGACAAAGAGAGGAGAAACCAATAAAAAATTATCCAAAGAAAAGAGTTTTTTCATATATCATTTTTTACTTTCACTTTTTAACAGTATCTTGCTATTTTTTGGTGATTTCTTCTTCAGTTACTCATGGCCTTCTTCCAGTGTTTTTCAAGATATCAAGTTTCAAAGGGTTAAAATCAGAATTAGGGCTTAATGCCAGATTAGATTGGCTTGAATTCTTTCAAAAACATGGGAAGAAGGCAATGTGCAACATAAGAAAAAATCACCCATAATCGAGTAAGAAATGAGTAAAAAGTTACAAAAAAAGCTACCCTGAAAATTAGCAAAGCAAAAATAAAAAAATTAAAAAAGGGATAAACAAACAAGGAAACAACCAGAAAAATAGTGTAATAATAATTCTGTACCATAACTTATTATAATAATTATAAATAACTAAGTGACTAAATAACATTTTGGACACATTTTGCTAGATTCAAAATCTACTAACAAGGAAATTGCAGGAAATTTCTTGTCGATCCCTCGTTGTCTTTTATTCTGTTTTCAAGAAGAAATCAAACCACTTTGCTCAGGGGTCAAATGTTTAAATACCTGGGAAAGGTGTCTGAATGCAGCATAAGGGTTTAAGTAGTCCTCATGTTTGCAGGGATTTGCTGGATATTTCTGCACTGTCGACTGAACGTTTTTCACCATCCTCCTCAGAAAAGTGCACACATTACCAGCTCTGAATGCCACATTTGAATAGACTCTACATGAATCCACCAGAGGCTTGTTAGCTGGAAAATAACTGTGTGACTCTCAAGGCTATTTGAAGATTTATGTGCAGAGCAACTTTGTATGAAATAAAAGAGATTATTGTGCAAATGCTGGTGTTTAAATTTAGACTTTTTTTTGAGTTTTAACAGCTTGTCAGAAGATCAACAGAGCAAAACTTACTGCACTTAAAATACTTCACAGACACACATCAAAAGATCACCTTTTTTATTTTCATGACACAGGAGGAATGTACACATTTTTACAGTTTAATACTGATAAGATTTCCTCGTTTTGCAAACTCAAAACGATCCAGTGCTTAAGTGAACATGACAGATGGTTGTGTGATAGCTTCAGGGACAAGTGTTAACCTTCAGCGCTGAGAGTTGCCCTCTGCATCCACTGTAAGAGCAGCAGAAACTCCTTCAGTCTGTGATTTGTTCAGATTCAACAAGGCGGATGTTGGCAGAACTCCTTGTTGCCTTCTTTGCACCCTAAATTCATCATTTTTGACTGCAAAAGGCATGAAGCTTGACCCTTTCTTTCCTTCCACATGTGATCTCTGTGTTCTTCTCAACAAAAACAATACAACCAAGTACTCGGCAGTACATGAATACCAATAAGCATGAACGTGAAAGGTGCCCTCAGGACAGATTGCTAGTTTCTGTTGATAGATTGATCCGAGTCCGCTGGCATATATAGCTGCGGCCTGCAGGAAATGATTTGGCTATCTGTGAGAATTTATGTAGAATAGGAGCGTGAGATGACTGCAGAGGACGGTGATGAGAGAGACAGTGGAGCTGAGCTCTGCAGCGTGATATTGGTGCTGATTTCAGTCATTCTCTCCCAAATATCTGCACTTGAGTAAGAATGTGGACGCACACTCTCTTTAAATTAGTCTCAGACATACAGAGTGCTGTTCCTGTTTTAAATCATGAACTGCTACAGCAATAAAAGTGGGGAAATTTAAATGATTTGTAAATTCATAACACCAAATATGAATCAATTAAACTGCAAATGTAGCTGTTTTAAAGGGACAGTTCACCCCAAATAAAAAAACATATTTTCCCTCTTACCTATAGGACTTTAACCCAGGAAATGGGTGTCTGTGTCCCAAAATCAATGATAACTTAAACATGCAAGTATGTGCTGAATGCTATCGTAGTAACCTATGTGACGTGTTGTATTTGACGTTCCTTGACATACATAATGTTATGTTAGCGACAAAAGTACTTATCTAATGTAAAACCATTATGTTTTTCTAAACCTAACCAGGTAGTTATGGAGTGAAACTATGATAGTTTTATTAGGTTAAGAGCATGTTTTAACTTTGACTGTTAGGACAGAAATATATGTGGTTTTGGGGAGAGTCAGATAGGTTGTTTTGTTTTCCTTCAGTTATGAGAAACCGTAAAATTGGCAGGTGTAGTTTGGTCGAAAGATGCATCCTACATCAAACTTCTCACAACAAGTAATCGGGTCATCATATCTGACATTGCAGTTACGTTTTTCAAATATATTTTTTGGCGCTTTGAGCTCCACAAACTAAGTACCATCTAGATCCATTATATTGGTGAGAAGGCAGACATCTTTGCTGCCAATATCTCAAATACTCTGCAACTCACCCCAAAACTCGACTGATAAATAGCCTAACAAGTAAGAGAAAAATATGTATTTTGGATTTTGGGGTGAACTGTCCCTTTAAATTAGCCACAGGTGTAAACTGCAGTTCATGTTGACATACATGTACTGTTTAGCCAATTAACATGTCCACATTTAAATTATCTGTGAGTTTTCAGTATATCACCACATTTGACTAAAGTTATACTTCACAATTAGCTATTTTAATAAAAATAAAAAAGCGTTGGCTGATGAAAATGTTTCCTGTTGTTTCATGCTCACTTTCTGCATTTTAATTTATGGCACCAATTACAGATATCAGGGCCACTGTGCTCTCATCACACCCGCGCTCCCCAATGGGAACTGGCACAGCTAGACCCACACCAGGACATTAAAGGCTCTAAATAAAGATGCTGTTGCTAAGTTACTGCCTTGAACGCTGCTCTGGAAATGGTCACTTTATTCCCCCGTGAGCTTGTGTTATACTTTTGCTCTGTCATATATGTATGTAAATGTCTCCAGGATCATGTGGGCTCCGGTCCCAGTAGAGGACAGTGGCCTCGCTGCTTACCACAAGCTAAAACAGTGTTATGGTGTCTTGAGAATAGGAGTTGGTGAGAGCATGTTTTGCAAGTCATTTCCTGACTCCCCCTCAGGGCTGTTGACTTTTTTTCCCTAGCTTAACATAATGCAAAGTGGTTTAAGTCTGCACAAAAGCAAGTGGAAATTTAACCAACTCAAAAAAATAACACAAAAGGAAATTCTTCTGTCAACAACTCAGGTGGCTAAATTATCTTACAAGTCATATTCTGAGTGAACCACATAGATAAGTTCATTATCTACATCAAAAAAATCATACAGACCATTAAGGCTTGGGCAGTATCACGGTATACCCATATACCAGAATATTCAGAAAACTCAACAATATAATTTCCAATAGCATCAAAAATACAGACACTCCTTTTTCTATTACACTGATACAGAGATGCTGTATTGAGAAAATATGTAGTGCACAGCATGCACCACCAGAGGTCACTTTTTACAGGCAGCTGAGCTGAGAAAGATGGCGACGATGAGTGATGGGGATAATGTTAAAATATGGTAAACAGTGTATTTTCACATCTGACTTGGTTTTAGTGAGTTTCGCTTTGTTTCTTGTTTGAGTTTGAATGAAGTGTGTTTACAAGTGAGTGAGGCAATAAAGCTAAGGTTAGGTCAGTGGAAGGGATAAACTTGAATTTACCCCGATAAACTTGGTGGTATTTTTCTGTTTAATGATGCAAATAGTGGCAAGAATATTCCCTTCATCCCCTTTGATTTATTAGACTGAAAAGCTAACTTTCAAGCGCTGTGGCACCACATACAAAATACTATCATACACTGTATACCCTATGAAATGCAAGGAAGGTATGAAGGAAATAGAGTTCCCCAGTAATGAGTCCTCAAACCTGGAAATTAGTTTGCATTTTAGCAGTTCCCTCATCTAAAAGTCAATGGCTTTTTTGTTAGATGTTTGAAAAAAGGTCTGTGGTTAAGACAAGCTTAAGAGACTTTCACATTTTGTTCTATAACATAAAATATGCCAGTAAATACCCCACCTCTGAATTTTGAAGCTTTTATAAGTTTTAAAAAAGTTTATTGCAAACAAGTGGCTAACTTTTGAGTGTCCTCACGCAAAGTATGGCTTTACAGCCTCGTTGTTGGAGGGTAATGTCAGCTTTTTACTTCTGGGGATTACATTTAGGCTTAAAAATCATAAAAGTTGTGTAATTTTTGAAGATTATTTTGCTTAAAAAAGTGTGAGTATCATAAAGGTTTGCTTGAGCTTATTTTCTGCAATGATCCAAAATGCAATGGAAAAATCCCACAGGCTTTTTGACGAGGGGATGCTAACTTTTGTTTCGGCCTACAGGAGTGAGGGAAAAAGATACCGCCCAAGCCTAGAACAAACTTGATGGAAAGTTTCACAGTTTACAAGGGTATATTACATGAGTTTCAACAAAGTACTTACAAAAGAACAGTGCAAAACATGAACTCTGTACACTACTATCTTTGGCCAACACCTAGAGAAATAATCTACATAAAATATATATTGTATCTTGCATATTAACGCAGCAGGACATAAATGCTTCACTGTGGGTTTGTGCACAGAAACAAGGTGAATGCAGCTCAACATGTTAGCTGTTTTTTAGTCCATCGTATAGTATACAGTGCAGAGCCAGTGTCTATTGTAAACAGATTGTCCTTCCATAAATAAAGCAGCAGAAAAGGTTGCAACATGTTAAAGATTGTCCACAATGTGATGAGGGAATTAAATAATAGAAGTTTTTATGTAATACATGGATAGGTACAACGAAATATCAGACTCAGTAGAAAATGCAGTAATTTTACAAATGTTAATCTTGCAATAAATAAACCCAAAAAGAACATTTCTATACAACTTTGATTTAAATAAAATGAAATGCTCACATGGAAACACATCCATAAATTAGCACAGATCAGAAAACCTTTTCATTAAAGCTCGTCAATCTCTGTGAGTTGTTAATTAGAGGACACAGATTCATTTTCAGGCTGTCTAATCTTATGGAAAATGTGTGCAATGAAAGTCTCAGCATCTACAGTATCTCTCATGTTTAACTAACGCAGGAAATCTGTTTGTTTCACAAAAATAAACTGTAGGGCTCTTTGAAAACTGATTCTAATTGATTAGGGGGCATTTGTAAACTCAGCAGGGTCCTCCAGAGAGATAGGAAGAGAGTGAATGTGAGCACAGAGAGTAATAGATGATACTGTCATGCAGAGGTGATGAGACGGGGAAAGAGACAGCACAGAGAGGGAGGGAGGACAGGAATGAAGATGAGGATGAAAACAAGTTAAAGAGCTAGAAAAGCCGGTGAAAAGAGAGCTGAAATCATACAAGGTGCAAAGTAGCTTCTGCTGGCATTTCAGAGTGTATCATCATCTGCTCTCTGCATGACTGGACAGGTCAGGAAAACACACTTATATACAAAGCTGCAGGGGATATTAAATGTTAAGGTTTGGTAATGTTTCGATGGTATAATTTGCCAGCAAAGTCGCTCTTTTTACACCATTGATTTAAAGCCAGATAATTCCAACAAGTGTGAAAGTGTCCAACTACTATTGGTTTAGCATCTGGATCTTTGTTTATTGGATCTAAAATGTATAAGAACAGGTCATCTGCATATAGCAACATTTTTTGTTTAGTTTAACCTCAAGTAATGCCCACATTTGGATTCATCAATAAGAACAAATAGCACAGCCATTAGTCACAAAAAATTAGGAGTGCACATAGGCATAAGGAATATTGTATAATGTCATTTTACCAGTTCAAAATTTGTTTAGAAATTGAAATAGGTGAGTCTATACTCTACACAACCTAAAGCCTTTTTTTTGGAATCTAATAGAACGGCTTTTTCTGGCAATTGAAATATCTATTTTTTATAAATTCTGTCTGATCTTTTGAAGCAATGTATGCATGAACAGACTTTAAGCAAAGGGCTTGCACTTTTGGTGAACAATTTATAGACTGTTTTTAATAGACAAGCCTACAACTACTAAGGATGTCACAAGAACCGATTTTCTCCGATACCGTGGGTAAAAAGGATGCAATTTTTCGTACCTCAGTGTGGAGCATTTATGCCTAAAAGTCCTCTAGTCTGCTGTTGAATGTCAAAGGAGAAGAGGAACGCACACCAGCACGGAAGAACAACAACAACACGCTTGACACTGGCACTTCTTACCAAATCGTTGATTCACAGTAGAAGAGCGGCAAGTGAACATTAAGTTTAGAGGAGAAAAATATTAATATGCTGTATGCTAAATGGAAATGTTTTATCAGCCGCAAAATCTAATAAACATACATCCGCTGGTACTTTGCATTCATGGCAGATCATCAGGTATTAATACAGTTTAAATCAAATTCAAATGTTTTAATGAAGGAGTATATGTTTAAGTATTTAAACAGGATTTATTGTTCTGATTTGGTTTTTACTGTGATTTCGACTTTGAGAATCGTGGAATTTCCCTTACACTGGTATCAACTACTACACTTCTGGTACCATGACATGCTTAATAACTACTGAGACTTGGCATAACATCACAGAGCAGTAGCCAGATTGAAAAAAATTGGTAAACATAATCAGTAAAAGTGGGGTTGAAATTTCAGTATGTTTCCAACAAACAGCGACGTGTAGTCTGACCATGTCCAAAGGTGAATGACCAAAATGCCTGCCATAACAGAGAGGGACGAGGCGCTGTGAATCACTTTTAGACAGTCTCTCCTTAGTGATATTCATGGTATTGCACACAAAAAGTGACTAAATTTGTTGTGCAAATATTGAAAAAAGTCTCATTTGCAAGCAGTGAAGCCCTTTGAATTGAGCCGAGGCCATTAATCAGGCAGAATTTCCTCCATCCAGACCAAACCATTTATCACCCTGCGTACAGTGCATTTCCTGGACCATATTCTCAGAATAAAGTGGCTTACAAGGCAAACATGAGGACGACTGAAAACCTGCAAGTGCGAAATAGCTCCTGCCTCCTTGCATCATCATCTGTTTCGTGCATGGCTAACCAGGACACTTAGGTCAAATGTTTTCTGTCTGCTCGTTCCTGCAGAGGCGACAGCGCTCTATGCAAACAGACAAGAAGGCCCCGTCCTCTCTTTGTGGAGGTGAGCCAAGAACCGCTGTTACTGTCAGCGACGCTGTGACAGATGCACGCTGCGAGTCACCGTCAGAGGGCTGCTGCTGAGCCACCGCTACAAGAGCTGATTCAACACTTTGCTGGAAAGACAGATCTTTATTTACCCCCGACCGTGACACGTTTACAAACTACTCAGGGATTCATTTCAGTCCCTCAAAGTTATTCATGTACTATTTAATCATAGTGCTGTTCACCTTGCCAAGGAAATGTTGTGCTGTTTCTGTTGTTTTGGCATTGCTCTCACGTCACGTAAACACAGAGGATGCATCTGTGGGTCGCATGTGTGAAGGTTTTCTGATTCAATGACACGGCATCAGCATTTTTTTTACAGCAAAAGACAAGTTTAAGAGCGAGATGAAAGCCATTTTGTCTTTTTTGTAACATAATGTTTGAAGGAATCCAGTCTTTTCAACTGTCTTTGAAAAACTCTTTAAATCTTCAATCTAATGTAAAATACAAAAACAAGGTCTCACTTTGACAAAGATAAAGTATATGTATGTTTATCGGTATAAATGGCACAGCAAATAAGCATATTCGTTATAGCATCCCGTCCGTTTTTCTTTTCCTGGACCGTGAAGCCAGTCTGCGGTCTTTAGTGAATTCAGTCAATCTGACCACAGACTGGCTGCTCCTTTAATCGTCCTTAATAGACCATTTAAGCTGCCTTCAATACAGCTGTGTCTCTTTTTGCACACAGATGCTATAAACAGTAAGTTTGCTACAGGTGCTCGCACAACAAACTGCTTCAAACAGCTGCGGCAGTGATGTGATTATTGCAATTTACACGAGGACAGAAGAAAATGGAGGAAGAGTGGTTTAATCAAATTTAAATATACGATTTGTTGCACCACCTGAGCTCTTGTACTCTGCAACAGCTTCTTAAAGTGATACTCCACATAAAATCTTTCAGGCTTCCCCTGTGGGCTTGAAAAGTGGCGGTAAAAGGAGCGTTTTGCTCCTTGACAGGGATCGAAGGCATGAAGTCATATTAATCGATTAATTGACATTTTTGAAGCAAAATGCTGAAGATTTCAGCCCCTCAAATGTGATTTGCTGATTTTAAATTAGATATTTTTGGGGGTGTCAGCTGTTCAAGATGTCACGCTAGGCTCTAGGAAGTTAAGATGGGCATACTTGACTTTTTCGGACACCTTTTTTTCAGATTGGACAACATTTCATGCAAAGTTGCTCGATATATTTCTTCCTGTGTTTTTGAAAAACATTGCACCAATTTTTTTAGTTTCAGAGGTTTAAATACTTGAATGCAGCATAAGAAAAGTGATGTCAATCCAGGTGTTAAAGGGTTAAGAGCCTAACCTCCCTTTTTCTAAAATGAGTATCTGGGAGAGATGATTAATACAAGGTAGCAGTTGAATCCTTCATTTGGCAGAACATTTAAAAGCTTCAACAGCTTATTGCTTATATGCACTACACTTTCCATTCTCTTGTTTTTCTCCCTCTGTTACACCTCTCGTAATTTACCTGACTAAACCTTTGAAGAGGAGCTCAAAAGCCCTGGGAGGGGAGATTGTGGTTACTCATGTCACTGAAGTGTTTTATCCAAAAATTCTAATAAAATTAAAGGTTCTAAATGTTCAAGTAGTCCTTTAGTTTTGGAGATTAGTGCATTTATAGGTGGAGACTGGAGGGTCAGCTCTGACGTCACAGGTGGGCGTGTGAAGAGCTAATTAGCCACTGAAGAGACACAGATGGAGGTGGGATGCCAGCCAATTCAACCTACAAGAGTGCAGTTTTTTGTCCATAAAACAAAAATGAATCATCAACATCTGCCTAGAAACAGAGGAGCCCTAACAGCTGAAACAGCCACTATCAACATAAGAAGGCTTTCTGAGCCCACCCCTGCATCTACGGGTGAGTCAGTCCTCCCTCAGACCAGGGAACAGGAGTTCATCATTTCAGATTTGCAACACACGGGGAAATTCTCTCAGTTTGCAGTTAAGTTAGGTGAAAGGTAGTTTCCCACACCAACCAAATGCACAAAAAATTTTGGGTGGAATATCACTTTCAGGGCTAATGTTACACATCACTAAAACCTCCTGAACACTTCCACAGTCTCATAAATACATGATCACCTCCTGGCCTGATTCTTTTTGTGTCCTTCTTTGCACCTTTGTGTCATCCAACCACCTTCTTTAATCACAAGCCCAAAGAGGCCACACCCGAGGTCGCTTCATTACGCTCCCCCGCACACGTGGTTATTTTCTAACAGTGCAGTCTGCGGCTAGCTTTTCACAGCTCCACCTTTTTGAATCTGTGGTTAGTGCAGTCTGTTGTTGAGGTGAAATCATGGGCCATTTTGTCACGGGAGACACGAGAGGCTTCACATTTCAGATCAGGTGAGGACACGACCTGCAGGTGACACTGGGTAAATAACAGCAGCGTTTGATAAAAGTTTGCCCCACAACAACGGCTCACCGTCGGGGTCAAAATAAATAACTGTGCGACAAAGACTGGGGCGTCCTAGATGGAGCTCTCGTCAGGCTGCAGGTCCAGCTGTGTGTGTTTCCTCTGCTCCAGGATCCGATTGAGCTCCTCTGTGAAGGAGTGGTAGAGCGGCGACATGCCATCGTGTTCGGCTTGCCTCAGCAGCACGTAGCTGTTCCCGTTCATCTTCCTCAGCACGCTGGGCAGCGTGGCCGACAGCCCGTTAGCATAGTCCATGTTTGGCAGCGGAGGCGGCATAGGAAGAGGAGGTGCTGGTGGAGGTGTTCTGCACGGCGAGAACTGACCCTCACCTGGAACTATCTGGAGGAAGCCATCGCCAACATCCCCGAAGGTTGGCACTGAGATGGAGCGACGACCCTGGCGGCCGTTGCAGTGACTGGAGATGGTTTTAAGCTCAAGAAGGGAGCTTCTTTTTCTTTCAGACGCCCCCAGGACCTGCAGCCCCTGCTGGGAGAACTTCCGGTCGTGAGAGGCACGTCTGGTGCAGAAGCTGACATAAAGCAGCACCACAGTCAACACCAAACAAAGCCCTCCGAGGACCGCCACCAGTGAAATGTACACGGCCTCCATGTGTCTGTAGGTCTGGAACTCAGCTCCCGGAGGCAGCGGGGCAGGAGGTGACGGCAGAGGCTGCTCTGTGGGGCTGCTGGTGGTGGAGAAAAAAGTCGGGCTATAAACTGTAGTGGGGTCAGTCGTGGCTGTGGGCTCTACAGGGAAATACGAGTCCGTGTGCACCCTCACTGTGTAAAGATAAACCAGGACGGAGACGGAGTTCTCCACGGCAAAGCAGCGATAAGATCCGCTCTGTTGGGCACGTGCTCCGATTATGAGGAGGCCATCTGTGCCGATGCGGTAGCCCGAATTGAGGCCGTATCCCTGGAGCTCTTTGCCGTTTAGCGTCCAGCGTGGAGTTGCCAGGTTTGAGCGCAGTTCGCACTGGAGCAGCACATCGTCACCAGACATCACAGAGCGCCTCCGATGGACCACTAAAAGAGAGGACAAGAGACGGAGCCAGAAGGAGATGAAACAAGAACAAGATAAGAAAATAGAGAATGTGAGAGAGATGATAAAAGTGCAGCAGGATGAAGGGAAGATAGAACGATGTCCGGTCACAGAGGTCACGTTTTCAAAGTGCAGGTGAGCAACCTGTGCGGCTAAACCTTTCAGCATCACTCTCCATCACATTTCATAAACCTCTTTAAATGTAGCGAGCCCCGCAATGCAGCTGGCCTGACCGCCTGACCTCCAGCAAGAGAGGAACTGATTAAAATGTGGACGCCGGGACCCTGGGGGGATGGGTAAGGCGCGTGCACCTAATGAAATCCCTTAATAGCTGCTAAATGCTTGAGTTTTCAGGCAGAGAAAAGAAGACTTTTTTCAACTCATAATCTGTGTGTGTGAGAGTCAGGGGAGCTAATCAAGGGGAATGGATGGGAGGTAAAATAAAGTATTAAAGTTTCTCAAAATTAAAATTCATGGATGTCACATAATGGATTTACGGTATGTGCACGTGCGTGTGTGTGTGTGTGTGTGTGTGTGTGTGTGTGTGTGTGTGTGTGTGTGTATTGTAACACGTACCATTTCCTGAATTCTCCTTGCAGCCCCTGACTCCTCTCAAGATATCCTGGGTCAGATTTGACCTGAAAGAATAAGATAAAAACTCAGCATTTAATCTGAAAATCCTGACTGAGATTAAAACCTCTTTTTGATATAGAGTCGCAAGTTAAGAAAACTAAAATAAACTGAAAACTAAAACACAAATCAAATTCCTGCGATTGAGATTTATTCCTGTAAACAGCTTGTACGGCACTTTTAAACAACCCAGGAGCTGTCTAAACCCTGCCAAAATAACTAAGATGGATCCAAAACAAAAACTTAATGAGGCACAGCAGAATGAAGATTCAAAAATACCCCAAAACATCTGCAGCAAGTGGAGAGAACACCAAGTTTCTGCAGCCATTCAGAAAGAGAAAGTAAATTTAGATCTTACTGCAGAGGGTAGCAGACAAGAGTGAGCAGCATATAAAGAAATGTTTTTTTTAACCAAGTACAGTGCAGAGTAGTCATAGAAAATAAAAATCCTTTCCTCTCACCCACACTTTGTATAACATCAACCTCCTTTAAATCAAAATATTAGGAAAAGAAAAATAATGCAAATGGACACTGTGCTGCATTAAATGGGGAAATGAAGGTTTGATCTCCCACTAACATTCAGTTGTTTTTGCAGCTTTCTCCGATCAAGAAGCTCCCTCCTGCCCCTCCCCGAAACGAATCCACAGGAGAGACTGATGTGTCTGCTGCCATAATGAAGATTAAGATGTCTGCGACTCACTCATGCAGAGTGAATGGAGAGAGGTGCAAACAATCTTCTGCAGAAGAGTGAGCCAAAGAAACTTTTACCTGTTTCAGTATCTGTGTGTGTGTGTGTGTGTGTGTGTGTGTGTGTGTGTTTGGAAGGATCTTATAATTTGCAAATATATACAGTATGTGTCTGTCCAGCTGAATCCAATCACATCCAGTATCTGCAACACTGGTTTCATTTTACCAGAGGGGGTGGAAAGTATCTTAGTACATTTACTCAAGTACGATTCTCATCATGACAAGTTTAAGAAAAGAATTTATGAAATTATTTAACAAAAAAATAGATGTTACCAATTATTTTGACACTTTACTTTGTTTAAAAAACATGTAGCCTATTACACTAACATTAGAAGGGCATATTTATATTACTAATTATTAATTATACTACTGACAGGGTGTTACATCTGACTTAAAGACCAGAAAATTCTGTCAAGGTCGGTGCACCCAAAGAGCTCCTGAGTAGTCACCGTCCTTCATTTCTAGCCGAAACCCTCAAAACTCACAGCTCCAGTTGCACTGTCATACTCCAAAACTCCCATGTGGTCAAAAAGCGTGGAGCAGCCTTGCTGTTTGTGTTTTTCCATGTTTCTTCTTATTCATTCATGCTTAGTCTGTCCTTTATTTTAATTTGTGGGCTCACTCCTCATGTGTCCTCTTTGTGTGTTTTCCCGCCTCAGTGATTGTCTCCCCTGCACTGATTTTTCACCTGTTCCTCATCAGCGCTGCTGTCACCTGTCCCTCGTTATCTCCCGGCTCTCCGTGTGTATTTGTGCTCCCCTCTGTGTGTTCCATGATTACAGGTTTGTTCCCAGTTTAGTTTTTGTTTTTCATTTGCTTTACTTTAGCCCTCAGTTTTTGTCCCCTGCTTGTTTTTGTGTTTTGGTATCAGTTTTATTTTTTTGAGCTGAAATATTGCTCCTTAAATCAGCCTGCTTGCTGTTATGCATTTGGGTCCTCTCTCTAATTTTTAATTTGCTCATAGTTAAGGAAAGTAAGAATTTGCTCAAAATAAAAATACATTTTACGTCCAAGTATTTTTTGTTATTTGTTTAGAATTGGAAACTTTAATCTCCAAATATGTAGACTTGTATATTTGTCTGTAGAGAAATACACTGGCAAAATAATCCTCTTGTGGACATGAATGTCAACATAGTAAAATATAATGCAATAATATAAAATATGGTGAATTGTATTCACAAAATATTCTCATAGCTGCCTGAAGCTACATCTACTGCTTTTAAAATCGAAATATGAGAACATTTACCAAAGGTTTACCAAACTCATTTTTGTAAGTTATGGATCTGTAACATTTTAACCAAACAATATATATTTAAAAAAAAACCAATAACAACATAAATGTCAGTCGCTCCATGCTTCTGTTTTACAATTTTTGTTACGCTCAACCTAAATGCTGAATCAAAGTGCTAGGTTTTCGTATCCAAGTGTTTTTCGGGCTAATCATTGTAGCTCCTGCTGAGCTGAACTGAACTTGATGGGAGAAATCCAGGTCGACTCTATTGTCTCAGACCTGCTTTCATCCAAATTCTGTTGGAAGGGAAAATAAGCTGTATAAATAATTAATTAGACTCCGGTATCGCTGTCGGGCCCAGAGGAAAAAAATAAAGGTCACGTAATGCAAAAATGTACACAGTGTCAAAATTATTAATATCATTAGGGGCTTATAATGTGTTTATCACGCTACCAGTTCTCTGAACAGTTTATTTGACTGTTAAATTAATGATATGGAAGACTTGAAGTTTATTTACTCTTAGCAACATTTGAGGCTTAAATCTAAGTTAAGGTATACAAGATCACTGTATTTTTTAACTGAATTCATTTTGAATTCAAGTGTTGACAGTTTCTGTGGCTGTCATCCAAAATGCATACAGCAACAGATGGAGAGGAACTGAATGCAGAATAAACAAGTGGAGCTGGAGAGGAGGTTTAGGGAGAAGCAGGCTCAAGGATGTACGATGAAGCAATTCAAATTCATCTGTCTCAGCAAGATCTTTTTCTGCCAAATCTGTTTTTTATGTAAACACGACATGATTGTTGTGTCTGCTTTCTTCCTAAAAACACTGACAGTCACTTGGTGTGTTTGCTTCCTTGCTGGAAATGTGCATTTTGTTAGTACACAGGTGTGTGTTTCCTCACCTCTGTGCACGTGAAGATATTGCCACACATGTCCTCCCGTCCCAGCCACAGAACGGATCTCTGGCGAATACGCAGTCGTAACAGGAAGTGTACCTTTGACAGGCGGACATCGGTACCTGCACCACTCCAGAGTGGGAGCCGACATAGATACTCCGCTGCAAAACAAAAAAAATTAATCATTTTTCTATTTTTATAATTTTGACTTTTAAAGCCTAAAATTAACACAAGCACTATAATGAACTGTGATATAAGAAGCACATTTATTGATTAATAAATTTAATTTTCTGGAGTCAAACTCCCCAAAAAATCATTATCAGGATGTGATTGACTTGTTCCGATAACATTTGGAAAGTTTAGAAGAGCTGGTGATCAAATCATTTTATCTCCATTCAAATTAATCTCTAGGGCACCTGCTCTATGGGTATTATGTGGTATATGTGGCAGGTAAACTTTTTTTGGCTTCATGCACCACTGAGCAACTCTCATTAGAAGAATTTGGGCTCCTTCTCCAATGCTGTATCACGTTCTTTTTATACATCCATGTCTGCTAACTGCAACCATTTTTGCTCAGTCACCTCTATATTTGCTTGGGACGCCTGAGAAAACAGCTGTGTGTATTCCTGTCTATGGGTGTCAAATATTGCAAAGTAAAAATTTATTTGTGTATCCACCCCATGATGCTGATCTACTCTAAATTTAACAAATTGGCCCAAGCTACATCAACCAAACAAATCCATGCACAAACAGACAAATGCACATAACAAGACAAATGCATGATTTCCTTAGCAGCAACAATATGACATATAACTCTCCATGCATGAATACACACCAGAGCAGAGGATAGGACCATGCTCTCTATGGGCTGAGGTTTATCAAACAGCTGCAACTCTTCAATGATGTGCATTTCTCCATCGATATCTACGGCTCTGTGCAGCCAGCCATCATCTGGGAAAAAAGATATAAACAAGACACTTCAGAGGCAATACAGAAAATTACATATATTTTCTTTATCTTCAACACAAACACAACAATCAGTCTGTCTGCCTCAAAATATTCTGTGAACTCCCTAACCTGTCTGTCGCACTCAGCACCAAGCCCATTCATTTCTGTGTCATAAAACTCACCGGTTCCCAGAAACAGAACAGTGTAAATGTTCCCGTCCAGCGCCGGCTCCCTGTGCACGACGATCTTGACATAGTTGACACTCCTCTTGAACATGAGTGGGCGCACCCCTATTGGGTGCACCTGGCTGGCCATTAGAGGGTGTCTCCTGACAAAAGTGAGGACATTGTCAGGGAGGTCTCGAGACGAGTTGATGCCCTGGGACCTGTGAACATCTGTTATACACTGTGGAGAGATCAGAGATACAGAAATGTTCACAGAGGAAAGAGCAGGACAATAAATACTCTTATGGTGGAGGAAAAGTGATTTTAAAGGAGCACTACACCCACCAAATGATCATCTGTTTATCAATTACTTGTGAATTCATGAAAACTGTTTTTCTTGCATGCACCTGGTAAAAAAAAGACTCCAAAAATCAAAAAATTCTTGATGAATTGAAGTAAAAGGGGTCTGCATTCAACAACAGCAAACCTATATCAAAACAACTTCCCAAACAGACAACCCTTTCCAACGGGGAACTGACCAAGAAATGAAACCTTTCTATGCTCTCTTCAAAGCAATTGGCAGACAGTAATTTTACCTTGCAAAACACGGGAGCTGCTGATCAACCACTGCCTGAATCGGTTAATTTGTTTTTGTTATTGTGTGAATTTGGTGAATCTGAACTAAACACCAAAGTCCCACAATATCATCTGCAAACAAACTGAACGAGTCAGCCATGGACCAGCAGATCCTGTGTTCAGAAAGGTAAAACAGGTTTTTTTCAAACCCTGTAACGAAGCCCTGTAACAAAGGAAGTAAAAAAGTTTCCTTCTCAAATTTAATGTAACACGGGGTGAGTAACTGATACCCAAATGGTCATTCTGGGGTGAAATACTCCTTTAATAGATTAAACTTACAGATCCAGGTCTCGGCTCTGGAACTTTCCCCGTGTACTCCCTCCACTTTGAGTCCTGCACCTCCATGAACGGCCCCTCAAACGCCTTCTGAACATCTGAGAAGGCGTACTGGCAGATAGCAGATGCTTTGATATTCTTCCTGAAAGACAATCACCAACCCCCGTCCCCGAAAGACACATCCAGAGGACGCAGTCAGGATTAATGATTCAATGTTGGATAAACACGGAGAGGTTTTATCTGGGGAGCAACTGCCGCCCAGATCGAATTTCAAAGGCATCACAGATCATAAGGTGAAAAGGTTACTCAGCTTCTCTATTCTGTAAAAACTGGGGGTTTTAAGGTGGTAAAATTTTGCTTTCTACGCTCACATTTTCCTCTTATCAATTTGTCCTGAACAGACACGTGGGAGTGGCATCACTGACAGATGTGTAATTTTCCCTCTTCATCTCCAGTAGCTGCTCCCATCATCCACTCCAGAAGGAAGTATTTGTTTTGCAGACTTTTCGACACTCACAGGGCTGAAATATCCACTCCCTGTGAGTCACGAATAAAGCAGCCCCATTTGTGGTTTTGGTGAAAGAAAAGGTTTTAACCAACAACATAACGACAGCATTGAAAACCAGGTGACCCTTATTCTTAAACCCCACGGGTGAGATTAGTAATGGGGGGAAAATGTGTGCGTCACATTCTTGAGTCCATTGTGTGCCCACCTCAGCCTTCAAAAGCATTCAAGTGAGAAAAATGAGATTGAAGTGAAACCCGAATCTGTCTTCAACACTGGTGAGTAGTTTAGCTCAGGGGCTTACTCACCTTCTGCACAATTGAGTCTAACACGGAGTGACGACTACGACTGCACAGGTGTGTGTTTTTAAAGAACAGCAGCTTGAAAGACAAGAAAGAAACAGACAGAAAAAAGAAAGGAGGGTAGAAAGAAGACAGAAAAAAAGCCCTTTTAACACAAAGATTGCACTATAGGGCCGCTATGAAGTGCCTTCTTTATGCCACCTTTGCATTTTTACAAAGAATCAAACAATAGTGTCATCATGTCGATCCAGTGTGTGACAAGGCGGCTGACCTTGTCCTCTGCTTGGAGTGTAAGGAGCTCCCAAATCTCGTCATTTTCCCAATTTGCAGACATTTATGACCAGCTCTTTTCCTTTGACTTTAAAGCTAACGGCAACTAGCTGCTTTGTAAATCTCCTGTAGTGGGTTGCATATATAACATGCAGTCAAAATGTCACGCCCACCCTCTCCTGAAAGCTATCCTATTTACACAGACCTCGATTCGGTGCTGTTACTTCCCTTGTTGCCACTTTAAAGGCGAGACAACTCCTTCCCCAATTAGCCATCGTACCTTTTATACAAAATGGCAAGGCAGCATAACAAAGTGGAAAGATGTACAAAGACGGAAAGAAAAAGAAAAGAAAGAATATCGAACTGTTACACAGCCTCAGCGTTATGTATATAAGGTATGCTTGCTGAATGGGGTGACAGAGTTGTCTCGCCTTTAAGCCGTAACGAGAGGACGTAACAGCGCTGAAAAAAGGTCTGTACAGAGTGGTGAGTTAACGCGGAAGTCTGTTAGCCTTTTAGTACTTTCGGTTACCTCGTCTTAAAGTCCACAGGTTTTTTTTAATGGGTTTTTAGTAAAATGTCTTAAATAAGGTCTCTGGTTAACACAGGCTAAAGATATTGAGACGTTTTGTTCTGCAACATAAAATATGTCCGTATAAACCAGATTTTTGAACTTTTAAAGTTTTACTCGTCTCGGTTGCTAACAAGTGGCTAAATGGGACTGCAGTGTTTGTTGGTGACGTTAGACGGCATCACACCGGACACAGAAACTCTTTAAAACCACTTGTCCACCTTTACAGCTTTACAGAGTCGCACTCGAACTTGTAGATTTATCTGTTTCCATATTTTTTGATTATGTTTTCACACATTTTTACAGTGTTTTTAGTTGTGACATTTAAGTCGTGCACCCGCATGTAGTTCGTGTATAGCCTAACAATAGCTTTTTGCTTCTGGTGATTTCATTTACGGTTCAAAACAAACAAAAGTGGTGTTCATTTATGAAGATTATCATGCTGAACATTCCTGGTTGGCCTACAAAAATACGCCATCCCTTCACCACTCTATAAACAGGACAGCTGGTAGGATGGGACAGTTATGACATATTGACAAAGTGATAAGTGAGTGACCCACCAACCGCAAGAGATTTACAAAGCAGCTACAAATAGTTAGCTGACGCAAAGAAGAAGAACAGCTGCCGTAAATGTCCGCAAAGTGGGATAACTGTGAATTCGGGAGCTACTTACCCTCCGAGCAGAAGACAAAATCAGCTGCCATTCAACAGAGATGGTAAATTATTGTTTTCACCATGCTCTGTTGTTGTTGCTATTGTTTAGAAAGCGCTGCTGATGCGTATGATATATGTCACACTTGACAGGCTCACGCTGTTGTGTAAAGCCTGTCACACCTCTTTTGGCTCTGTGATGCGGGCGTGGTGTCTACTGGAGCTGCATGATGCCAACATTGTTTGTTTCTGTGTAAAAATGCAACGGAGGAAGAAAGAAGTGACTTAAAATAAATAAAGAAAGAAAGAAGTATCTAACTGAGTAACTAAAAGGTGCTGCAGTAAATAGTCAGACTGAGAGTTTGAGCTTGAATATCCACAACAGGAAGTGTAGCAGTATAAAAAAATAAAAATCCAGAGAGAAATAGAGAGTGTTGCTGAACCAATGCAATGCTATCCTCTCCATCACTATCTAAACACCCTTGGGACAGTTTTATGCAGCATGACTCTGCATATCAGCATAAACACACACTCACACCGCTGCCAGACACTCCACCGGCAGACATCGTCCTCTGACACCGTCACATCAGCTCCGCCTGCACCTCTGTTTTTGTTTTAAAGGGTAACTTCAGTGTTTTGCAACTGAGACCCTATTTTAACCATATTTTGCGTCTAAGGGAACAAACTAAACTAAATGTGCATTTTTATATTAGGCAAAAAAAGCACATGGTTAGATTAAGAAACAAAACATCATTGTTTGGCTGTACATTCATACAGGAAGTGAACACTGGCCCCCCTGGTGAAAGTCCCGTGTTTGTTGGACCCATCAGCTCCACCCTACATAGACTTTCCATCACCATCTTACTTTGTATATCATTTTATTATTTTTAACATATTTATTTAGTATTTTTTATTTTATGCTGTTATCTTTTCATTAACCTTTTATTTGCATTTTATTATTTTACTTATGTATCTATTATTATTACTATTATTTGATTTAATTAATTTATTAATTTACTGTTATTTTTATTTTTCTATCCGTAGGTTTTATCCTGCCTCCGGTGTTTCCTGACTTGTGGTAGCGTTTCCTTAGTTCCTGGTTTTAATGAGCACTCTTATTTTAGTGTTTAATTAATTACAAAGTCTTGTTTTTATTATTGTGCTTGTGTGTGTGTAAATTATGTGCTGGTGTAACCAACTGAGCCACCAGTCTGAAAAGTTCATTTGAAGCCCTGACCTGCTTCTAAATTTGCATAAAATACTCTGAATGTCATGTAATTGATTGATTTATTAAGTTACGTTGTTGCCCAGTTGTTTTTCAAAATGACGCTGCCCGGCGGCATATCATACTGCCACCAAAGGATGGCTTTGTCGTATGCCTCTGACGTGAAAAACACTGACTGTATTTGACAACTTTGGAATGAGAGTGGGTTGGAAGTGAATCTGGCCAGTCTTAAAAGAAAATCTAAACAAGTGTGCACCTGAGTTTTGACTGTCAAACTTCACCAACTGGCTATGGTAAGAAAGAAAAATATAAAAATGTGAGCATGCAGATTGAAGCCTTTCTGTTCCTTTTAAGGAAAGCAAACTGCCGTGTCTGTGTTAGACTATGGAGATTATCTGTATCACATGCTGCACATTGCACTTTACAATGTAAAACATGCTTTTGTTTTTTGCCATTTTATTAGCTACGATAGGTTCAGTGTGAAAGAGGGAGAGAGAGAGAGGACGACATGCAGCAAAGGGCCACAAGTTGGAATCGAACCCTGCGGCTGCTGCAGCAAGGACACAGCTTTTGTACATGAGGTTCCCGCACTACAAGGTGAGTTAGTGAGCGCCCACATTTTTCCTTGCATTTAAGTACAAGAGATAACTGTCATATTCATTATTGTCATGTATAGGAGAAGTTAATTGGTAGAGAAGAGAATTTCACAGTTGTTTTTTATTTCTAACAGTCTTTTCTCCTCAAATTCTCTCATTATTTTACAAGTTTTAATCTTTACTTGCAGTCTGCTGGACCAGAAATCAACATTGGTTAACTCCTATGTGTATATGTACCACATATATGTAATTGTATACAAAGGATTTAAAAGCTTTTTTTATGTAGTGATTGAGTAATACTTTCAATTTTGTATCATATTAACAGGTTTATGAAAGTTTTTGATGCAAAATGTGCCTGAAATCTATTAAAACATGTCTGTATACCTTACTGCTGCTGCCTTAATCTCCATGAGATTACTCCACACAACCTTATTTAATATTCTAATGGAGATCCCAGAGTCTCCAAAGATACCAAATTTACCACGCTGACTTTGGGTATTACGTGTATAAAATGACGTCGATATTAATATCAGACTGTTTGTAATATGATGATTTTTCCACCCTTAAATCTACATAAAGGGGGGGAAGCCATAATAACAGCAAAAATCTGATGATGTCTCTTACCATTCCAGGCCAAAGACGCCGTAGAAAATGCTGCTTTGAGCGTCTCGACCCTGCAGGATGAACACACTGCGCAGGATATTGAGGTGAAGCTCATATTCGGGGACTGAACACACCATTCTGGCTTTAAGGAAGGAGGTCCACTTCCTCTGCAGGGTCCTCTGGCCTCCCCAGTCATTCTGCAAACACAGAAGACAATGCATGGATGGACAGATTATTAAAATAGTCACCTGAGTTTATAGATTCTGGCATATGCACCTTTAAATGAAACAAATCCATCCACTCTTTATACATCAACAGCCACTAATCTCTAATTTTCATAACACTGAAACAAAAATTTAACCATCTACAACAGAGACATAAAACTAATTATAATGTACATATAACTATACGGATATAAAGAGGGGAAAAGGAAGTGAGAAGAGACTCATGAAACTGGAGCTGAGTTTTAGTGCCTACTTTAGCACATTTGCTCTAATTGCATTTTGGTAGCACTGGGAGGCGTAGCTGCAAGACATCTCTCCCTAAAAGAGTAATTTAGCACACCTCATTTAGGAGAGAGAGAGAAAAAGAAGAGACACAGACTCCTTTTCTCTTTGTTTGTTGGAATTAGAGAGCTTCATCTTTCTTCGTTTATGTCTCTCCCAGGCGCCTGTCGTTCATCAACACGCTCTGTGCACCTCGACCTCCCACGCAAAAAGGCAAAGTAACTTAAATTGACATAATGCATAAGTATGGAAAACAGAAATGCTTGCATTAAGAACTTTTATCAATAAAATCAATTCAGTTTATAGTGGAAGTGGAAGATGAAGAGCGAAAGGGTTGCAGACAAATGCATCCACTCTCAGGGCTCATTTTTCTCACAGAACAAAAACTCCAGAGAATTAATGTTGTTTTAAGTGGAGACCACTGAGAAAATAACAGGTCTTATTGAGATGGATGCATAGATTTTATAAAATAATGGACATAACCACTGTGACCTTACCCAAACACTATTGTTTTGAAGCCTCGAGTTTGGCATTTTGGTGACCATGTTTGGACGAGAGAGTAGAGATGTGCTGCATTCATGTGATGTCGGAAGGTCGTAGTTTCCGAGTTGGGAAGTGATTCTTCGGACTTTGTGCTTATGTGCTTTGAGGTGGTAAAGTTGGAAAAACATGGAAGCTAAAAAGACATTGGCTAAATTTTAATTCTACGAGCGTTTAAACAAGAGGTTGATGGCTATATCCAGTTTATTTATACTTTTTTTATTATTTAATTTTTCATATATTTTATATATTATATTTTTAAGAATTTTTATATTAAATTCATATTAGTCATATTTCTACAAGAAAGGGGATATTATATTACAGAAATGAATACTGAAGTTATTAAGTAATTCATTTGTAATTTTATTGTAATAAAATGAAATAAAATTATTTCTTTATTTCTGTAATATTACAACTTAATTCTCATAAAATTAATTTTTTTTTCTCATAATATTACGACTTTTTTCTCAAAGTCTCTTTTTTTCCCCTCAATGTGGCCCTAAAGCTCCATCGTATTTTTTGCACCAGGTTGTAAACATGTTTATTTTCTGCTGTAAAGACTTGTACATGGGGGCCTATGGAGATTTTGACTCTCCCTTAGAGCTAGCCTCAAGTGGCCATTAGAAGAACTGCAGTTTTTAGCAATTTCACATTGGCGTCATTATTCAGCCCTAGAAATTGCGGCTTGGATGGATTATGTAAAAAGAGCTAAAGGGATGCACTTATAGATTACAATTTATGTCAGTCAAATAACAGTCTAGGTCATTGGGCTGCCATGACTTAAATCCACGAAAATGAGAGTCAAGAATCCGAGCATGGCCCTGTAAAGATACGCCTGTGGGAAAATTAACCCAAGACGTCATGATGAGAGCAGATTGAGCCAGTCAGTGTCTTAAGAGGAAGCATAGGAGAAATTGTGCAGCCTCTCTTTTTTAGCTGGAGGTATATGGAGCTCCGAAATGGACGATTTTAGATAATGTCAAAATGGCACTGAATTATGCCCTTTAAGTTCCTGAAAAGACCCTGTTTTCATGTAATTTACACACCTCTCTGTGAAAATAGGTCATGACTGCAGAAGTATATGCAGTCTGGCTGCGAAGTGACAAGCAGAAGAGAACAACTAGTTAGGCAGCTCAAAAATGGCAAGTCTTCAGTGGATTCAGGCCAGAGGCTACTGCCAGGGCCTTCTCTATCTGCAGATCTGCCTCCAACCAGTGCAGAGTCTGGCTGCCACGGGGCTGAGCTGGGGACCAGCTCGACATCTGCATGTGCTGCTGTGGCCTAGTTCAGACTGAGTTATTACACTCTCGACTGCTCTGACAACTCCACGGCAGCGCTGATGAAAAGAAAGGAGCTGAGGAGTTCAGACCTTATTTCCAGAAATTACTTATTTTGGATGCAGAGAGAGAATCATGAGGAAATGAACTATTAAGAGTATATGGGATTAAAAAAGTTTTGGAAGCACAGAGACAATTTCACTGCGTGTATGTGAGCAGGTGAAGTAACGTGCACGGATAGACATCTCATGCAAAACATATTTACATAAACACATATAATTTAAATAAGTGCAGTGCAGTTCCTCTAATGGCCACTTGATGGCTGGCTCCGAAAGGCGAGTCAGTCCCCATGGACATCAGTGTTAGGTTTTTCTAACTTTACAGCACAAATAAACATGTTTACAGCCCGGATTAAAAATGTTTTTGGTCTCTTAAGCTAATTTCAACATCCATATATTATAGCTGGCATGTCTGCCATGTTCATAGCTTTCTCTTGGATGCATGCTGCTTACAAACACTGCAAAATAAGAAAAAGGTCTTTTAGATTAGTCTCTTCATTGTTTTCATCCATCCATTGTTTTCAGGCATCCATTTGGGTTGTTTTTTTTAAATCTAGTGAATATTTTTAATAAAGAAAGAACATTTAGCTTTCTCTCCGTCAAGTTTAATTTGCATTCTTGCAGTTTGAATAGATTGGTTTGGACAAAATAATAGATGTTAGTGGGTTTACTCAATGTGTATCTTTAACATTCATTTCTTTTCTTCTCATTCATTAATGCAAATCCTTTTCTCATAAAAGGGTTAGAGGTTTGAACTTATTTCCAGACATTGTTTAACTGTCTCAGAGTCTTGCAACACTTTTTGATCCCTTTAAAAAAGTGATTTCAGCACAACAGGACGCTGTGATGGTAATGACACTATCATGCATGGCTAAAAGAAACGACAGGGAGGACAAAAGAGACGAGTTGCAGGGCATGCTGTCTAGATCAGAGATGCTGATCGCAAGTGAAATGAGGTGAGAGGAGAAAAAAGAGGAGGAGGGCAATGAAGAGAGGGAGAGGGTTTGCCATTGGAGGTGGAGGTTGGTGGACTTGTGGTTTGCCTGGCAACAGTGGCACAGAGAGAAACTGCCGTCAGTGAAGAAACCAAGATTAGAGACAACTGCTGGTTCATTCAGCACTAAAATAACCATACGAGGAGAATGACAGCTGAGAGAGGAGAACTGAGGACAGAAAGTCTCCATAAATCCATTTACTTCACTCTGTGTCAGTGACGTAAAGCATTAAATAATCCCACTTTTGAACCCTTTCTTCCATGACCTTGCAGAAAATCTGTAATGTCAGTTTTGTCCTTTTTTATGCCTCTGAGATAGCTATAGCCATGGGCAAAGGCCATATGTTTTTGGGTTGTCCATGCATCCATACACCTGTCTATTCTTCTGTCATATACTCTTAAATGCATTATCCCAAGAATGAGGGATAAGGGGCTTGAGGGAATTTCTTCAAATTTGGCACAAACGTCCACTTCACTAAACGATGAAATGATTAGATTTCGGTGGTCATAGGCCAAAGGTGAAGGTCACTGTGACCTCATCTACCTCATTTTTGTAAATGGTGATATCCCAGTAACAACTTGAGGGAATTTCTTTAAATTTGACACAAACAGCCACTTGGTCCCAAATATGAAGTGATTAGATTTTGGGGTCAAATTCATTGTGCCCTTGCGTTTGTCTCATTCTTGTGAACACAATATCTTAAAAAAGCCTAAAAATGTCCTAAAATTTGGCACAAATGTCCAGTTGGAGTAAATGATGAACTAATTGTCATGTCTGTTTAATTTTCGTGAAGGGTATTTTTTGTTCAAATTTTGGTGCAAATGTTTACTTGGACTTCAGGTATGACCTCACAAGATATGTTTTTGGCCATAACTCAAGACTTCATATGCTTCTTATGACAAAATTGTATACAAAATTTCAAATAGGTTAAATGAATGATGTGATGACATTTTATATCCAAAAAGTCAAAATAACATGTGATATCACAATGTTCTTCAAAAACCCTTTTCCAGCCATTTCTCAATATCTGAGACATTTCCCACCTTGAAACTGTGCTGATTGTATAAATATTCTGCGTGTGAAGTATCCATGTTTTTCACAAACATGGATGTAAACTGTAACTGCAACTTGAGCGGTGCACAGAGGCATACAGCCTCGAGGCAGTGTTTCTCATTTTTAAAGAAACCCAGTGAAACAGTTAATAAGATTATGATTAATAGTATGTGGGTTCGTTTCTGTCTCTGACCTTGCAGACTCGAGCAACCCTGGACACCTTGGTCTGGCTCGGGTAGGCGATCTGCTCCTGGCTTCTCTCCGTGAAGAAGAAGTAAATCTTGTCGTCGTCACCGATAGAGCTGTTGATGCTCTCCTTCAGCAGCACGGAGCCCACAAAATCTGCCTCTGTACACACACACACACACACACACACACAAATAACACACACTCAGATCCACATGTCCAAACACAGACCTATTAGCAGTCTAGGAAGTGTCTCCTTGGAAACCAAAGATGGAGCTTTTAAGTATGATTGAATTGCCACAACTAAGCCAGTTAGAGCTGCAGTGCGGAGCAATTTTTTGATGTGATTTTCAATCTCTGAGTCAATCAGTTTTTGCAGTAGCAGCAAAACATCCCATGAGCTACAAATGTGCAAAATGGAAATGAAGTTTGGTCCATTAAGTAGTTTACTGTAAGTGGAAATACATAAAGAAGTGTCTTTTGTTATTTTTGCACAACTTATTCATCACTAGATGTAATTGTGGAGAATTTCTGACTTGTGTTGTCATGTGATGTATTTACCCAGAAGCCACCGGGTCGGGGCCTCCTCTGTCCTGAGCGTGGGGAAGGGGAAGTTTCTGCGCACGTCTGGAGAGCTGCGAAACTCATACTGAGAAGCCGTAAACATCTCGCCATCTGATTAACAGATAGATGAATAAACAGAAAGAAATTTGGAGTTAAATCAGATATAAATGAAAGCCGCTTGTGTACTACAGAGTAATTAGGCAAACTGACCTCTAACACAAGGTGGTTTTGATATTTGTAAATGGTAATTAGATACAGATCCAAGCATGTTAAAACTGAACCAAGAGAATGTTTGAATTCCTCTCCTGAGTCTTCTTTTGAATTATACTGCATTATAAAAGGTGGGTCAGATTTATAAAAGTCTGTCTTAATACAACACTCACATGCCAGCATTAAGCAGAAACTATAATGAGTCCTCAGCAGTCTCTTTTTGACAAATCTTCCCCATGGCAGTCATTTGTCGATTAATTGTTGATGTGCTGTCCCAGTAATAAAAATAATTAACTGCATCTAAACAGCACGCTTCAAAACAAAATCATAAAGTGCCTCACAGGGGACAAAAAAACCCCACTACAATTAAGTAAAATCAGAGGATAAAATCGCATAAAAAGCATGAACATAGATGAGATAACAGGACCCCAGAAAAGCAGTTCAACCTTGTGGCCAATTTTTCCCAGTGGCCACTTGCAACACTGCAACAAAAAAATTTCCCACGGCCCAAAATACATTTTCTTCATAGACCTTGATTATAACAGAAACGTCTCTAAAACTGTTCACAGGACACCTTGAACTGCAAACAAGGTCAATTATGACTCTTTCTATTATGAATTTTTGAGCCATGGAGGTTGGCCTGGAGCCGAAAGATTGATCTATAAACCTGTGACATCATCGCAATGCAAAGTCTGCAAGCCAAGCTGAAGAAACACAACGCATCTGTTCAGTGGGCTGCATAGCACAAAAGGTTTTTGGGGGGCTTATGCACCAGGCAAGCAACTACATAGGAATGAAGAAGTGCCATCTTGGCATCCAGTATTTAGGTATTATTGTAAATATATGGTTTTCCAGTCTGTTCTCACTCCAAACTCGTCAAATACATCTGCTCTGTCAGTGCTTTGAAACATATGAGTCTGATGTCATAACGCGGCTGGATGGCATTGTCATTATATGTAGGCGGATGGCCGGAGGCAGCGGGTGTTTTAGGATTGAGCCTCAGTCTCTGCTTTTTTACAACATACTTCCCGTGCCTGTTTTGATGACACCAACATGCTGCATAGAACAGATTCAAAGCAAATTTAGGAGACGCACCTATGAGGAGGCCGGTGTATCCCTTTGCTGGGTCATATGGACACCTGTCTCTGCCTTCCTCAAAGCCTGAAGAGAAGCTGAACCGCTCAGCATCCTTACAGAGAGAAAAAAAAGACATAATTATTGCATTTTAATTCTAGTCTAGTCAGAATTTTATTGAAATTAAATGAGACGAGCTCTTACTATATAAGCACAAAGAGGTCTGAAGGCGTTTGTTCCACAGGCGTACAGGTGAGTCTCATTGAATCTCTGCAGAAAGCGGATGTGATTGTAGCACTCTGTCTGCAGAGAATAAAAAAAACAAGGTTATTTCTGGATCCACAATCAGCAAGAGCTGCAGCGAACACAGGCCGGGCGATCCACTTCATGTTCAGGGGAGATTTCATGCAAATATTCAATGAATAAGTGTGTTTTTTGTTTTTTGTTTTTTTAGGAAAAGTGGATTAAGAAGCACTCGAAAAGATTATCCACAACGTTGCTGTCAGATGCAATCCGCACATCACAAAGCAGAAGTGTTTCATTTATGCTCTCTGACAATAACTCGGAAAATAAAGAGTTTTCTGAATAACAATAAGAGTGTAGCTGCAGTCGTGTACCTGATTGTCTCTGCCTTTGTTTAGACACTGCTTCTTCTGTTCAGGGGAAGCATCCCAATCAATCTGCAAACAATGGGGAGGTGGTAATAAGGATGACTCAGTTAGCTCAATAAATAGAGAGGGAAACATACGTGGATGAACAGAAAGATCTATGGACAGAGAAGGGTGTGTGTGTTTGTGTGTGTGAGAGAGAGTAATAAACAGGAAGAGATGGAAGCAACACTTTATTTTCTGGCTGCGTCACTGAGTGCTGACTCTCTTCAGTAACCCTTGAATAAACGCCTGGTGCATTTAATCCCATATCCATAAAATTGGAGGAACACAATGGGATTTGTTCAATCTGCTTAAGGCTATTATTAGTTTGTCCTTCTTCAACACTTAGGAAATGGGGGAAAACTTGTAAAATGGGAGGTTTTGCTGTTTCTTTGTGGCAGCTGATCTTTGGTCTGGCTCTCACCGTGAAGTTTGCAGTAATGGAGATGTTGGAAGTGTTGAGAGCGTGCAGGGCTCCTCTGCCGCCCACATACAGCAGCCCGGCCTCCTCCTCCAGCAGGAGGGTGCTGTAATTCTGGGAAGAGCCGGAAAAACTGGCGCTGCCCAGCAGACCTGCAAATAGAGGTGACACATAACATATAACAACAAAGATTTCTTTGTTTAAAATGGCGAAAACTATGTGAAAACTATGGCTGTACTTTTGTTCTCAGGTAACTTGCTTACAGTTTGGGGAAGCCTCTTAGCTGTTTCAACATAAAATGCCCCCGTGCACAAAGCTAAATTCACAACCATCACAAATTTTGCTTATAGGTACATTTTGTAAAATCTGGACATAATTTTAGTTCAAAACATTCAAAAAATGAACAACCCTATCAACAATGTAGGAGCTTAAATGCAGTTTGTTTTAGCCTAGTGCGATCAAATTGTAGCATCTAGTGTGCCGCAGGAAAGGATGAAGATGCATTGTGAAAGTTAGAGTCTCAGTTAGTTAAGAAACACAGTGATGGAGGGATGGAGAAGCTCCGGAAAATATAATCTCATCACAAGCAGCTTCCGGAGAGAAGCAACATTTCGCGGCAAAGAAAAAAAAAACATGTAAGAAGAAGAAAAACTGGAGTAAATATTGGTGTGGCTCTCCAACGCTGGAGACAGCTCTTGGAGAGTAAAGAAATACGGTTTGATGCTGAACTCGCAACGTTTCTTTTAAGTAACATCTAACATTGGCTATTTACCTCGACAAAACAAACTGTAGGCTTACAGTTTGCCATAAACTTTCCAAATGGCGTGATGTGACTAAAACATCTTTACTTTATGGAAAGGTAATGCCAATTTACAGGGAAATTATGATTCAAATTTTATTCATCTTTATAGAGGAATATTCTTGTACAGCAGCTGAACCGATTAGATTTTCTTGTCCATTTGAGAAGTTTACCTTATTTTGTTGATTGAAAATCTAAATGTTTTTGTTGATATTCCCTCAAACTAAGGAAGCATAAAAGCGTAGTTTTAGTATCATATTTGCAACACAATCAAACATCTTTATATAATACTCAGTCTCATGGAGCGGCATATGTTAACAGCTCCAAATTCTTGTTTGCTATGAAAGCTTCTATCTTGACTTCACGCTCGTTGGAGAATTCCCAGAGTCGACACACCCCAAGTGAACATGCTTAGTGTGACAGGATGAGCATGAGGCTCGACGGCGGATCTGGGAGATGGGGGGGTCGCTGGAGTGATTGCTGAGAGGAGTGTGGAGAGTGTGGGGATGGGGGCACAGGGGAGGCGAAATTTTAGGGCATTCAGCAAGATTGTTGCCCCAGTAATGCCAAATCGCATCAGTCGTACTGTCACAGCATCATCGTCTGTGTGTAAATGTGTGTGTGAATGAGGGTGGTAAAAGAGGGAGCAGACAAACAGATTATTAATCCACTGCAAAAAAAAAAAAAAATTGGCCTGGTGCACTAAACTAAATATTTGAACACGCTCCGGTGAGAAACGGGGGCAGGTCGGTCTGCTGCTGTGAGACAATAAAAAAAAAGTAGGGGATTGTTTTTTCTCCTTCTGTGCAGAAGTAGCTTTACAGAGCTTTGATTCGTACCAAAAGATAGGTGCACGTAGAGATTTATGTCTGATGAAACAACAAAAAGAAGAAAGCAGTATGTGCTGAAAGAACAAAAGAATAAGAGAAAGTATCGACAGTTACATCGAGGAATATGAGTCAGCAGAAAGCAGATGAGCATATTAATCACCTCTCTACCTCCCTCTCCTCCTTTTCTTTCTATTGTGAACGGATAGCAGCATGTCCACGCTTCGGTGTAATAAGACAACCTATATTTGTCCCCCGCCAATCGATTTACTGTGGTATGAGGTCCTGCACGCTTGTCGCGGTCAATCTGTTCCCCTGTTCATTGTAATGGAGCAAGAATGGTCGAGTGCGGCTGGGAGGGCCAGGGGATCACAGTGTAACTGCTACAAGTGATTAGCCAGCAATGCAAGCCGACGTATTGAGTTATTTTATTTTCCGTGGTTCATAAATTTCACTTAAAACGTATTGAATTAGATCAGAGTCAATTTATTGCCACTTCAACAGCAAATGAGAGCAAAATATGGCAATAAAGTCTAACAAGTAGAAAAATCCAGTTTTAATAAACTGAGTATCATAGGTGCCATTCACAAATTTTGAAATGGCAGATTGTGTCTCCATTCCTTTTTTCACTAGCAAGGACCACACCTCAATCAGAATTAATTTTTAACAATTTATTGACGTGAATGTAGATTTGGTATAAACATTGATGTTGAATTATTGGAACGGATGGTTGAGTGCGGTGTGGGGAAGCTTCGGTGGGAATCCGCCGTGGCTCCCGGGCACGACAGACCCCCAAAAGCATGCATTATATGAGAGAGGAAAAAGCCGATTTGAGATCTCTTAGGTCGGAATGGATGTAACGGTGATAAGCTTGGGAGGACCATCTGCCCATGATCTGAATAAAGTGTTCCGGTATACCGCTGCGGGAAGCCGAGGTGGCAGCTCCGATTCTGAAAGAATGTCCGGAGTAATGCATGGGAGAGATGCCTGACAATGACGGGACCTGACGGAAGTGTTGGTGGAACCAGAAGCGGGTAACCACCTGGCCGGATTCAGATGCAAACAGAGGGTCATCTTGGGATTTGCTTTGTGATGTCCGGAAATGTAAGTAATTGGAGAGAATAAGGAAAGGGTTTAGAACTGATTGAATGTTAAAGTAGAAGACGGGAGTGGGTTGGCTAGATTAGTTGGTTTTGGTTCTTTTTAAAAATAACTATGGTGTCGTTACAGAAAAAAGGTCAGAGAGGCAGGCGTGCCGACGTGGATCGTATCGGAGGGTCGAAGCAGTGAATTCTGAGCATCTGAGGAAACGGAAGAAGGTGAGAATGAATATAGCCTCTAGAGTTTGGTTGACGTGAGGTATGCTATATCTGGAGCGGATGGTGTGGATACAACGTGACAGCAGATCCGTGGTTAATGGGACTCTACAAGGATTTTGGGCTGGTTCTTAGCGTGAGAGGCCTCCGAGCAGTGAGGTGATCTGGGGATGACCATGAGCTGGCCATGACTACCGGTTAGGAGTTTAGAGATGAACGAAATGCCGCTGAGGTAGACTTTGATTGTCTGGGTTTTAATTTCCCAAGACAGAATGGGCGTGGGTGATGAAGCAGGTTAAGGTGATGAGATCAAATGAAGGAAAAGTTATGTTATGCATGTCGTGAAAGTTGTGGAAACAATTCCAAGCCGACCGATATGAAGAGAGAGTTGCATGGGGACAGGCTATTGATGATGGTGTTCTGAGATTCCAGATCAGGGGCATGAAAGCTGGGATTAGATGTTGAAAGGCAAGGTCGAATATGGAGGAACCCGAGTCGGGTGTGCGTCTACATGAGGAGTCAAGCTTCTGAACTTCTTTATTTATGATGTCAAACTACTGCGAGATTGTCTGAGTAGATGAGGACAGATAGGTGACTCCATTCACAGCCTCATAACATGGTGGCGACGATGATGGGGTAGATCTCAAAGAGAGCGGATAAAGTGACCTGGCAGTCTCCTTCCAACTCTTGGGGCCATTGCCTACGAACCATCTTCCATCGTAAAAAAAACCCAAAACCGTCAGACGGAGCTGCGTCATTGAAAAGGTTGACGTCCTGAGGATGAGACAGGTGATCGTCATAAAGAAGGAAATTTGTTCCAATTGCCAAGCAGGCGGAGCCAGAACCAGAGCTCGGCGCGGCTGGGCGCAACGAGAGAGATGGAGGCCATGAGCGACGGGACGGAAGAAGCAACAGGCAACAGATGAGAAAGGAAGCCCTCCCCTGGGCAACAATGCGGATGCAGGCTTCGAGGGTAAGCAGTAGAGGGCACTGGCAGCCCGGTGCCAAAAGTCCCAAGGAGAGTGAACCGGTGCAATAGCCGATGTCGTACATCTGGGGGCCCCCGACATCTCGGTGCCAGATGCCCCAACAAGAGCAAACCGTCGAAGTCACTGGACGTACAACTGGGGGCAGCGGCACCCCGGTGCCAGATGCCCCAGCGAGAGCTAAGTGGTTTGGTTGCCGAGCGCGCACAGCCAGAGGCAATGGCATCCCATCCTTTCTGCACAGGATGAGAGGGAAAATTCGGTGGCAGCCCGGTGCCAACGACCCCGGCCCAGACGGGTTGGGAGGCGTAGGCGGGAGTCTCAACCAAGGCCGGCTGCTGTGGGTCGTGCGGAGGCACGATGAGGGGCACTGACAACCCGGTGCCAGATGCCCCAGCGAGAGCGAACTGGTGCAGTGGCTGGGATCGCACGGCCGTGGGCGCCGACAACCCAACAGACCAGGAAGCTGTGGGTGTACGACTGGGGATAACGGCATCCCGGTGCAGGGTGCCCCAGCGAGAGCGAAGTGGTGTGATTGTCGAGCATACGCAGCCGAGGGCACCGATACCCCGGTGCCAGAAATTCCATCAAGAAACGAATGCTGCAATTGCTGAGGTTGAGCAGTAGAGGGCACCGGCCGGTGCCAGGGGCCTCAAGTGGACAGAGCTGCTGTGGATGGCCAGGAAGAGCAGGAAGTGGTGCTGGCATCCCGGTGCCAGGCGGTCCAACATGAGCGGGCTGCTCAAATTGAGGAGGGAGAACAGTCAAGGGTGCAGGCAACACAGCGTTGAGAATCCCAGGTCAGGTGAGCTGGCGGGAGTGGGAGCCACGACACATCAGACGCCTCAGGCAAACCTGACCTCCGCGGCCGGTGGGACCGAGGTGAAGCGACTTTTTTTGTTTTTTTTGTTTTTGTTTTCGGGAGTTTTTCCTTGGGTGATGTGAGGGTCTAAGGGCAGAGGGATGTCGTAAACTGTACAGCCCACCAAGGCGAACCATGTTTTGTGATAATGGGCTCAATGAATAAAATTGACTTGACTAGACTTGACTTGACTCGCCCGAGGCAGCATGTCCCCACTTCCTATTCAGCACGGGCCGCCGGAAGTGGTTGAAGACGAACCGGCCCTTTAACAGAGGTGCTGACGTCATGGCGCACGACGGGAGCCGCCGCGATGACGTCACCCGGAAGAGCGCCGATATTGACAGAGCAGCACTCAGATGTCACGATGTCAAAAAGCTTGTTGTCAGTTCTGCCAAACGGTATTCCCCGGTCTGCAAAGGCGGCCGGCAATCGGGAGACCTCGCTGGAGCGTGGTGACGCCGCGCTCCAGCGCTCATCGCTCGACATCGAGCCGCCGAGCCGGCAGAGTCGAGACAACGGCGGGAGGCCGTCACCATCCTCCGCGGCGATGGAGTAGGAGAACCGCAGCGGCGCAGGGCTGCACAGGGGCGACCGCGTCCTCTTCTTTCCGCTGAGGGTGGCGGACCAGGAGATGCAGAGGAACCATCGGCCGAGCCGTACATCTGGATGGTGAGCAGAGAGGAGCCGGGTGGAACATGGACCATGGAGGCAACTGAGGGGCCAGCGGCCGGTTGCACTGCCGAAGTCGGCGTCTCCGGCACGGATGCGACAGAGAAGTTGTCGGCGTCGGACCCTGAGGACGCCTGCACGGCCAGATGGAGACGGTGAGGGCCATCGTCACGGCTTCGACCGAACAGGTCGTCATCCGACGGGGAGAGACAGGATCCATAATAGGGGTGAGTGAGCGAACCGCAGTCGACCGAGAGCGAAACGCTACGTGGTGTGTCGGTACGCGCTTGTGCAGAATAACGAGAACGAAAGGGGGAGATAGGGTTAGGAGGATATTTAAGCCGGAAGAGGCGCGGTTGAAGTGCGGTGGAGGTGTGGTCCTGCTCCTGAAACTCTGCTATATAGCTTCACTAAAAGTATAGTTTGTTAAAAAAAATGTTCCGAAAAATAGCTTGGATTACTGAAGGGGGCCCAGGCCCAGGGGCCCAGAGTGTCACCTTCAAAATGTCAATCAAACTACCAGGAAAAGACCAAAATAACCAAAAAGAGACACAAAATGACCAAAAGACAACCTCAAAGGGACACAGAACAACTATGAAAAGCCCTTTGTCTCTTAATCTTGTGACATTATTTGGAGCCAGATTTTCTGAAATATTGATCTCTGCGGTATGAAGTTCCTGCCCATACACCCATTTGACCAATCACGAGCAGCACCATTGATCACAAGCACACTGATGTCAATTACAGCATCAAATAACTAATCAAAACAAAGCGTATTGGAAAAACAAACATTTGAGCAAACATCAGACATCAGATAAGAACTATCTAAAATGAAAAACCAAAACCATCTTTGGGACAAATGTATTTGACTCAAATTTTGATCTACTTTAGTTTGTCCCAAGTGCTAACATGGAGGGAGCACACGGCAATCAGCCACAGAAGCCACAAAGTTATGCCTTTGCTGAGTAATGCTAACCATGACATGTAAACTGATTATGATGTGTGAAATTGTCGGAGTTCCCCTTTAAATCTAGAATTACTGAAAATGTGCTGAGGTGCAACATCCAGCCTGACTCATGCACAGAAATACTGCATGAGCAAAAAGTCCACCTATCTGTGCCGTTGCTACCACATTCAAATAGAATCGTTATGTTTTATGCTTACAGTTTCTTTAGCCACGTGTAGGACAGTTTAAGACAAAAATGACAAGTTTCTGTTAATAGTCTGGTTTAAGTTGGGAAATGCTGTCAAACCAGTTAAAGGATCCTCCGGAAATGAAACTGGAAACGCTGTTTATGGACAAGAAGACAAACACTCTTAACCCTGAGGGACTCTTTGGCACATTTTGCTTGCTTTTCATTCTTCATTTTTTTATAATTATGGCTGTGTTCATGCACATGCATTGTATTATTTCTGGGTGTCATTCTGGGCTTTAGCCTTGGAATTTGTAATTTTTACCATTTTCCACCTGATGATGTCATTTTTGGCATTTGGAGAAAATACATGTCTTTTCCAAATACATAGATAGACAGATTAATAAATAAATCTACTTAGCATGTAGTATATTGAAAATAATTCTTTTTTTGTGTGTGCGTTTTTTTCCTTTTAAAGACATAGTGGCATCATAACAAAAACCTGGCATTTAAAGGATAAAAAAAATTAACAAATATTTGATATCGATGATTATGAGTGATATTGGTTAAAATTTTTTTTAAAAAACTCGATAAAAGTAGAAAATAATATTAATGTATGATATTGTTTAAAACTTGATTTTGAACAGTGTATTTTGCAAGTGTGCGTAATATTAAAGCGAGCCCTGAGGGTTAAAGTCTTTGACCCTACTGTCTCAACTCCAGTGTTACTAAAGCTTTTGCCGCTATTATACATATAAAGACTGTGATGATAGAGAAGATGACAGCTAGTGTGCCGTTGCATTTGATCTTGCATAATACAACTGGATGAAGACTGTTAAGAGTTCCCCCGACCTCACATGGAAGTTGTTTTCCTCCCCACATGACTGGCCGCTTGTCTGACTGTCACATGGACACACTGGGTGATGACTGCGAGTGCCCATCGACTCTCCTGAAGACCAGGCAGAGACTGAGTCAGACTGCAGTCTCTCTCACCGCCCACCTGCCTTCCTGTCAGCCTCTTTCTTACTGGTTCTATCACCGACAGCCAGACAACCACAGGGAGCCTTCTCACTGGTCAATAATTAGGTTATTATCATACTGGCTCTGTCGTGGACGTCAGACTGATTATACGCATGACAGCTGGGAAGAATGACACTGCGCATATTGCTCAAGGAAAGAGGAAACCCTCCACAAAAGTTACATCAACCGTGACATTTAAGAAATTTAATCTTCCAAACATTCATTCTGAGCCATTAGTGTATAAACACTGCCCGCCTCTGCATCTCTCAGTGTAAAGAGAAATAGTTTTATGGCCTAAATCACGCAGAGGCTGCTGTGCCTGCAGCGTTTGTGGAGCTTTCAGAGTCTCAAGCAAAGAAAAATGCTTCCTGACATGTTTGTCCTCTTTAGTAAACCAAAAAAGTGAACAAAGTCATCAGGAGGAACATAAGGAAACGTTACGTTACCTCTGATTACACTAACAAAGTAAACGGCTGCCAGTCATCTCATGCTCGTTGCACCGAGGATCAGTTTAAAAATAGAGAGATTTGTAATGGTCCTACGAGCATCAGAATTAAAGAAAGAATTCAAGCCAATTTGCTTGTAATGTAATTCTGTCCAACCTGACAGGATAACCAAACGTGGATGAAACAGCTGACAGAACATGTCAGAACAACATCACGCGACTCTTCTGAGGAACACTACAGGAAGACGCCAGTTACAACATGTCAAGGTAAAAAAAACCTCACGAGTCTGTCTATAAGAAAAGAATTAATATGTTTCAGTGGAGACTAAATGAACTTTGTGGCATGAGAGTGTGTGAAAAGTGTCAATTGCATGTGTCATGGTCAATGCGAGAGTCGGCAGCCCCGTCAAATTATTATACTCATTATTTTTGTGCATGGCGCATGAAAACAGTAGACCTGAAATCGTCAAACAGATTGATTTAGATCAGATTGAGAAAAAGTGTGAATGTAAACACAGCTACTGGCAATGACAGCAAAACCTTATGCAACTCTCAAAGACATCTGCAAACAAAACTGTGTGACTGCCACCCAGTACTTCTCATTGCCAGTCAGCCTCAGATTTGAGTGAGCAATGAGCAGCTCCTCCAACACAGCCAAAGGTCAGGACACACCGGAGGGGAGGGGATTCATCTGAAGGATGGGGGACTCTGGCAGGAAATGGGCAGGAGTCACGCAGCAGGGCAACCTCTCCACCACATGCAGGTACGCACATATAAAGGTATGCACACACGAAAAAAACATACAGAATCCATACATGTATCGACAAGCAACCAAGAGCAGAGGGTGACACGCACACGCAAAAATGCACAAACAACAAAACATAATCCTCATCACGAGAACGCTGCATATTCCCAGAGATCACGTTTTAAAGAGAGTTATGCAAACACAACGGCAGCCCAAGGCAACGTAAAGAGCCCACTATTCATGAGTCATTCAAGAGTGCGCCAAAGCCTTGGTTTCTATCTAATGAAAATAGTATCTGCATGATATAACAAGCAGCGCTGCTGAGGAAGACCACGGTGGTGACGTGCAAAATGTCCCTGGCCCCAAGGCAGCGGGGGCACAGCGACCTTGGTTTCAGGCCTGCCGTGGTACGACTGTGTTTCTTTTTATGCAGGCGACACTGATGTGTTGGCGTATTTTTGAACATCTGACGTCCCTCAGTCCTCGATGGCAACACAACAACAATCTTCTCTTTTATCTGAGCAACAGAGGCCAAAATCGATGGGCTGCAATCACAGCTGTGCACTAAAACCAAGCTATCAGATACACACATATGGAGAAATAGACAGTAAATTGGTCTACTTTTTTACCTGAATGCATACACACCATAACACTCACACACACACACACACACACACACACACACACACACACACACACACACGTGCACACACACAGTACAGAGCTTCTATGTAATGTAGGAAGTACAAAGCCACCACCTCATGAGGCTTGTATGACAATCACATATTAATTTAAAGTGCAATTATTAAATCTTCCTTAAAATTAAATGACAAAACACATCATTTGTTTGTTTCATCCAGAGCAACACATGTAAGCACAATTGACAAGATGATATTGCTTTTTAAAAAATAATACTTTTTTGGATCCTACAATGCTATGATAAAAGTAATGATAAGGCTCCCAAAAGAACTTCGTTTGGAAGTCTCTATAAATGGAGATAATACAGATAAATGCAAATATATCTGCATATATGATCGCAAAACTTGTAGGAAATAGGACAAAGTTTTGATTTTGGAAGTCTATTGGTTTCTATTTGTGGTCCATTTTTGGTTCCAGTCATACATAAATGCCAAATATCGCCCAGGCAGATAATCTATCGACCCCTTGTCTTGGCTATTGTTTTATGACTCTTTAGCTTTTCACTATCCCTTTTTAGAAAAATGATCTGAATTATCTGCAGACATAGTCTCTCAGCTTCATTCATCTCAAGTTGCTCATCGGACTGTAAATAATGACTCACTGTCCCCTCTGACATGTAGCTGTTGGAAATAAAACTTTATTAAACAATCTCCTTGCAAAATAATTTTTAATTTATTCATGTGGACTTTGTTAAGAGACCGTTTTGTTTTGTGTATATGTTTGACGAATGTTGATACCCAATGGTGTTTTCTGTAGAAAGTTACAGGACTTCAATTCCCATGGTGCAACAGCCAATAAATAGAGACAGGTGCGCACAGTTTGAAGCACAGTGTGAAAAGGCCTATTTCTCTCTGTTTGACAAGCCAAACAAGTCATCACAACTGTAAGCTAAACAAGCCGAATTAGTTCAAAGATAACGGGTTAGAAAGTCCTAATTTGCAAGGCATCTAAAGCGTTTTTTAGAGAGCATGTAGAAAGAAGCTGTAACAGTTGTCCCTGTGATCATTGCTGTTATATGAGTCATGATTTTCTTCCATATTCTGTATTTATTTATGTGTGAGGACTGTTAATATACCTTATGAAGGTGTGCTGAGCTGCTGTAAAACAATGAGCTAAAAGCAGGAAGTTTAAAATTGTACTTCTCTGTGGGTTTGTCACTATGAGCGACATGTTTCGTATTAGTAATCTGATCCACTGTTAACAGAAAAATATTGTTAAGTGTAGCTTTAATGACAGAAATCGGAAAAAAACCCCATATAATTCTGCATCAGCGTTGCCATGAATATGTGCAGTAAATTAGCAGCAGACTCATGCTGACCTCCTGTTTCCTGAAGCTACTGTTTTACACACACACACACACACACACACACACACACACACACTGCACCTTGTGCTTTGCTGTAAAATCAATGAAGAAAGTCAACAGAGCGCTGAGCTGTGCCAGAAGCCTCTCAGCGTGCTGGTTTCTATTTACTGTTGTCATCCTGTATATGCGTGCGTGTGTGTGTGTGTGTGTGTGTGTGTGTGTGTGTGTGTGTGTGTGTGTGTGTGTGTGTGTGTGTGTGTGTGTGTGTGTGTGTGTGTGTGTGTGTGTGTTAACCTGTTTGTCTGAATGTTCAGAGTACATCGTTCGATGAGGGAGAGAGGTCAAAATGACTGTCCCTCTGAAACATCTGTCTCACACACACACACACACACACACACACTTCACACTTATTTCACCCTTCATCTGACTCCTGAAAAAGAGCGAAGACACTTCTGTCAGTGACTCCGAAGATCTGACGAGTGTGTGTGTGTGTGTCTGTTGTATATTTGCCAAAGTGTGTGTGTCTCAACACTGAGCCGTCACAGGTGGCACGTCCAGAATGTGTGCACTCACGCTCAGACATATTTGTAATCCCCCATGTGGGATCCAAGATGATAGTAAATCCAGTGTGGTTTTTATGTGTGTGTACCAGTCATCCTGTGAGTGTGTGTGTGTGTGTGTGTGTGTGTGTGTGTGTGTGTGTGTGTGTGTGTGTGTGTGTGTGTGTGTGTGTGAGACTTCCTGTGTGACTCACTGATCACTAGACACACTCCGGGGACCATGTGACGCACACACATGCACACACAAACACGTGCTTACAGAAAAGATTTGGGAACAAATGCTGGGAGGAAAGATTGACTTAACTTCTTTGGACAGTGTCAGAGACGTCAGTTGTCGTCAACTCTGTCCACATTATATAAGCACGTCTTCACTTCTTTAGCCGCCTCAAGAGTCAATGAACATGACGATGTGTTACGTAAGCAATAATGCACAACTGGGTGCCCTGATATACAAAAATAGAGTTGTGTTTTCTCAGTTATTATATAGCATAGATTAGATTTGGCGAGATATATAACATTAAATAAGCATTATTGATTTTCAATGGGTGCACATAAAAAATAAAGAAAAAACTTAAAATTCCATATTTCATACAGCAATTGTGAAGTGCATTTTGTTTACTGATGGAAAAACTGTAACTACATCTGCTAGCCAATCAGTAACAAGTAATTTATTTGGCGATGGAATAAAAGAAGAGTGACAATTTGTCTTTATATACCCTTGAAACCTGAGATAAAAAAGGGGAGAAGGCAATGAGCAAGTCTTGCTAATTTCTGGGTCATTGCTTCTTAAGTTTCTCATTGCCTTTTTCTCATGTTTATGAAAGAAATTAAGTCAATTTGCCCAGGTATATTAACACATTCATTTTGTAATTTGGGTGAATTAACCCCTTAAAATGGGAATTCAGGATGTATATATATATATATATATATATATATATATATATATATATATGCCTTAAACTTTACCCTAAAATGAAAACCAACCTATTTTTTTCAGGAAGCTTGTGGTTTTAAGAAAAGTAGGAACTTCTTTGTGCACTCAGCTCTTCATAAGTAGATTAGATGTCAGCCACTGTCTGCTTGTTAAGCGTCTCGTCAGTGGCTGCGTTATGTTTACCGCGTGTCTTACAGAGACGCAAACACCTTTTTCAGAGCTTGTGTCAGATCCAAAACCTTCGCAGGACTTTGTTCAACCAGGGAGACTGCGGAGCAAGATGAAAGACAGCCAACACTTTCATCTTTCAGAAAAGAAAGCCAGCCCGCACTCACAACACACAAATAGTCCCCGTGTTATTTCAGGTCTCGCTAGATGCTATCAGTGAATCTCCAGTAAGATCTTGTCGGATTCACACATCAGCACTGTATCAGAGGGGAGTAGGATCAAAGAATCAAGGGGGGGGGGACTCAGTGGATTTAAGGGTCCAAAGCATGAAATGTCATCACAGAGAGAGGAAATAAAGAAGGTAAAAACGAATGGTGCAACAGCGCTGTCACACAGAGATTAAATTTCAGTTAAGGCAGCGAGCCAAGCTGATAATGTGAGCAAATCATCAATGTTTCCTGCGTTCAAAAGAGACGCAGCAGCTCGGCTGTTTGCAAAGATGATAATAGACTTGTCTCCTAACTTTAATTACAATAATGAATAAAAAAGAGCATCATGCTGGCAGCTTTTAGTACTACCACAATCCATAAGGAATTTTACTACCACGACCTCTTTTGCCATCTCAGCTTGTCATCGCAGCCGTAGACAGCTTACAGTGCATCAATTTTTCACAGCTGCATTACTTCAGGTCTGGTGGCAGAGGCACAGAAAGCCAAAGCAGGAACCCCCATGGGCAAACTGCAGAGTTCAGAGCAGAGTCGAGCATTAATCTCACCTCAGCACTGTCTCATAAACACACAAACACAAGCTCAGTCGTCAAATTTGACCATTAAAGGCCCAGTGTGTGGGATTTAGGGGAATCTATTGGCAGAAATAGAATATAATCTAATTTCTTTTGTCAAATAATCATCACAAAATAAGAATGGTGTCAAGCTGTTTATATCTACAAGGAGACCATGTCCTAATTTTGTGTCTTTTTTAAGTAATTTTGTGTCACTCTGAAGTCATTTTGTCTCCTTGTGGAGTTTTTTTTGGTTTGTTTTGTAATTCTGTTTCTTTTCTTATTTATTTTGTGTTGCTTTGAACTGATTTTCTGTCTTATTGTGTTAATCTTGTGTCTCTTTGAAGAAATTTTGTGTATTTTTTAGTCCTTTTGTGCCACTCTGAAGTCATTTTGCATCTCCTTGTGTTTGTTTTTTGTCTCTGAGGTAATTTTGAGTTTTATTGAGGTAATTGTGTATCTCTTTGAGGTAATTTTGTGTCTTATTGAAGTAATGTCCCTCTTTGGAGTCATTTTGTGTCTCCTTGTGGTTGTTTTTTGTCTCTGAGACAATTTTGTGTTTGGGATCATTTTGTGTGTTATTGAGATCTTTTGTCTTTTAAAGCCATTCTATGGCGCTTTGTATTCATTTTGTGTTTCCTTATGGTTGTATTTTGTGTCTTACTGAGGCAACTTCATGTTTCTTTGAGGTCTTTTTTAGTAATTTTGTGTCACTCTAAAGTAATTTTGTGTCTCCTAATTGTTGTTTTTGGGCTCTTTGAGGTGATTTTGTGTCTTGTTCTGTAATTTTGTGTCCCTTTATTTTATTTTGTGTCTCCTTGTGGTTGTTTTTTTGTCTCTTTCGGGTAATTTTGTGTGTTACTGACATGATTTTGTGTCTTTCTGTGGTAATTTTGAGTCTCTTCCTGCCACATATTAATTTGAGTCACATTTTGCAAGTGAAGGCCCTGCTGACACTTCGGGCCTCTGTGCCTGTGCCCGGGAGGCCCGTTCAGTTATCCATCCATGGTTGCCATGCGCTTACTTTATGCGGGATCCTTTCTTTTTTTCCTCTATGGTGAATTTTCCAACGCCCCTATCCTTTGAAATTTCCATACGAGAGTGCACAAAGTCATCTTGTATCATTTTCCTTCTTAGAAATCTGAGCTTCTTCTCACTCACACTGTCCATGTACTCCCACTCAGATAGGCCATCCATAAAGCATACCATAACTTAACAGGCGCCCCCTCACCTCAGCTAAGAAACATCATATAAATCCTCCCACAGAGTCTCCCACAGGTAGTGACACCCACATACAACATCCATCCTATTTCCATATACAGCACAGTACTTCAAACCCAGGCAGACACATCGTCTTTATGAGGTGGAGCTCTCCGAAACCCCCAAATGTGATGTGTCAAAACAGGGGAAGTGACAGCGGGTGCACACTTTACATGATGTGACTACATGCGTGCGCTCTCCCTTCACACACATACAGCAGTCATGCATGGGGACTGACGAAACGCATGCTGACACACGTGCACACCCTGCACTCCCCCGATGATTGGGAAGTAGGTCAAGGACAACTTTCTACGAGGGCAAAAATAAAATCTGTGGTGAGAGGCTGACTCTGGCTGCAGCACAGAGAAGTGCCCACAGTATGTATGATTTATAATCCGGCAGAGTCCAAGATGTGTAAATAAATAGCCGGGGGCAAGACAATTGGGAGGAGGCTTTCAAAATAGACAATGAGTCCTGCTTATGATGCACTTAGAAACTTTAATGAGGGTTAATGAATTATATGTGCTGCCCTGTCTAATGAACTCTTCAGGGTTAATTGAGTGTGTCCTTTTCATTTGCTTGATAAATAACGGCACTGATATTAGTAATCAGTTCACTGCTGTCAGCTCCCATTGGTCGCTAGAAACAGCTCCACAACAGCAGGCCCAGGACTCCCCAATACAATTGACTGATCATAAGTCCCACTCCCCTTAGTTACTGTTGTTTAGTTGGACAATTTTGATAAAAAAAAGATACATGGCAGTGTCACTTATGATTAAAACCAGATTAACCAGGTGGCCTCAGGCAAAACAGATTCACAAAACAGACAGCAAGTACCACAGTATGTGATGGAGGGATATAATCACAATGTAATCTAAACTAAAAGAACAAGACAAAACAACACCAACAGAAGCTTACAGTCTCAATGGAAAAGGGAAAGATAGAGACCAAAGAACTAACAGAGTTCGTACAACTGTGTCCTTTTTTTTTGCATTTTTACACAGAACCAAACAGTGGTAGAATCATGTTGCTCCAGTGTGAGATTTTAGACAGCATGCTGGCACTGCAGAAGCAAAAAAAGGCAGGACTGGTGTGACATTAACACAACAGTGTCAGCCTCTAGTGTGACATGTATCTGCAGTGCTTTATTGACAGTAACAATGGCAAAACAATCATTTACCGCCCCTGTTGTATGGTGATTTATCTCGTCCTCTACTCGGATGATAAGGAGCTCCCAAATCTCTTTGTTTTCCCAATTTGCTGACATTTATGGCAGCTATTTTTCTTCTTTGAGTTAACCGCTATCAGCTGCTTTTTAAATCTCTTGCAGTGGATCACATGTGTATATGTACATGTACATATACGCTGTCAGAACGTCACATTCGTCCCGTTCATGTTCCCGTCTCTGTTCCCTTATACGTAAACCTCACTTCGGTGCTATTATCCGCTTCTCTGCCAGCTCAAAGGTGAGACAACTCCGCCCCCCATTACATGTTTGTACCTTGACAGAACAAAAAGTTGTTAGCGTGTGTCGTCCATCTACGCCGCTGTAGTGGTAAGAGAAAAATGTAGAAAAACAGATCAAGCCCTCGCTAAAGAGGCATTTATGTGTGTCCATGACAACAACCGTTCTTGAACCTCTTTCACTGTGCGACGTAGGGCCAATGTTTAGAGCCACGACCAAAGATATCTTCATGTGTCTGTCACGTTGGTCATCTTTCGCATGGGACAGACCAACATCGCACAGTGTATACCCGGCTTTACACAGAAAGGCAAAGTGGCATAACAACAACATGTCTCCGCCTTGAACTGCTGTTGTTGTTTCCAACTCTTTTATACATCAGCAGCATAATCAAATTCCTGGAATTCAGCTATGGCTTTTACTTTTGGTGTGCTATCCCAAAATTTTCTGTGGTCTTATCTGGCCACCCCTTTTTTCTTTCTGAAGGCACCACTGCACACCAGTAGCTTTAAAAGTAGTGCCATACTCAGTATTTGTTTATTTCTTCGTGCTGCAGGGTCTACTATAAATACTTTCCCCTCAATATTCTCTGCAGCACAACAAATCTGTTCATTGTGAAAACTTGGACCTTGAAGGAGAAATATTCACATCATTTCCTCTCTCTCAAGCGAACAGAATATTCATTTCTGCAGCTCTTCTCAGGTTGGATTAAAAAAAGCACAGTAAAACAGTTTTTAAAAAAGTGTCTCCTCCTGTTATATTCTCAACTCTCTGACTGATTGTGATTCTGAACGTCAGGCAGCATATCCCCCCATCTCCAAAGCATCATCTCACACTGCAACACTCTCAACAGCTCTTATGACATTGCACCGGAGAGAGCTCGGCTGGCAGCAGAGTCGGGCCCTGTTCGCTCCACCCGTCCTCTAATAATACTCGTCCTCGGAGGACTGAGGAGGGGTGGAGGGGAGAGGGGTGGAGGTAAGAGCACAGCCATATGATCAGTCTGCCAGTGCCGGAGTTCCCTTCCTCGCTGCAGCTGCAGCCTCTGCCGCAGTGATGAGGGGCGAGGAGAGAGAGGGAGGGGAAAGGTGAGCCGGTGGCGAGCTGAAGAGGGGGTTAGGTGGATGGAGGAAGGTGCTGATGATGTAGGTAAACGTCCCCTCCGTACCCAAATAAACCAACTCAGCAGTTTTTTCTGCACGGACACTAATCAGGTCTACGGTGCTCAGGTTTATAAGGGTTTCTTGTCTATTGTTTCATTAGAAGTGTTTGCTGAGCCGTGTGATCTAGGACAGGGCTTGAGAGAGGCGATTAATAACTCTGAGCATGAAGGAGCTGTCTTTAGGGCCAACTTCGAAAACTGTGCCACTTCTTTTACAAGGAGGGGAGGGAGGAAGGAGCCGGAGCAGCATCAAATAAGGACAGTGAGGTGAGTGTTTAGGGGGCTTGTGCACGTGTGTTTGCTCCTCGAACAGACGTTTTAAAGTCTGACATTGTGCACTCCTCCTCTCCCCACATTAATATCAGTTCCTTTTTTTTCACTCTTTCTCTTACTTCTATATGAGAATAATCATGTTGTGATTATTTGCAACTTAAGTTCCCATAATGCTTGGGGGGAAGTGAACAAACAGCCTGTTTTCACCTCCAACTCACACTACTGCTGTTTTATCAGTGATGTCAGACAGTGATGCAGCAAGGCTCTTTTTGCTGTGGTATGATACAAACCCAAAGTGTCAGTTTAAAAGGCAGCGGGAAGTAACATAAATGGCCAAACGCAGCTGCATTATCAGTGGACCTTGGCATCAGACATGGACCCACTTAGGCTCCTTCATGGCAGCATGATATGCACTGGTCGTATCCGTTTTTGAGGCAGCATGTCGGCCTCAGACATTCACGGCGATATGATATGCACCCAGCGCATCAGTTTTTGAGGCAGCGTGCAACAACTCAACTTGTCAAATTCCACCAAATTGCCAGTGGACATTGGCATCAGACATGGACACACTGAGGCTCATTTTGTGGCAGTTTGATATGCACCAGGCACATCTGTTTTAGAGGCAGTGGGCAACAACCTAACTCATCAAATACTGCTGCATTGTCAGTGGACGTTGACATCAGACATGGACGCAGGATGTTACAGTGTTATTTTATGAACTAAAGTTTAAGCCGGGTTATTTTTAGCGTATATTTGTTAACATTTTGGCAAATTAGCACCATAATAAGTATGCCGAATTTCAGTTTGCAGTGTTCCCATTTATGTCCAGAAAAAACATCACTGGATTACTTTGACTGTGATGATTCTCCTGTTATAAGGAGCATTTCTAAGCAGATTTATTGTCATTAATTCAAGTTGGACATTGGAGATAACGATATCCTCAGAAACAATGAGTCACGCTGAATCCAAAAATATGTGAATCATGTTTGTGTGTTTACAGACGTGACAGCAGCTCCAACTGTTGATTGTGCTGGTAAAGTGGGCCAAACTACAGTAACTAACTTCTTGTAGTTTTAACAACAGCTTATTCACCTCACACAATAGCTTTGCCTGATTTCTCCAATCGTCATACTATTTTGAAAGCTGAACTGTGTTTGCCCCTCACCTTTAGAGAAGACAGTTGTCCTGGGTGTGACATCAAGGTCGAGGGACGGGCTGAAGGGGAAGGCCCACAGCTGCGACAGCCTGGCGAGGAGCATCAGGAGCAGCAGTAGGTGCAGGAGGGGCTGAACTGATCTCTGGTCTCCCATGTTAAACACACAGACCTGGGTCTGAGTGCAGCCTCAATTACAATATGTTGAACACAAAAAAAATCTGAGAAATGTGTTTTTTCAGGCCCAGCAGGAAGCAGATGCAGAATCTTTGATTATCCTCCAGCTGAGAAAGAGAAAAACAACATGTTTAACTAAAGGTGAAATGATCCAGCACACTAAACCAGAGGCTGTTGTTGCTGAGATCTATTAAAAACAACAGGAACATTTGCAGAAACACAACACTCCTGAGGGAATATACTATTTGGTAGGTATATTCAAACTTGTGGTGGAGGAAGTAGATCCGTCAACTGAGTAAAATGCCGATACAACAATGTTAACACCTTATTATGAGTAAAAGTGAAAAAAATACTTAGGTAAAAGCACAATAACATTATAAATGGCCCCTGTGTCTGATATAATCTATCATATGTGACATTTTAGGTTGTTAAAATTAATGCAACATGCATCATTGTGGAAGCAGCATTTTACTGTTGCATCTACAATTCTACAATTTCATTTAGCAGACGCTTTTATCCAAAGCGACGTACAACACAAGCAAGAATTTAGACTTAATCTGTTGAGTCGGGGCTTTATATACTGGCTTTATATACTTTATATACTGTAGCAAAATAAACTTATATAAAATATAATAAAATAAAACTCTACTGATCTTCTCCTAAAGGGACAGTTCACCCTAAAATCAAGAATATATATACTGTATTTCCTCGTACTTGTAGTGCTCCTGATCAGTCTAGATTGTTTAAGGAAAAAAGGAAAAAAATCTTTTTGATTTTAAGGTGAACTGTCCCTTTAATATCCCATATGATTAACAAAAAACAGACACTTTTAATGTCTTAAAATATTTCAAAACATCCTCAGCGGGTGTGATGAACTTTGCCGAAGTGATACAGTGTCTGAACTTTCTTTCCTCCCTGACAGCGTGAGCAGAAAATGAGCTGCTGATATGCACCATCACTCTCTGATTACAACCAATTAGCCAAAGTGAATGAGTTAGGTGCTGTTACATAAAAGACCATTTAAAAAGTTTGGGGAGTTAAATAATGCGCCCCTGTGATGAGATATTGCAACACACAACTCCATCTCTTAATTAGCCGTGCGCACAGTGGAGCAGCATGACGGATAATCTACAGATTAGGCGCCGTGCCATCAGCACAATCTCCGCCTGGCTGCCCCGTTCTCTGGCTCTGTCACTGATCAAAGGGTCAACACTGTGAATCCCGCTCCACAGCATTGTGACACTGGAGAATTCCCAGTATAATCTCCACGGCTGCTGCTGCTAATCATTTGCAGCATGAAGCACAGAGAGGCTAATGATCTCTCTGTTAGCACTTTGGGTGCTAAGCTTTGGAACCAACGTATATGATGATAAAGTTATTGATGGAAAGTTAGTGATGGTGCAGGAAGCTTTTCACTATGCATAAATCCAGGACTATTTCTTTAAGATGTCTTTACCCAAAAATGCCCAGGTCTATGTTCATGCTTTGTAAAATGTACCATTGTTGTGTAATTTAGGCATTTAGGTTTGTCATTTTGGTGTATACTCTGAAAGCGGAAACTATAAACAGCCTACAGCAGAAACTCATCACAGATACACATAAACATTAAGAGTTGCAGCTTCAGTTGTGACCTGTTGATATTTTTGTTTGATTTTTTTTTGGATTTTCCAAAAACGTAAACACCAAGAAACATCATGCTACTGCCCTAATTTTGAGTGGATGGAGGAGAATCTCCTAAGTTTCCATCACATAAAGGCAGTCTTAAAGATACAGTTAAGCCTAAAATAAATTTTAAAAATAGATGTTTTTACTCTTACCTGTGATGCTATTTATCAGTCTAGATTGTTGCTTAGTGTTGGAGATATCAGCCACAGAGATGTCTGCCTTCTTTTCAATGTAATGGAACTAGATGGCAATTAGCTTGTGGTGCTCAAAGCACCCAAAAAAATTAAAAAACTTAACAACAATGTCTCTTCCAGATATCATGATCCGGTTACTTGAGATAATCCACAGACCTTGTTGTGAGCAGTTTAATGTGGGAACTATTTTCTTCTACTGAACTACACCTCCAATCACAAAACAGAAGGTGTTTAGTTTTACTTTTTTTTTTGGCGCTTTGAGCACCACAAGCAGAGTGCCATCTAGTTCCATAATATTTAAAAGAAGACAGACATCTCTATGGATGATATCCACAACACTCTGTAACTCACAACAAAGAAACCCTGAGCACTACACTAGCACTACAAGTAAGACAACAAATATGTATTTTTGATTTTGGGGTGAACTGTCCCTTTAAAAGGGCACTCCACCAAATTGGCATTGCAATTGTATAACAATGACAGTTTTAACAAATATAATCAAAATCAATGCAGCAGAACCAGAGATGCTGTCTTTTTATATTTTCATACTTCCTTGTCAAAACCTGGTGCCTACATTACCCACAATGCAACTCAGCCACTGACAGCTGGCTGGGAGATTCATCTAATGCAGCCTTGAGCCACAGGTCTCAAGCAGAGACAAGGAGTGGGCTGCAGAAGTCTGAAAAGCTCACTTCTTTTTAACTCCATGCCCAAGTAGTCGTTAGCTCCAAAACCACCGTCTGCCAAAACTGTGTCAAAATCGAGGGCAACAGATGAACCAGAAAAGCAGACACGCCGCTGGTGGGAGCCCTTTGGTGTGGTTTTGTCAGCTGCTGCCCTCAAACACACAGCAAACACACCATCATTTCAACACATCTGCATTTGCGTTGTGTGTAGTACAGGAGCTGGCAGGGGTGTCAATGGTGTTGCCTCACTGATGAAAGCAGAGAAGCTCCAGGACGGGAAGGTAAACACATCTGCCTTGGCAGCAGCACGACCGGTGTGTCACGCATGATGGGAGACGAGAGGGATCGAAACAAAAACAGCAGCCGGTGTCTGAAGCACGTCACTTAGAGACAATTTTCTTCCTGGTTATTGATCAATGGTTTGCAGCAGGAGCATTTTGGCCTGCTTTAAATGATGATCTCTGCCCTCTGATGCTCATCAAACATCCGAACATGAAGTCGTAACTTGCCTACAGAGTGTGTAGAGGTTTGCAGAGTGTGATGAAGGTGTTTTTCAGTATGAGCGTGATTTGCAGAACACCTAGAGCAGGTATACTCAATTTGCTTTGCTTGGGGGCCATTTTGGCAAAATAACAGGGGCCAGCTGCAGAAGCCCCATACATGTTTCTAGGATTTTAAGACATCTCTGGACTTTAGGATGTTTGTAGGATTTTAGGATGTTTCTCGGGTTTGAGGACATTTCTAGAATTTCATGACATGACATTCATGGGAATGTAGGACATTTCTTGGATTTTCGGATGTTTTTAGGGTTTCAGGATGTTTCTATGATTTTGAGACACTTGTAGGATTGTAGGATGTTTTTAGGATTTAAGGATGTTTCTAGGATTTGAGGACATTTAGGACATTTTGCAAATTATAGGGCGTTTCTAGGATTTTAGGACATTTCCAGGATTTTAGGACACTTCTAGAATTTTAGGATATAAGGGGCTTAGCTAGGACCTCTGTCGGGGGGTGTGGGGGATCCTCCACAGGCACTTTTTTATAAACAAGCTCTCTTTTGATGCTGTTTTATGCACTTTGGCACCTTATATATACTAAAAGAACATTAAAAAATTCCAGCTGTGAATCACTGTCTTTACTGTGTATTAAAAATTGAGGGGGGGGGGCACCCCAGGGTCAGATTTGGCTCACCTGCCATAAATTGAGTATCACTGATCTACAATGACATTCCTACAGAAAGAAAGATTGATAAATATGCTTTTTCAACTGACGCCACTTAAAAAGTAACACTTTTGTGTAAAAGCCTTCACCTGACAAAGACAGAACACACTTTATTGAGGGGATTATGCATTATATGCTAAACTTGAATACGACATTTATATCTTCGTTCTTTACCACTGGGAGTTGGCATACAGTTGAACCATAAATGGGATTTCTAACACATTAAAGGAAGATTGAGTGGGTTCACCCTGTGGGGCACATTTACTGTGATGTAGAGAAATCTTAAGACAAATCTTCTCAGAGGAGCATGAAATCATGATTGCATTGCATATGATCTGCCTTTTCTTACACCGAAAGTATGCAGAGATGGAAGAGTTTGCTGTTTTAAAACCTCAACATCATGACATCATACTCAAAAAAAAAGAATATGTCCCGACTTCTTTGTGTAAAAAGAAACTGTCTAGTCAAATTGCCTTAAAATTTTAAGTTGACTGGATTTGAGAAGACAAATTTGGGTTATTTTGTAGTGATTCAATTTGTCTTCTCAAATTCAGTCAACTTAAAAATTAAGGCCAGTCCGGACACTACCTTTTTTAAGTTTAAACAAATAGTTTACTTTCACAGTGTTGGGACTTAAAGGGATATATGCAGATAATATAAACATTCAAATAGGCTTTTCTTCTGCAGTGTGCATGCACTATGATTAAATAAATCCACTACATAATACAGTGATGGCAGATCATTTCAGCATCTTTGTCTTTCTGAAGGGTCGAATTATATAATGGAGCACTTAGGGCGATTTCTTTTTTGGATCTGTCAAAATTTTGTTAAAATAACACATTCTGATTTAAATATTAGAGGTATTGTCCTAAAAGTCCATTTATGACTCACCAGGAAATTGACTCACGGTTGCTTTCCACAGGGTTCCCACACATTTTCATGGACAAAATTTCAAAACATTTGCATGACTTTTCAGTAAAGCACACTAAGTGCCATTTTGTGTGCCATTTCACTTTGTTTAAAAAATGAACAATAAATCTACCTTCTACCTATTAAAAAATCATGCACCACTTGCTGGGCATTTTTTGAGCACATCAAATTATATTTAAACATAATTTCAGCTCGCTGGCTGGAAGGGATGATGGTAAACAAAACGTCACACATCAACACGTGATATAAAAGTTATCTCAACTGCTACATAAAATAAAATCAATAACTTTTCCAAAACCTTTAATGATTTTTATAGATTCCATGACTTCTCCAGGTTTTCCATGACCGTGGGAACCCTTGATCTATTACATACAAGTTTACTCTTGAAGAAATAGATCTCTTCAGCCTTGGTGTATTAATCCAATTTGCACATAATGTGGTGTTTGCTTTGTATTTGTCACATATTCTAATGTGTTAATTGATCTGCTTGGCAAATGTCGGAGTTGAAAAAGATTTTAGCATCCAGTATTAACACCCTGCTTCTCTCTACACTTATCTCCAGAGCCCACTTCATCAGTCAGAGAGATTGGGGAGATGAGATTAAGACTTCAGTCAGTTGTGCAAGTCCTAAATAAGATGCCCTTCGTGTGTATAGATTTTTAAGGGTTACTAAATAAATAATACTTTATCAGTATGAGAATACTGAACTTTTGGATTGTTATGTTGTGAGGTTACCAAGTTGTTCTGATGATCACCAAAAACTCCTCCAATGGACTGTTTGACCTCTGACCTTCGGCAAAATGGGCCACAGAGCATTTGAACCATATTTCATTTACAACTGCAGACTTGATACATTACTCAAAACCATTTGTGTTGAAACATTTACTCACTCATTCATTTAAAAAAATATTTTATGATAGAAAGCATAACAGCACAAACAGCTTGTCTACGTTATTGTCCAGGACATCCATCAGTCAGCATGGAAAACCCAGTTTCATTATCTTGAGATTTCACGAAAATTATCCCGTTATCATGGGAAAACAAAGGGAAAAAAATGCATGAATGTATGGCCTCTTAGGGCTTCCATACATTAAAAATATGACACATAATATGTCATTGCACATGAAAAGAACTGTCCCTTATTTTAAAAGGACATTTTGATCTTAATACATGTGTACTTTTACTTTAAGCTTTTAAATGCACCTTTACCTGTAATAAAGTAGCCTATTTTACATTTCTACTTTTACACAAGGATCTGAATACTTCCTCCACCATATAACTCAACAACCTGAGAAATTGTATAGGATAAATGCTTTATTACCCATTAATAAAGCCACTGGTATCAGCATTTAATCCCTTTTTGCAAAGTAGCCTCTTATTCAGCTTATATAATGACTCTATTACACTCATCTCTAAAAGGAATCCTCTCATTTGTGTCCAATAAGAGCAAATACCCATTAACAATTGAACTTAATCCAATTTTGATGGTTAATTTTAATGAACTCTTTTGCAACAAACCACTGAAGATACAGTTCAACAGTCTAACATCCCTTCTCTCTATTTATCTTGGTCTCATGCTTACATTCACCTCTAATTCTTCAAAACAGAGTATTAGACATGAGCACATGTTAAAAACAGAAAAGCAGCATGCAACAACAAATGATTTTCTATCATACCTTTGACTCTCGGAACAATGCGGTTAATAAGCGTCAGGGTCGTCCTAATACGCAGATATACGACTAAACCTAATACAACACTACATTTAACTTTCACAAATGTGGCTCTAAGTTATAGCATACTTATACCGTCTGCATGCAGCCCGCGCGCGCAATAAACGCGCAAACATCCACCCATGAGCACCTGTCCGACCTGACTGCAGCACTGAGAGGAAACAAACAGCAGCGCGCACTCTTTAATCACCTTCACCGGAGTGCACACACACACATACGGAGAGTGTGTGCGCAGGAAAAGTGACAGAAACACATTAAATAAAGAGAAATAAGAGCGGTAAAAGACGGATACGCTCACCTGCGTGTTTCCTGGAGTCCGCAAATAATCCTGTGAGCCTCCTCCTCTCCGCCGAGAAACACCGAGCTGCTCTGCTGCTGACTGCTGCTGCTGCAGTTACCCAATGATCACACACATCCCAGCCTCCCCCCGACACACACTCACACACTCACACACACACACACACACACACACACACACACACACACTGGACTCATAGCCCATTTAAGTCCACCACCCTTTATCTATTACACTTTCGCGTTATTTTTGTCCATGAACTATGAGTTTTAGGCTACTTTTGTTACAGCATTTTTTAAATGATTTCAGAAAACTTCAGCAGAATATCTTCTCAATATGCCCTAATAAGATTATTATCATTTACAGGTCTATAATATTCATAATTATAAACTAAATGTGTTTTAATGTCTGTAGCTTCCTGTTATTGCTGCCTATATTGACTTAAACACTCAATTTAATACAGATCAAATAGATTTAAATAAAGTAAATGAAAATAAATAGAAGTAAAATAGAAATAAATAAAGTACAGTAGTGTCATTACATTTCAGTTTTGATCACAGAAAGCTAAAAAAATAAATAATTAAATATACCCTCAGTGTTTCTCGCATTCTTTGTGAATATCATAGAAATGTTTAAAATATTTTTTAAAATACACATCTAATTATATCTTTAGCATTTCTACTGTTGCTAGAATTTTTTTTTATATCAAATGTTATTCTTCTTAAGGTTGCTTGAAACATGTACATTCCTTTTGTTTGTTTGTTTTTGAGAAATTAAGCTTTCTAATGTGTCCTGTCAGTATGGGATGAAGTCTGAATATTTCCATGTAATCCGTGCCTTGTGACTGACCCCTGCTGGAGAAGAGATAAAAAGACAATAACTCAAGGTATTGGTGTTTTTTCCTGTTTTCTCTTCCATGCTTAGCACCAATGGAGCTGCATAGATTCGTCTTTTTATTATAAATTATTTATAGGTCATTGTTCTTAATTACATTTACACAGACGTTTAAATAAAAAAAAATGTAGCTGGTGCAACAGTGATATTCCAATACACAAATGAATGAATACACCTCTCTGGTGTAAGTAAGTCACTTCTTAAAAGTTATTCATATACACAGGTGTTGCTTAACTTTTGTGTAATTGGTTGTTTTATTTTGTTTTAGTTATTTTTTTTTCATATGTAGCTCATTTTGCCCTTTATTGTATAACTTTTAAACTGTATTAAAATTAACTTTATCATTGTTTACCATTTTTTGATGTTGATGATGATGATGATGATGATCACATTTATTAGTAAAAAGAATTTAAAAAATTCAAAATCTCACAGTATGAGTGTGGTTTTTATATAAGCCAGTATAGGTTTCTGCCACACCCTTATGTGTACTGTTTTATATGTTTTATCCTCATTGTGCTTTCTATTATGTGAAACAAGTAAACTAAACTAAACTAAAAACATCTTATTTAAATCAAGAATTATCCCTAAGAATAGTCTTCTATTGCTTATATTTAATTTTCTCAAAGTGATTAATTCACTTTTATTCCTTTTAGTGCTATATTCTTGTTTACCTTTTGTATACACTTTTTGTTCTTGCCTTTGACTGTTTAGTCCTTTCTCTGTTTACCATCTTCATTGATGTTTATTTTATTGTTCCCTGAGTTCCTGCCTTTGCTTTGTCTGTCAAAGCACTTTGTAAACAATTGTTTTTAAAGGTGCTATATAAATAAAATTAACATCATTATTATAATGTATTGGTATTAATACTGGTTATTATTATTATTATTATTATTATTATTATTATTATTATTATTATTATTATTATTATTATTATCATCATCATCATCATCATCATCATCATCATCACCATCAACACAATTTATTAAATAGAAAAATATATTTACACCAAAAAAAAAGTCAGAAAACACTTAACACATATTTTGTGTGTTTGTGTGTGTGTGTGTGTGTGTGTCTATTATTATTATTTGTACGTAACTCTGGTTGACCTACATACAGTATACTGGAGTAACTGGTTCTGATAATATCTGGCACTGGGTGGCGCTGTAACTCTTATTTGTTATCTCCTGTTACCGGGAAACCCTTTTACAATCGCAGCTCGGTCGTCACGTCTGTGACTGACCGACTGTAGCTGTCATGACGTGTGTGTCCGCCACTCCGCCTCCACCGTACTGGTCTGTTTCCAGTCATCGACACACAGCTGCTACCGACGAGCCCAACAGCCCGAGCCAACAAGTCACCGACAAACTCAACATTTATCCCGCCTGCTAACAGCTCTTTAGTCGGTATGTAACATTTCTCTTGTTATAAACGTCCTTGTTGTAAATGTGTTCGGTTTATCTGCAGCCGTTAGCGGTTAACCAGCTAACTGTAGCTAGCGCTAGCATTTAAACGACGCTAGCTAGTGCTAACCATTAGCACTAGTTAGCTAGCCCAATGATCGATTATCATTAATTAATCGATATCGTCGGCCGCTATTGTCACATACAGTAAACTACACAACATGTGGTGTCTTAGTTGGAGCTTAAATTGTTAAAAAATATTAAGTTCAGTGAAGGTAACGTTAGTTAAAACTTATTAATTAGCTTGCTAACTAGCTAGTAGTAACCATGACGGATGGTGAGTAAATAATTGTAATACAGTTGTTAAAAACAATTTAAAACATGTTTTAGGGTAAGTGGTTGATGTGAAAGCACTACAGGCATTTAAATTAGTGCCACTTTGTATTTTGCTAGTCTTATCAGCAACAGTTTTACTGAAAAATGTAAAGTTACTGCATTTTGTGATACTCAGATACACAAATTGATACACAAGTACTTAATTGATCTCCAGAGGGGAACTGTAAAATGTTTCAGTAACTTTAACGTACAGAATAGATAATTATACAAATTAGAAATAAGAAATATGAAAATAAAAAATATGCAAAAATATCAAATAAAACATACACTCACTATGCTTTAATTTTACACCACCATTTAAAATTTAGAAAAAGTAAAATATATATCAGTTATGCCAAGTATGTCAGGTGTATATATTTTTTCTTTTTTTAAAAAAATGTATTTATTTTTTCTTTCTGCAAAGGGGTGTGCATACCTTTGTTCCCAATGTTTTCTACACCACAGTTTCACTATGCTCCTATGCTTCTTGAATTAAATGTTTAATGTGAATATGGTGTGTATAGCAGCCAAAGTTAGACACTACTAGTCAAACATGTTGTTGAGCACTTTTAGGTTTATTTTTTATTTTATAGCTTCATTATTATTCCAGCTTGTTTTTAGGATGCTACTAATGCTTACATGTTTATTAACAGTTTCAAACTCTGCCAACTAACAGTGTAGCGTTTGCATGTTGTGCCACTCAGAGTCAGTTTGCGGTAGCCAGCTTCTTAACTATCTCCCACATTTATGATCTAAATGTTTGCAACAAATGATAAATTGAATAACGGATACCCCTTTTGCCATGTTCTGCTTATAAATCAGGTGTCACCATGTATAGACATCATATCTTTGGCTCAGAGTGAAAATACAACAAGTTCATTACAGAGCCTTTGCCAAGAAACCTCTCCACAGGTGGTGGTACCAGCTGCTGAATCAGCTATGGCTGAGAGGACATAAATTGTATATTTGTAGATCCACGTTTCGCTCTGCTACCAAGCAGACCACGTCTGATTTAGTAAGATACGACTTAGAGATGTGATATGTTGCAGCCAGCTGAGAGACATCCCGCGTCAGTGCTTGTGTCTGATTGGGTTTAAAAGCTTTTGTTGCACTCCAGAGGAGGTTGCTTTGGCTGTGTTTGCTATCTCACTGAGATATAAATCTGCGGTTTTGCAGCGCTCCATAGACACTACATTGTTAGTGACTCTGACAGAAACTATCACATCACCTTGAAGACACTGTTATTGTGAGATTTTTTACATCTTTCCCCACTGGAGATGTGACATGATGTTTGTAGATGAAGGCAAGTCTGAGCTTGTGGGTGTCAGGTGTGAAGTAAGACGCCTGTTTAAGTGAATTTTTCTCCCAAGGGTGCTACGTGCGAGTCTGCACTTTTGGCTTAAAGAGGGAAGCGAAACGATGCCTGTGAGTGAATACACTGATGCAGATTTGCATTCAATGTGAGGAACTTTGTATCCTCAGTTGGGGTTACAAAGAGTAATTTACAGGAAGCTGTGACATGGAGGCCAGAACTTTGTTAATCTTTAAAAAAAATCTGACATTATCATGGTGTCTACAGATCCAGTCTTAAATTTGTTTAAACGTTCTTAAAAAGCCTCAAACTGAAGTGTCTGATACCTGCAGACACCCTGATTATGTCGTTAGTATTTACAATAGATGTAAATGATCTAGTTTGGCACATTCAAAACACAGTCAAAAAGTAATTTTGAACATGAAACCTAAAGAAAATGAAGCACAGTGAAAGCACATTGCGTGAAAAGAGTGACTTAGTATCGTATGACTTTACTTTTGTCGTGTCCCTGTGAAGACGACCAGCTTTTTATGAGTTGGCATGTCGGGGGTGCTCATAAAAATGAGGGAGGAAAATTATAGTTTTACACAAAACCTACGTCTGGGCGTGGGCCAGAGGAGGAAGGAACAGAGGCCTACAGCCTTACTTATTTTAATGACTACTCACTGTGCCCTTGCTATGAAAATAACTCATTTTTGGTTTGTTCTGACTGCACAGACAGAGACGTGTTATTAATAGAGACACTGCTGTAACTTTCGGTAATGCTCAGAAGTATGCATTTAGACGTAGAGAACTCACTTATATGTTTCTTTTTGCTTTAGGGTGAGATAAGTTATTTTTTCTGTCTAGTCTCAATGGATTTAATGGGGTTTTTTTGCAGGCTATGATGAGGTCATGACCCTTGGTCGGCCAGGCCGTGACATGATTGCAGCTTGGCACGGAGAAAAAGACGGAGCAGAGTGATAGAGAGAGAAGAATGGGCAGGAGCGCCTGGGGTTGCTGGCAAAGCGTCGTCTCCACTGCAGTGCTCTATGGCTCTTTGGCCCTGTTTACATCCATCCTCCACAATGTGTTCCTCCTTTATTACGTGGAGACATTCGTGTCCATCTACAAGATCGATAAAATCTCCTTCTGGGTGGGAGAGGTAAGTGACAAGAGACCTGGGTCTGGAGCGCTGTTAGTTCATGTCTAATTTTTGACTTGTTTATTTTATGTCCTAGACCATCATCCTTCAATTGATGGCATTATTGTCTTCTTACCTGTCCGATCTCTGCTGCTTCACAGACAGTGTTTCTTATATGGAACAGTCTAAATGACCCTCTTTTCGGCTGGCTGAGTGATCACGCCTTCCTCAGCTCTCCTCAGTAAGTGTCTCCATCCTTCCTTCATATTTTTCCACAGAGAAAACAAAGCAGTCAACAGGGTTTTACTTAAAGAAAGCAACAAACCTAAATGCCTGGAATCGTTTCCTAAAAGTTTTCCAGAATATGGATGTGACTACAGCAGACAAGATGCAAAAAAGAATAAGTTGCCATTATTAGCAGATAGTTTTTTCTTAGCAAATTGCCTCATTTAATGCTGTTTCAAAGCAAAGAAAATCACTTTTCACAGTTTATGTATACTTTTGCTTTTTATTTATGAACATTATTGTCACATTCTAAGGACTGCAGGAAAATAACAAAACAAAAAAAGCAACAAAAAATAGTGAGGTCATGGGAGATCAGTAAATCAAGGGAAATTTACCTAATTTTGAATGAGATACTGCACACAATACATGACTAAACACACTATTTCCCCCCAAAATTTGCTTCCAGTTTTCATAGTTGTATGGTGCGGGTCATCTGTTGTAGAAGATGGAGGTGATAAGTAAGACTGACAAAGAGGTTTTCCCAGAGACGGTATTTTATAATGGTATTTTCTGGTTGCCAACAAAATCTTAACGAGGAAGGTATCGTCTTTTCTCAGCCTGTTAGGGATATGTCCAGGATGCGAATGTTGTATTTATGTGAAACCCAGGGTTTTTGAGGTTATTGTTGCTACTTCCTTCAGAAAAGTCTGACGGACAGGACCAGAAAGCATGAACAACAATAATCACCACATTCACTAGAGCAGTGTGGTTAAGTGCCCCTTTGTATAGATGTCTGTTATGGAGTGATAAATAAGCAAATAAAGTTTTACCAACAGAAGTCTCTCCAGGTTTATGAGTCGGTGGAGAACAACATTATTTACATTCAGAGCATGTCTTCAGTTCTCTAATTTTCTTTTTTTTGTCAAGTAAAAATATATCAAAATATATGTTCCATTGAGAGGATACAATAACCTGCGATGTAGCATATCACAAAATATGGCAGATACACAAGCAATAAAAACTGGGTTAGTTCTGAGGATGTTTTCCTTTCAGTCACACATCCTCTTTTTAAAGGTCAGTTTAACTCAATGGCGTTTTCTTTTTCCTTGATGTGAGACTAAAAAAGCTAAATTTGACACCAGACACTTGACATAATATTAGCCTCACATAGTTCCTGTGAAGTGTATCAACACAGTCCATCTATCAGCCATGAACTCAGTTACTGTTGATTAAAAATCATAAATGGCAATTTTCTACCCTTGTTTTTCCACACAGGGTAACATAATGGCAAAAATGACATTTCTGAAACTCAGAGTGAAATTTCCCTGAAATGTATTTATACTGAAATGGAGGTATAAAAAAATGGTAAATTTAGGAAGTCATCTTCTTGATTCTGACATCCCCATGCCCTCCGGTCCCTCCTGACTTTCCTGTCAAAATTCAGATTTCCACCTCTGTGGTTCCCACACACATTGCCCCTAAGCTAAGACCCTTCATACAGCTCTGCTCTCGCAAATGTTTCAGGATAAATGGTTTTATCAGCGGCAGTAATGCTCCAGAGGCTCAGTAAACACCTCGTCAGAAATAGTCAAACATAAAGCTGCCATCTGTGTTTGCATTTCATTTTGATTAGGCCATCTGTGACTGTGCTGTTGTAAAGTGCTGATATAACAGAGCTGAAAACAAACTGGCATTATTCTGTGGGCAAAAAAATGTTATAGCTGCATCCTTTACCTTGATTGTTTAGGTGTTGTACAGCAGGAGACGTGCACCATTCTCTCTTTTAATATATTATTTTGGTCTTTTTTAAAGAATGTTTTAATATATTTTTTTGTTGTGTTCATGGTGTTTGCTGATTTTGTATTTACATAGATGGTTATAAAGTATGACATCAATCACGTCAAAGTGACCACCAAGATATGCTACATCCTGTTTCTGATTCTGTATCTTGTTGTATTATATACGTTTCTTAATAATCAAATAACTTGTGTTTTTATCTGCTGATTTTTGTTTTTCCACCCAGGTCAGGCTCTCAGATCACAACACCAGAGGTGGTGCTGAAGCGTCTGAAGGCCCTCTCCACAAATGGCCCTCTCTTCGCTCTGTCCTTCCTCGCCTTCTGGGTGGCGTGGGCCAGACCAGGTCTGCAGTTCCTGCTGTGTCTGTGTCTCTACGATGGATTCCTCACGATGGTGGACCTCCACCACAGCGCCCTGCTGGCTGACCTCGCCGTGTCCGCCACCGATCGCACGCGCCTCAACTTCCACTGCTCCGTGTTCAGCGCTTTGGGCTCCTTCTCCGTATTTCTGTCTTACTCTTTCTGGGACAAGGACGATTTTTACTCCTTCCGTCTCTTCTGTGTGACTCTTGCAGCTTTTTCCATCTTGGGCTTTTTCTTAGTGTCTCAGTTGCTGCAGCATCGTTTCCAAAAGGAAGTCCGCTCAAGACAGGATGAGGCACTGACACTCAAAGAGTGAGGATTTGAAATTCTGCATACTTTTGGTTGGCATGTATTTGGACTGTTTTGTTATTCTTCCTTTCCATCTCACTCCTTTCTTGCTCTGATGCAGGCTAAGTGTCGGCCACGCCACAGTGAACCAGTCAGAGAAAGCTGTCACCATTGGACAGTACCTCAGGCAGCTCTCCAAACACAAGAACTTCATGTGGTTTGTGTCTATGAACCTTGTTCAGGTAAGATATTAATCACAGTGGATGTGCTACAAAAGCTAGTGCAGATAAAGTGGGAAGATGCTATCACTGTTTTAGAAAATCCTCAAAATTTCCCTTGCATTTCCTCACGTCCTTAGTCTTGGGTGCATTTTTAAAAGCACTCTTTAACGAGTTTCAGTTTTTATTCAAAGAAAAGCATGTTTTGAGGAACTTTTTTTATCACTTAATGGCATACTGTGCATTATTTGTTGTTTACTGTGTGTTAACTCAACATTCAAACTAGGCCCTTTCTTGGATCCACGTGAATGTAAGAGAAGCTGTGGTTCAAGGCACTTAAATTCTAAATATATCAACACACCTACACCTCTACATAACCCTGCAGAAAGGTGCAAAAATTTTAAGTGAATTTCGCTTAAGCGTCCGTTGCCAAACAGACATGCAGACTTAAAGCTCGGATCCACAGAGCAGGGGAGAAAGAAAACCATCGGGTAACTGCGTTTTTATAGAGTCCAGATCTTGCGCTGCCTCTGGCTCAGGGTTACTACTCAGAGGGTGATACCTTCAAATGCCCCAATACACGCAGAGTCTGTGCAAATACAGACATTGCACGCCACTCAATGGAAGTGGCTAATAAGGGGTGATTGAGAGGTATTACTTTTGTGGGGGTCTATGTTTGTTTTAGGAAAATTATGCATAGTATGCCTGTAATCTTTTTATTTCTTTATTTTATTTAACTTGGAAAAGCCTCATTAAGAGCTCCTTTACAAGAGTCTCCTGGTAGCAACACATTTAGTCTACTAACTTACTTTCTGTTGCTGTGTTTGCTCTTCCTGCAGGTGTTTCACTGCCACTTCAACAGCAACTTCTTCCCTCTTTTCCTGGAACATCTGCTGTCTGACAATATTTCTGCCTCGACAGGTTCGATCTTACTCGGTAAGATTCCTTTAAGAGACAAGAAACAACTCACATGTTTGGCAGTGATGAGGCTCTGAAATACAGACCAAAACGAATACTGCAACAATTAACACAGCATTACTCTGTCGTGGGAATTTAGTAAACAGATGCTATGATGCTAAAAACCTGTGCTGGACTATTATTAATTCTGCACAAAAAATTGATTTGGAATCAGCAAGGGATTCAATTAATGGGACCAAGAAGCAGAATCGATAATTGCATTCATAACAGTAAAACCTTATCAAATCCCGTCCCAAGCATTATCTGAAAGTTTAAGGAAATCATAGATGATGCTGTTGAAATTACAAGGAGTGTGATTTTATAAAAGTTTTACTGGATAGAAAACCCATACTGAAGGTGTCACACACAGGCTTTTTTTTTTAATAATGCAAGCACATTTGATTGCCAGTGTGGATACAGCGTGGCAATTTAAAACCAAAAGTCATCATCCTACATTTAAAGGTCCAGTGTGTAGGATTTAGGGGCATCTGTTGACTGCAACTGGGTATAATATTCTTAGGTATGTTTTCTTTAGTGTATAATCACCTAAAACTAAGACTTGTTGTGTTTTTGTGAATGAGCTGTTTATATCTACATACAGAGCCGGTCCTCCTGCTCAGAGTCCGCCACGTTTCCACAGTAACAGACAAACCAATAACTGGCTCTCGATAGGGCTATTCACGGTGTCACCTAAATCCTACAAACTGGACTTTCAAAGATCAGGGAGATCTCAGAAAACCTGTGACGTGGTATTCTGAAATATATCTCCTACACTGCAAGAAACCAATCTAATTTTACAGAAGTGGATTCCTGCAACACCAGAAAAAGGCAAAACTGATCAGTTTCATGTTATAATGTGAAAAGTTTATTATTATAATAAGATGTGTCTTGTGTTAGAACACAATATTTTCATGGTATTAAGACATAAAAAAATGAATCAAGTTATAAAAAGAAGCTTTTCTTGATATGTTTTTGGGTTGTGAACTGTAGCCATTGAGCCTTCTGTGCTCCAACTAATCAATGAGAAATGACGCTCGGGAGGATCGGTCTCATTCTTCCTTCTGTACAGCTTCAAGATTTAAAAAATCCGTCCGATATATATGCATACCTATCGAAATATCATCCACTGTTATCATCACGTTATAACAAGATAAATAGTATATTGTTCAGTCCCCTCTGGATTCTGTAAGCTGTTTTAGGGATTTTTGTAACCTGAAATTTCTGATATTGCAGCAGCTTTCCTAAAGAAATTGTGGTGCATGTTGTAGGGTTTTTAGGCCATTTCCATTCAATAAAATTGTCTTCCTTTTTTTTTTGCAATGAAATTCTGTAGTCAAATGAAAATTGCAAAAATAGTTGTGACGCTGTCCTTGATTCAGAGCTCATTAATATGATCAATAATCAATATGTTGCAAGCACCTTTACAATGAATGAGATATTACTCAACCCAACTATTTTTTGAATAAATAGTTGGGGTCAAGTTGCAGCTATTGGACAAAATTGCACAGTCATGCAGACCTCATGGGGATTGGCTGAATTTGCATTAATTGCTCTAGATTGTTACAACGAGCAAAGTTTGTTGTTATAAAATTAGTTTGTATGTAGTGATAATGTTAAAAAATAAAATAAATCTCATAATAACTTGACAACCTCTTGGTATGACAAACTTTCCATGTTAAATCCTGATACTGATCCGTTTTTTTTTCTTCTGTCGTGGCAGAAATACCCTGCTGTAAAGTGTGGCTAAAATAGGGTAGATTTCTATTTTATTAATTTGCTGTGTCTTTTTTAAGTTTACAATTACTATTTTTTCTGCTGATTAGTCTTTATTTTTAATGCAGTTCTGATTGTGCTCCCACGCAGGCATCTCTTACATTGCCCCCCACCTGAACAACTTGTATTTCCTGACACTGTGCCAGCGTTACGGGGTTTACCAGGTTATCCGCTGGCTATTTATGCTCAAACTGGGACTTAGTGTGGCTATGCTGCTGGCAGGGGCTGACCACATTTATCTGCTGTGCATCTTCATTGCTAGGTATGGCCACGCACACACATCAGCACACGCATCAGGGATCCGATGTGTGACAGCTTTTACTTTCCTTTGCTTGTTTTTGTTCATTATTTTTTAAAGCTGAATACACAAACACACAGCGACACGTATCGCTCTGAGCTGAATATTCACAAGAACACGCCAAGGACTCTTTCTGTTGCAGACTGTTTCCAAGGTTAACTCAACATTTGTCACATGTTTTTATCCAAATATTATGTTAACCTTTCTTTGCAACAAGAACTTATTTTTCCCAGGAGAATGTAAACTCTGCTTCAGTTAGTGTCTATTTCACTCAGAATGAGCAAAAGTTCTTTTTCATTTATGACGCCCAAAACCGGCATTCTCAAGGGGCTTTAAAATCTGTAACAATATACTCTAGAGGATAAAAAATGACTTAGATTTCAATAAATATGTATCGATAAATACAGAAATAAATAAATACATATTAAAATACATATACATATATTTTTTTAAAAACAAGAATAAAAAAAATTAGTGGTAAAAAGTAAATAAATGTTGAAATATAATATGTATAAATATAGATAAATTAATAAACAAACAAATGAAAGTTAGTAATTAAAAATGACTTAAAAAATGAATATCTTAAAAGTTATCTTAACTTTAACCCTACTTTTTCGTACAACTACATTTATTTGTTTCAGTAGATTTGTGTCTATGTAAAGGATATGTTAGCATCATTTATATCTTTATGTGTGCATTTGTTTATTTATTAATTTTTTATTTCAGCATTTATTTATTTTTTTATTTATAATATTGAAGACATAAACCTAGCTACATGCTTAACTACATGCATGTTTAGTCATACGTTCACAGTTGCAGTAGTTGTCAACAGTGTGTGAATGGCTCTCTCTAAACCGATGCAAAAACATATCAACCACAAGTGTTACTGTTGTTACTGTATTTCACACAGTGTAATGTGGTTTTGAACATAGCCACACCTCAGCATGCTTGCTTAGGTTAGAAAGTGTAACCATTCTTCTCCTTAGAGACTACAAATAGAAACCTTATCAATAACAATAATTGACACGCCTTAATTAATGGGAATAGACCTGCACAATGTACCCTTGATTAAAAAAAAAAAAACTGGGAACAAGACCTCCATTGGAACTACCTTTCCTGTCAACACTATAAAAACATCTTTAGAATAAAAAAAGCATCAATGTTGCTGACATTTCCCATTGTAAGATTGTCCATTCTGGATACTGTAACCCAATGTCTGTTGCTCCTAGTAACCGGGTGTTTACAGAGGGGACGTGCAAGCTGCTGAAACTGGTTATCTCGGACCTGGTGGACGAGGACTTTGTGGTCAATCGACGTCAGCAGGCCACCTCAGCTCTCCTCTTTGGGATGGTTGCCTTGTTGACCAAACCTGGCCAGACATTCGCCCCTCTCATCGGCACCTGGCTGCTCTGTGTTTACACAGGTACGGACAGAAATGCTCAGACTTTATAATGAAGCTGTGGATGTTAACCGTGTTAAAAATGCTGCTGCAAGTTTCTGCATTCACGTGTCTTTATGTCTCTCTGACAGATAAAGTATCAAGTAGCTGTTGGTGCTGCAAATTAATAGAATTCAATTCTATGACATCTCGTTTACCTAATATGAGTGTTTGGTGTTGCTTTACAAGCTAAATCATCCACACCAAACCAGTTTTTTTTAATATGTTATATTTAACCCTTAGGGTCCACTTTAATATTGCACACTCTCGTTTCGCTCTGTGCACAAAATGCGCTTTTCAAAATCAAGCTTTAAAAAATATCAAACAAATCATACATTGATATAATTTTTTCACCAATTTCAGTCCTAATCATAAATATAAAATATTCATTAGTTTCCAGAATTTTAACACTTTGAATGTCAGGTTTTTGTCATGATGCCACTATGTCTTTAGATGAAAAAAGAAACCCCACAAAAAAAAGGAATCATTTTCAATATACTACATGCTGAGTAGATTTATTTCTGATTATCACAGCCTGTGATGTGTCATTGATTTGCAGCAACACTGATTGCGACAGTGTACCTTGTGGTAATGACATGTATTTCTCCACAAGCCAAAAATGGTAAACATAACGTCATCTGGTGGAAAATATTAAAAATTACATATCCCATGGCAAAAGCCCAGAATGACACCCAGAAATAATACAATACATGTTTTGTGCTTTGATGGCTGTGGGATCAAAAACTGCAGTTTGAATGAGTTTTAGTGGTGCTTTTTTTGCTCTCAACATTATGAATGTAACAATTTTATTTGCACAGTGTATTTTAGTCTTATTAAAGGAGATGAGCGGGAAATTCCAAGATTAAACAGAAATACACAATCTTGCAAAAATGTATGCCATATACATGAACGCAGCCAAAATCATCAAAAATGAAGAATGAGAAGCGTGTTAAATGTGCCAGTCCCTAAGGGTTAATTAGTGTAATTCCTACAGTGATTATGGGAATTGCTTTTTTTCTCATGTTTGATCTCTCTTCCCCAGGTTATGATATTTTTGAGAGGGAACCCGTGAAGGACTCTCTGGTTTCTGTGCCTGACGTTGCCTCCGGCTCAGGGACTCCGCCTCTCCGCCTGGGCTGCTTCTACATGTTGGTGTTTGTGCCTATCACCTGTGCCCTGCTCCAGCTGGCCGCCTGGTCGCGCTTCACGCTCCACGGCCGCAAGCTGCAGGGGATCAAGACCCTAAGGCAAGGGGCTCAGCACGGCCACCTTATCGATGTCAAGGCCATATGAAACGAGTAGAGCTGGGTGACGCTGCACACAGACACTTTTAAACGGTTGATTTTACAGTCCCAAGGTGCAGCTCCGCCTTGTGTGCAACAATACGAACCACGACACAACATGTGGCTTTGTGGAAAATGCACAGTCGGATGACAAAGGGGAAGAACATAAAAAAATCTTTAAAAAAAACATTAAACCTGCCTTATTTTTTATATTAGAATATTGACCTATATTTATATTTGAACAGATGACCAAAAGATTAAGTTGAACCAATCAATCTTTGTGGATGTTGACGGACCAAGGTGACAACTTTTCGTGGTGTGCGCCAAAGATGGGGTGCCCTCTTGTTTGTAAAGCATAGCTTTGGTCAAGAATACAGACCAAATACCAATGCTGCTGTGTAAAATTGTCATTACCAGCATGATTTAGGGGGTTCTGTATATAACTTAAAGAAAATCTGTGTTATATGGGAAGCCTATCAGAGCTGCAGTCAGCATCCTGTTGCTCGTGCTCCAGTGCTCGTACTTGTTGGCCGTGAGCGTTACTATCTGCAGTGCTCTGATGTTTTATTTGGATCATTGGCTCCATGTTTGCAAGTTACATTATCAGCTGATGTTACGAGCAGCCATGTAGAAGAGCTAAGTTACAGCTAGCTGGCTAACATTTGATCAGGCTCTGATTAGCTCATTGGCCGCCAAAGCATAAATCTTGGCTATTAGAAGGAACTTTCTATCTGTCTTCATTTGCTAAATTAACACAGTTTGTCATATTAAATAAGTGAAGGACTGCACTTAATTTATCAGAGATGGAGGTGACTTGGGTGTGTGTTTTTTATTGTTTTTTTTAATCTTGACTATACCCGAAGCTACAAATGTTTTTCCTTTAGCCTTCCTCCATCACAAATAGGTATATATTATTTTTTTATATTCACAGCAAATGTAGTTATGAAGCCAATGCATCAAGCAAACAACACTGGAATAAAAAGTTATTACTAAAATAAATCCTCTAAAAATTCTGTGTTAAAGGACCATTGGAAATTTGAAATTTTACATGCAGCTTCTGGATAGGATAATGTTAAAGGTATTTGACATTAATATGAAATACAACCATTTTAAGTTGTCCCACCAGTGCCTTAAACCTTATTTGGCTACCTCCCCCATTTTGCACCACTCCCTCCCCCTCCAAAAGTAAAGAACGGTCCCTTAGTATCGTGTATCAGGGTAGCCGGGGAAGTAATCTAGAGTTCTATAAAATCCACTTAGATAGTATTTTGCTAGCAATATCATTACCAAGCAAGCTAAGGTTAGCCAGCTAGTTGCACTGATCTGGTGTTGGTTGCTTCGTAACATTAGCTGATAAAGTAATTTGCTGATAAAATAAAGATAGCAAATGTACCAACAAGATCATCCCTGGAGTATGTATGAATTAAATATTTATCAGCCAGCAGAGCATTTTGCCATGTTAGCCAGCTAGCAGTTTGTCCATGTAAGCAAGCAAGTTAACGTTTAGTGACATCAGGCAGCTAAAACCCATAATGTCACAATAAATTTAACATATCAGCGCTTCCTCTAACGCTAGGATTTCTTTTCAGCTCAGAGTGGCACTACAAAGGTGATACGGGGCGCCCAATTTGAGGGATTTTCCGTTTACAAATGACACAAGAATTGGCTCGCTAGCATCACAAAGCAAATTCAGCCAGTGCAAAACGCGGTCCACAGGCTGTTACAGGAAACTGAGAAAGTCGGGCAATGTAAACCGGTTCACCCATTCGCAATAAAATACGATAAAAATTACGCAGAGGAACTTTAAAAACCAGGAGGGCGGGTTAATCACAAAGCTACAGTGCTGATTTCTAATGTTAATAACACGATGAAGAACATGAATTAAACGTGCATTGATGTGTTCAGAGTGCTGTTAAAACTGCATGGAGTCGTCTTCAGAGCTGATTAACTGTTTTACTGTTTTACATTTTCACAGAATGCCAGTTTGATGTTGAGAGCCGTATTTTCTGATACATACAGTATTGATGATGTTTTTGCACAAAACTGCCATTTGTCTGTTGTACTTCTAACATTCTGATTGTGACATATATTTATGTACTGTAATTATGACAGTTGGAATTAGGAAATAATGCTGGTAACCATGTTATCGGTTCACTTTTGTAATTTTCCAGATTATACAAAGAATGTGTGGCTTTACCACAAATAAATCTCATCTGTGTTAAAGGTGAACCAAACTCTGCTCTGCTGTGACACCTTTTCATGAAACTGACTGTTCAAACTCCACAACAGATTAAATAATGTGACAGTGATTTTTGAGAAGAAGATTATGTAAGTATAATGCAATGAATTGAGAAAAAACATCTTTTTTTAGCTCAGAATTATCAGAAAAGTTTACATAGAAAAAATGCGTTTGTTTTTCTGAATTAACAAAATTATCTCAGAAAAATGACATTTATATCAACAAACATATTTATTTTGGAGTTAACAAGACTGTGATCTTAGTTTTATTAGAAGTTTAAATGTGAAAAACATGTCTTGTTTGAAGAGTTTTCATGGGGGGGTGGGGGGCTGTTTTAGGGCAAACAAGGGCAAATATTTTTTTCAGAATTGAATGCATTATGTTTTCGCAGAAGATTGACATTACTTAAATTTAAATTCTTCTTTCACTTGAAGAGATAGAAAACAGCCACACCTTTTTTGATTTTATACTTCTTATTCTTCCTACTTTGTATCTTGAAGACTCTCACTGTTTATTAATGTTCAAGAATTGTAACCTTAGAGGCCACCGACTTCTGTAAAACCCACTTTTGTGTTACATATATGTATATTTTTTTAAAGATTATTTTTTATACTTACAGGTTATAATTTGGGGGAAAATACATATAGAACCACAGTTAGACTCACTTGCTAGAGGTGCTAGGGCAAAAAAAAAAAAAAGATTTTTATCTCCATGCTTGAACACTTCCTGTAAAAACAGAAATTTAGGAACATATGCACAAAACTGATATAGTGAAGATCAGTAGCTCCGTGGTTCCCAACAATTTTAGCTTGAAAACTCTTAACAGAGCATAAAAGTCTACTTGTGACCTCTTGTCCAAGGGTTATAAGGGACTGTTTGCTATTTATAAGAGGGGAAGATGTGGTGCAAAAAGGGGGAGCAAAAAGAGTTTTTAAGCAATTGCATTGCTTAAGAACTCAAATTAAACTCACATTTAATTGCATTGCTTAAAAACTCTTTGAAGCAATGGTTTGTGTTTTTTGATTTGGCTTAGGAGAGGTGCATTCAACCCAGAAGTGGGTTTTAAAGGCATTTTATGTATTATTAATTATTTCATGTTTATAATATATTTTCTAATATTATATAAAAAACATAGTCATTATTATTATTTATTTTCTATTATTCACGGTGAAGGGAGGGTTTTTGCTTTTTCCACCAGTCACTTAGGGATGCTCAAGGAGAAATATTTGTAGCTCCAGGGAGGGTCATGATATTAAAAAAGAAAAAAAGATATTACTCAGTCACCCCCATGCTCTGAAAAATAAAGTACAGTCCCTAAGTGTTTACAGAAGATGTAATTGGTTCAATCACAGAGTGCTTTTCCTTCTCCTCTTTAAGAAGTCTGGAAAGATCAGACAATTCACCATTTTTCAAGTATAAGCGGCAAAAAATGTAAAGATAGATTTTTTTTAAAAAAAAACTGCAGGAATAACATAAGTAGCTCGCATGAACTTCCTCCTCCCTGTTGGATTCAGTCTCTAGTTGGATTGTTGAGCAAAATAAACTGAACTGGCGGTAGTGATGAACTCTAAACACTTCATCACTTTAGGATCTGTTTGAACGGCTAATGTGCTTTGTAGACAATTGTTCTTTTGTTATTATAAGATGTATTTTTAACGGAAAAAATGACAAAATTTCACATTTAACGACGACTAGCACCAACTCTTTGTTCTGTGACGCTTCCTGTGCGAAGACGGAAGTAGCAGGATGGTAATCCTCTCGTTTTGTGGTTACTCCCTGTGGGCGAACGGCGCATGCGCGTTGTTTTTAGTCTTATTATTTTATTCTCTTTCGACTGTATTCCCATGTGTTACGCTGTTAGGCGTCTTTTTATTTATTTGTCTCTTTTTTTTCTTATTTTGCCCAATTCAGGGGCCGCAAAAACTCTTTAAAGTGCGGTCTGGCACCGTGCGCAACCCTGCCGCTACCCATCATGCACCGCGCGCCATGTTTAGATATTCGTTACATTTATAATTTAGTTTGAAGCATCTTTTATTCAAACAAATCTCTTTGATCGTATATTCTCATAAGTAGTTTATGCATATGTTGTGAAAAGTTGTAGGAAAAAAATTACACCGTCACTGTAAGGCGTATGTCGGAAAATGACTACACTAGTAGTACTTTGTAAAGGTAGTACACTCATGTTTCTCTTCAGATCGTATAAATCTTTCGCCTTTTACTAAAGATTTCCGTGGAGAGGAACATTATGAGTTCAAACTAATTTTTTGATGCCCTGCCTCGTGCGGGGCTTCCCATCCTTGTGGCAATATAAATGTACATCTACACAGTAGGAAGAAGTACTACACAAATTGAACTTAGCAAATATTGAAGTGTTTATAGTAGATAACTACTACGAAAAAACTGCAATAATGGCTTTTATTTCTCACAACTTTAACAAAAATATGTAGAAAATACGTCACGCGAACAAGACCACAAACACGAGATCACAGATTTACGTCCTACCGAGAACATAATCCGTCCAAGCAGGATTTATTGGGTAGTTTTTATGCTAAATTTTGAAATTAATTTCTTTGACCTTTATCAATATTTATTTATTATTTCATTTCGGTCCCTTATTCAGATAATTATTGTTTAAAAAAAAGTTTTTTACAAAGTGGTGAAGATATTTGCAGTCAGATACTTTTTTAACCTAGATTTATACATGTATTATTCCAGATTGTATTTGAGTTGAAAATCCAGCAGAGGGCGACACATGTGCTAAACATGATGCAACAGTCAGCTGACTGACTAATAAATATAAAAACAAATCATTCAAATTAACTCACAGTCATAGTATTATCGTGTCTTATTCATCTTTAAACCTTTTCTTTCTTTTCTCAATCTATCGTATATTCTCATAAGTAGATTATATATATGTTGTAAAGTTGTATGGATGTTTTGGCGCGCTGACACCGTCACTGTAAGGCGTATGTCGGAAAATGACTACAGTAGTAATACTCGGTGAAGGTAGTACACTCATGTTTCTCTTCAGATCGTATAAATCTTTCGCCTTTTACTAAAGATTTCCGTGGAGAGGAACACTATGAGTTCAAACTAATTTTTTGATGCCCTGCCTCGTGCGGGGCTTCCCATCTTTGTGGAATAAAAAAAACATAACTTTTAGGAAATGTGTAGAAAATACGTCAGGCGAGCAAGACAACAAACACGAGATCACAGATTTACGTCCTACCGAGAACATAATCCGTCCAAGCAGGATTTATTGGGTAGTTTTTATGCTAAATTTTGAAATTAATTTCTTTGACTTTTTTATCTGTTTATTTATTATATTTTATTATGCCCCCATATTCACAAAATCATTGTAAAAAAAAAAAGTTTTTAAAAAAGTGATATTTGCTGATATTTGCAATCAGATACTTTTTTAACCTAGATTTATACATGTATTATTCCAGATTGTATTTGAGTTGAAAATCCAGCAGAGGGCGACACATGTGCTAAACATGATGCAACAGTCAGCTGACTGACTAATAAATATAAAAACAAATCATTCAAATTAGCTCACAATCATAGTATTATCATGTCTTATTCATCTTTAAACCTTTTCTTTCTTTTCTCAATCTATCGTATATTCTCATAAATAGATTATATATGGGTGGTGAAAATGTACGAAAAGTTGTAGCGCGCTGACACCGTCACTGTAAGGCGTATGTCGGAAAATGACTACAGTAGTATTACCCGGTGAAGGTAGTACACTCATGTTTTTCTTCAGATCGTATAAATCTTTCGCCTTTTACTAAAGATTTCCGTGGAGAGGAACACTATGAGTTCAAACTAATTTTTTGATGCTCTGCCTCGTGCGGGGCTTCCCGTCTCTGTGAAAATATGAAAATATGTCTACCAAAGTAGTAAGCAATACTATATAAATTGTACTTCGCAATTATTGTAGCGCTAGAGCAAAACCCTTTGCAAAATTTTGAAATGAATTTCTTTGACTTTAATCATTATTTATTTATTATGTTTTATTATGGCCCCATATTCAAAAAAATCATTGTAAAAAAAAAAAAATCTTTTAAAAAGTGTTGAAGATATTTGCAATTAGAAACCCTTTTTAACCTAGATTTATATATGTATTATTCCAGATTGTATTTGAGTTGAAAATCCAGCAGAGGGCGACAAATGTGCTAAACATGATGCAACAGTGCTCAGCTGATAGCAGTAATAAATACAAAAATCAATAATTCAAATTATTTCACAATCATAGTATTATCATGTATTAGTCACATTTAAATTCTTGTGTGCCCATCATGTGCTTAAAGTAGATACAAATAATCACTGTATATCTGCTTTAATGTCAACATGCATTTATGTAACTTTTTTATGTAACCTTTTTTATTATTATTATTTTAAAAAGTTACAATTTTAGCATAACTATGTTGTAATGTCAAATTGAATCACCACTTCGCCACTCTTTCCAGTCCACTCCCTACCAGTGACAACACACAAATATCAAGAATATGTTGGGAAGTATAGTTAAAGTCAGACTTCCCATTTCTTGTGGCTTTCGTGCTCTAATGTATCACCAGTCGCCTGTTTCAGTAGAGAAACACACACTTACACAGAACAGGAAACAAGAGCGAGGCGAGCCGAGGCGATACATGTAGGCTGCAGTTTGAGCTCTACCTCTCCGGCTCTTTAGATACAAAACTGCTTCAAGGTTGTTTGCGAGACGACCAGTGACGGGGAATTTTTGGACACAAAATCAGGCAAGTAGACAAATTATTATCCCACTTTGTAGCCACGAGGTATGCAACTCCAGGATTTGATTTCTTTCTTTTTTTTGCCTGAAAGTGTATTATATTTCATTTGAGGTGCACTAACTTGTCCTTACTTCTGTGAAGTGACTCTGAATTGCCAAATTCAGCATAATGTGAGTTAAATCTAACTGGGAAATGAGTCCTAGATTAGTAAAGTTTTTTTTTTCCCTTATGTTAGTTAACTTTTTATTGTCATAATCAATTTTATAACATAAGTTTATACACGTTTGTTTAAAATTAAATACAACCCAAGGAACAGCAATGATGTGAAAACTCCTAAAAGTATCTCTAAAGTATATAAATCCCTGTCAGACTGTTTGTCGAAAAATGCAGAGGCTATTAAATATAAATGGGAAAAGGATTTAGAGACAAATATTTAAAAAGAGGACTAGTCTTTCAATGCTCTTACAATGTGAGTCACAAAATAAAATACAAACGTTACTATTTAACAATATGGCTACAAGAAAGACTCAAATATTGCAGCGTTTGCATGTAAGATATCCTGTTGTCTCTGTGTTTTGTGCTCTAGGAGACAACAAAAGGCTCTAAATACTCTGAGTGATTCATGGATGAAACATAGCCTGATAAGGCAAACTGAGATTGCCAGGTGACGTCGCGCCGACGCCGTGCTGAGGTTGGTGCAGGCTTCCTGTTTTGTGGCTGCACAGTTTTCAGTCTGCTGCTCCAGTGGTCTGTCTGTCAGTTTAAGTTGAAAGTGTTTTGCAGCAAATGGAGGTAACTTCCTCTGCATCTGTGTGCACAGAAATAGAGGCTTTTACCTCTGCCAGCCTTTTGTTATTAATCTTAACTCGAAATTGCATGAACCTTTCTCAAAAGTCAGTGTTATTATGATAATGTCAAACACTAACCATCACATGGCCCTGTACGCAGGCTCGCTGGATACAGAGGCAGAGGTACACAGGAGGCCTTTCAGCTTAAAGTGAATGTTTACATTTGATGTTTGAAAGTCAAGCAAATGACTATGAACCAGCATTAAAAAAGACTACAAAGAGATGCAAAACAACAACAAAGACCCACAAAATGAAACCTAAAACAACTTTGAGATGGAAAATCACACCAAATCCACTGCGGGGAGACCTGAAAAGACGGATAACACAATACAACTAATACTCAAGACAACTACAAGATGCAAAATGACACAAAATCACTACAACAGAGGTGCAAAATTACAACAAAGAAACCCCAAATAACTGCAAAGAGGCTCTAGACAAAACTCACGACAAAAAGATATCATATTACTACAGAAAGACAAAATTGCCCTCAAAAAGAACCAAAATAACAACATTGGGATGCAATATGACCACAAAATGACTTGAGGGAGAAGCAAAATGACAATGGACACAAAAACTGCCACAAAAAGGTGCAAAATGACCTTAAATAGATGCAAATTTACCACAATAGAGGTGCTAAACAACAACAAAGAAAACCCCAAATGACTGCAAAGAGATGCAAAATGACTACAAAACTACTACAGGGAGACCTAAGAATACACTTGACACAAAACTGCTACTATGGAAGCAAAATGACTACAGGAGAGATATTGAGACGAATAAAAGAGACTCAAACGACCTCAAAGTGACCCAAAATAATTACAACATGATGCAAAATGACAACAAAACCACTGACCGAGAGACACAAAACTACTACAAAAAGATGCAAATTTACTACAGCGAGATGTAAAATGACCACAATAGAGGTGCAAAATGACGACGGATGCAGAGACCACATGAGAAGTGCAAAGTGATAATGATGTGACAAAATATGACCATGAAGGTACCCAAATCGACTGCAGTGAAATTCAAAATGACTGCAGACGCGAAATGAGAACAAAAGTGGTGCAAAACACCTGCAGTGAGATGCAAAATGACTAAAGGGAGACGCAAAATGACAACAGACACAAAACTACTACAAACAGATGTAATATTACCACAGAGAGACTCCAAATAAGCATAAAGAGATGCTTAACAACTACAAGGAGACAAAAAATGACCACCAAGAGATCCAAAACAGCTACAGTGGGATGCAAAGTGACCACAAAGTGACTAGAGGGAGATGCAAAACAACAGACACAAAAACTGTCACAAAAAGATGCAAAAACAACTTAAGGAGACCCAAAGCAACTGCAACAAGATGAAAAATGTCCACAAAACAACTAGTGGGAAATGCAAAATCACAACAGACATAAAAGTGCTTCAGAGAGATACAATATTACCGCAAAGAGATTCAAAATGACATTAAAAATACATTTTAAGTTCGGGGATCTTGCTACTGCAGGGGTCTAAATTTAAGACACTTTCACCTTAAATTGAAAAGTCATAAATTGGTGCATAGAAATTCACCATAATGCAGAAAATTATGTGTTTGATGCTCAAAAGTTTCATATGGAGAGCCCCCAAAGCCCCTGATTTATGTTTTATGCTTCACGTGTCCTCAATTTTCCACATTTTGGACAAATAAAGATCTAATCTAATGAAATTTAATCTAATCTCTCAATGTAGATATGAAACCTACAAATGTGCTTACAACATTGAATCATAGTAAATTTTAAGAGGCTTTTTTGTCAGTGAGCAACAGAGAAAAAGTATTTTATGTCAGTGTGAAAACAGATCTCTGCAGAGGAATTTTTAAGATTAAGAACATTCAACCCCGCCTGAGGAAATTATATGTAATAATAAACCACATGAATAAAATCTGACTTGACTTAGCTTTCTTCTTTTTTAGGGGGGGGGGTCGTTTCACATGTCTGAGCCTCGAGGACTGTCGTCTCATAATGCGTCCATGACGCTCACATTGCAGAGTGGACCGATACCGTGAAAAGAAGTAACAAGTTTCTGTTGGTGGAGCTGTGTGACAATGAGCTGACATTTAAAATTAAACTCTTTTTTTGAGAGCCACGCTAACTTCACATTTCCTCTATTTGCAGCTCCAAGATGTTAAAGCTGCAGTAACACAGAGGCCTCAGCGGCGCACCGCAGCATGGAGCTCGTGTCAGTGCAGCATGCATTTGAGTACGCGGCCAAGGATGGTCACCTCGTGTCCATCAAACCGAATGAAAGTTACATCCTGGTCTCAAAGACTAATGAGCACTGGTGGCATGTCCGCAAAGACCAGCACACCAAGCCCTTTTATGTCCCCGCGCAGTATGTGAAGGAGATCCAGTCACTTAAAGAAGACTCTCCTGCTCCTAAAAAGCTGGACTCACCTGAGACTAACTGCAGGTCAGAGGACACGGCTGCAAAGACACAACATAAAGCGACAGCAGTGATTCATGTATCTGCTCAGGATGCTTCAAAAGAGACGCACCGGTTCTCCACTTTTGGTTTTTGTGACATACCAGATGTGAAGAAGCCCTGTGAGACTGTGGAGGAAGGAAAAATCAGCTTTGCACACAGTCAGGATAATATAAAGACACATGATTCGACAGAACGCTCTTCAGTCCCCTCTGCACCTCTGAATACTGACAACATGCAGCTCTATGCAAAATCTCATCCTGTGCCAAAGGTCAAAAACGGACACACAGAAAGCTCACTGCAGCATGACGCTGTCGAACAGACTTTTCCACACGGTGAGGATATGGACTTCCCTTTACCCCCGGATTCACACATATACGACACCATACCAGAGATAAACATCCCAGAATTTGACACTTATTCTGAGGTGCTTGGTCCTGTTTCTGACACATTGACGTTGGAGCAGCAGAACCAAACTGCAGAGAAAACTTCTACGGATGAACCTCCCGCTGAGCAGGTAAGGTTTTAATTTTAGTATTACTGTTTTTATTTTATTTTGGGATCCATGTCCTAGAGTTTTTTTTGTTTTGTTTTTTCCCTCCCCACCCTCTCTGTGGTGTGGTAGAACTGAAAACAAAACAGAGAGAGAGAAACCACCGCAGGGGCTATCCCAAAGGGCTGGGTACAGCAGTGATATTAAGGACTTAATTCGATCTGTTAAAGAAGACCAAAACTCTGCTGATTTTGGCCAAAAAAACAAACAAACATATGAGTATAAATGGCTGGTGATAACCCACATCTAGCACATATATTAGGGCAGAAATTATACCACATTTCTCAGGTAGCGAAAGCACCACATCAACCCGAAAGTCTGTTGGAAGTTGAGTTAAAAAAAGTAAACTTTGTATGAGCATATTCTCAAACTTGGAAAAAACAAAAAAGATGAGATTAGGGCAAATTATAGGTAGCGCAGAGACTGTTTTTATTTATTATTCTGTTTCAGTGTCACACAAGCTGGAGCACAAATGTGTCAGTGTGATTTTACAGCCAGCAGAGGGCGCAGTTTCATCAGGTAAAAGAGATACACAGAGGTTTTCAGGTTTTATTGTCTCATAATAATAGGTGATTTTGAAGAAGATGCAGGGAACACTTCACCTGCAGTTTTTAGGGCATTTGTAACAGTGGACTTTTAAAAAAAAATAAGACATATAAACCTTAAATGAATGCAGAAAAGTGATAAATTGGTGCATAGAAACCCATGGGAATGCAGAAAATTATGTGTTTGATGCTCAAAATTTTCATATGGAGACCCCTGCTTTATGTGTCCTCCCTCATAATGTAGAAATGAAAGCGACGCCTGTGCTTACAGCATTGAGTCATCGAAGATTTAAGTGGCTTTTTTGGCGGTGACCACCAGAAAAAAAAGTATTTTATGCCAATGCAAAAACAGGTCTGTCTGCAAAGGATTTTTCTCAAATTTGGCACAAACATCCACTTGGATTCACGGATGAACTGGTTAGATTTTGGTGGCCATAGGTCAGAGGTCAAGGTCACCATTCTTGTGAACTTGGAATTTTAAGAAAACTTCAGGTGAATTTCTGCAAATTTAGCACAAATATCCACTTTTTTTAATTATAAATACAAAATACACATTACTTGTTTGCATAAGTGTATATAAGTATTTGAGAGGACACTAAATCATCACTGATGCGGCCAATTACTATTACGAGTCACGTTATTAGTTAAATGGAGATAATTTATGTGTCAAGTGCTTTCAGTTGATAGTAGTCTCAAAACACTTGTATCAAACAAGATAAGAAAGCATAAGATAGGGTTGGGAAAACATGCTGTGCTACAAAATGAAAAGCTCTATTCTTTTTATTATTATTAAATACATATAAGCAGAATTTTTATTTTGCAGTTGGTCAAAATGAAGTTAATTTTGTATATTTAGTATACAGTAGAGCTGTGAAGGGCTTTTAATCCTTTGAAATCTGAGCAAATGGGCTTGATTTCTTTCAAAACCTTGGAAAGAAGGTGAAAAGCCACTTAACAACAAAAGGCCAAAACTAGCAATAAATTAGTAAAATAAATATTTTTTTAGAGAAAAAAAGGAATAAATTACCTGAAAAAAGGGGAGAAAGAGCAAAGGAAAAACAAAAAAAATAACAAAAAATAACCTAAAGAAGCCGTATGTAAAACACATGTATTATTTTTTGTAACATAATTTTACATATATTTGTAAAAATTATAAATAAGGTTTTATAGACATTTTTCCCTAGGTTTGTTTTTAGTTTTTTTTTTGGGGGGGGGGTAATATTTAATAATCCTAACTGCATTGTCATTTTTATTTTATTTTTTTAAAAAAATCTTTCCTGGCTCCCTGCCAGGTCATTTCCTTGTCACATGTTACTTTTTTTTCACTTAATGGGACATTTCTTGTGAAGTTGCTTATTTACTATTCCCTCATGTTTGTGAAAGAAATGAAACCAGTTTTCTGAGGTCACAGAGGTTTAACTGCGGACACAAGTGTTAAAGGACAGACTTTGATGTGTAAAAATCCCTTTAATTACTGTACATGAGTAAATCTACTTCATTACTTTCCACCACTGATTGGGACCATTAGATTTGATTAGATTTTAGAGATCTTATCAGAGGTTGATTTGGACACTTTTTGCAGAGAAAGTGCAGACTTGGAGGACCGTATTGGTTGAGTTCACAGTATCTGTGCCAGCTCATCAGCATATGAATGGCCGGCCGTCCCCTTCATGCCATTTCAATGGGCGAAAAAAAGAGGTGTTTCTTTAGTACCTCGGCTAAAGCAGCTGATTCAGGAGCTCAGTTTTGCTCGGTGAAAGTTTCTGCGGGTGTGGAGTCTCTTTAACCTGGTGTGTATACTTTAAATTTTTGATTGCACATTTTGTTGATGCAGAGGAGGAGGGTTTGTTATCAGCTTCAGCGCTGTCAGCGCACAGCCAGTGAGGTAACTCGAGAACAGGTTACAAACAGGTACTGTCGGCTGGGTGACTTCTTCCGAGGAAAGGAAGGAGTTAATCCGAAAGCTGCCAGCCACTCCCAAACCTCCAGCTGCCACCTGGTTTCCCCAGCACCGGGGACGATCCTGAGAATTGTGATTAACCGAACCGCAGGGAGACGATGAAACATTTGCGCTTGTTTGCCTCGTTAAACCCTCTCCCCTCCTGGATGTAGTTCGCTGAATACCGATTACGAAAAGCTGAAGTTTCAGGTAAGTTTCCGGGATGTTGTTTTTGCACCTGTTGCAAGGTGACGAGCCAGTTTGTGAAGGAGAAAGTGGTAGATAAGATTTCCAGTTTCTGTGCGTGTGGCACTAATGGCTGCAGCCTCTCCCAGTATACCCAGTGACTCCACCAAAACACTGTAATTACCAGTTTGTTGTCGAAGTGGGAGGTTTGTTTGAGTTTAATACAGTTAGACAGAGTTCCAACGGTCATGGAAAACTTGGAATAGTCATGGAATTTCACAGTCACATTTTCCAGGCCCGAAAAAGTAATGTTACCAATAAAAATCACGAAAATGTGTTGCATTATGTTGTAATTATAATTAGTAACATAACAGCGATTTAAAAAAAAAACAAAAACAAAACAATTTTTCAAAAAACAATCTTTATGATTTTCTTCTTTTTAAAAAAATGTGATTTCCATAGAAAAATATTTAAAAAGAAATTTCCTCCCAAGAAAACGTGTTTGGAAAGCTTGTTTTCTCTAAAAAATAGTTTTAGCAGTGTTTTCCCATTTTCTTTCTTATTTTGCAATTTTTTTCTTATTAAACACTTTGGGCTTTTTTGTTAAGAAATAGATTTGGAAGGTGTGTATTAGCAGGGTTTTTTTTCTTTAAAAACTTTCAGTGATTTTTATAGAAGACTTTAAAATTTGGGGACAATATTTTTTTGTTTGTTTTTTCTTACATTTTTTGAAAGGCATGTGTTCTTTTAAAACTCACAAAAGTGACACAATTTATCACAACCAAAAACTTAAAAAACAAAAATTATTGTATGATTTTCACATTGCTGACAGTCCTTGAACACTTTTATGTGGGACACTAAAATTATATTTGAACAGAGTTTGAATTTGATGTATTTAAAAACAGACTGAGCAGAAAAAAAGGATCCTTGAACAGTCATGAAAAAGTTCTTAAATTTAGTCCATGAAAATGTGTGGGAACCCTGATTAGATATATGAATTCCTGCAAACTGGTTTTAATGTCCCCTCGGGGGAAGCATGAATGAGCCCCAGGACTGTAGACGTGCCAGGACCCCTCAAGTGCATTAATTCTCCCCCCACAATGGAGGGCCTTCTCCATGGTGATGTGAGGGGGTCTGGCCTGACTCCCAACAAGCAGGGCTTTAGTACTTTTTAGTGCCAGCTCTGCCATGCAGTCGGCGTGTGTGTGCATATGTAATGTGCAGAACTTGCAATTAGCCCCAAATGTAGGTCACTTAATATCGAGGGTATGCCGGTTGTTCTTTGGTCTCAGTTGGGATATTAAGTTTGGTAAGTGGAAGACAAATCCAGTTGGGACTGGGAAGTTAGTTAGAGATAACTTTGCAGCTTGCAGGAAGACGCATTTGAAAATTCAGGTTTGGCTTTGTTTTAGTGATGGCGGTGTTCGTCTTTTTGTTTTGGTGTGAGTTGAGCTTTTGTTTTTGCTCTTTATGGCACATGATGAATCCTGAACACAACATGTCCAAGAAATCTTCATCACTTAAAGGGACGGTTCATTCCAAAATCAAAAGTGCTGCAGTGCTGTTTCTCAGTCCAGATGGTTTTGGTGCGAGTTGCCGAGTGTTGGAGATATGTGCCGTAAAAGGCTTTTTAACCCTTTGAAACCTGAGGGCTTGATTTCTTTTAAAACCATGGAAAGATGGCGACAAGCAACTTAACAAGAAATGGGCCTCCAAATTAGCAAGAGAGTATTGAGGAATTACATGTAAGTTACCTGAAAATAAGCAAAAAAAGGAAAAAAAAATAGCAAATTAAAATCCAAAACAAGAAAATTACCACGTGAAAAACATGTATTATAGTTTTTTTTTCTGTAACATAATTTTATGATATATAATTATAAGAAGTCCAAATATAGTTTTATGGACATTTTCCCTCAAATTCTATTCAATGGCAAACATAAAATAGCCAAGAAAACACATTAACAAACACCAGGTATTTCCCAAAAACAGTCATGTTTATGTTACAATTAATATTTGAAAGTTTAACTAGTAACTGATAACAGTTCAGTTTTGTAAAATTGGTCTTACATTTCATTCCAAGTGGCACTAACATAGTCTTAAAAGGTCTTAAATCTAATTTTCCTCTCACTGTAGGAACCCTGGTGCATCAACTGCTCGCTCACGTAGCACCACTGAGCGAGTGATATTGTGATATTTGGATATTTTGGCATTTAAAGGTGAACAGCTGAGACCGCTCTAACATGTTTTAAAAAAACTGGATGAACTAAAGCTCCATGGAGAGCAAGTGTACAGTAATATCCTCTGCTTTGTGAAACATACCAAATCAAATGCCTAAAAACTGCTCTGACAGGTAGTGTGAGGGTGTCGTCAGACTTCGCTTTACATGCCTGCTTGACAGAGCGCACGTCCGTCAGGTGTGTGAGGACAGGTGCATGCAGCTTTCCCCTCCTGGTCAAGATGAGCTTTTCATTTTTACCATTCTTTGGTCATATTGTGTAGCTGGGAACATCAGTGTATTTTGCTATTTGACTGAAAAGCTCACCGGATTGAGATTCATTCTGCCTCAGTTTGAGCTTGCACTAGCAGCCTGTACGTCACACAAGTCTGTGCACATTTTTCATTTGAACTGCATGTTCTGTACACGCCTCATATACGACATGAGGGTAGCGAGTTTGTGCCTCTCGTGCATTATCAGTACATGCGAATTACAGAGCTAAGAATCCAGTTTTCTTAAAAATTATCTGTCACCAGTCCTCAAAGAGTCTACTATTTGGATAAAAAAGATTCTCTCTATTGCATGATTAAAGTGAAAAAAAAGATTTTTAACAACTTTCTTAAGTTGGCAGGTATGACAAACAGCAGGGATACTTAACTTGCTTTGCCCGGGGGGAACTCTTGCAAAATCACAGAAGGCAAGGGGCCAGTTAATAAACAAACATTAACATTTATCAGTTTAAATTAATTACCTGTGCGAATCAATGTTTTTTCATTGTGAATTAGAAAATAGTCCGCAGGCCACTTGGCACCCTGTTGTGGCCAAACTTTCCATTTTTTGTTTTTCGTCTTCTTTTATTTTCAATTGTTTTTGTGTCCCTTTTTCAATATTATGTGCTCCCTCTCTCTAAATTCAAGCGTTTTTTTGGGATCATGTCAAAGCAGAACAGTTTGAGGAGTTTCAGTAGCGGGCTGGATAAGTGCGAACGATTTAGTCTCACTTTCACTGCCCATGACGTTCTGCTGCTCCGTCTGTACCCGGGGTACACTCTGCGCTCCGAGAGTGTGGTGCAAACAATAACCAGACAGTATATATATTCTATTCGTGCTCCCAATGATCAAGCTCTAAAAATATAAAATCAATATGTAGCAGCAGATATTTAATCGTGACGGGCCAACACAAAGAAATTAATGTGCAGGGAACTTTGGAAATTGATCAAAAAGATAAGTCTTTGTTTGGACTGGTAAATACAGTCACAACTTGGAAAACAGGTTAAATTGTTTTTTTTAAACATGCAAAAAGAAATAATAACTAGACTAGTCTAGTTATTACTAGACTAGTCTAGACTAGTCTTTTAATGATTCTGGAAATATCTCCAGAACAGCAGGTGGTGTTATTTTAATTATTTTATTATTTTATTTTATTCTCTAAAAGATCTCTGGGTATTTATTTTTAAGAAAAAAAGTGACATTTAACTCTGTGCCTCATATGTAATGGTCATACATGAGAGGTACAAAGTGAGGTTAAGGCAGACTCAAAGAGCACGTTTCAGAAATATGTTTATAAACAATATGATTACAGGATTGTGAACTTGTGCTCACACCCAGCATGCAAAGCAGGACAAGAGAAAGCAGAGAGTCTACATTTTTCTCGACTTTTGCTTCATTACTTGAATCTCCTCTAGACGGTCTCTTAAACACCGTGCAATAATGAGAAGAAGTAACGTAAAGATACACCTTGTCTTTGTCAGGAGTTGCATGAGTCATTGCACAGGAATGCCTTTTGTGTCATTACTATGTGCAAAACGTTTTTGTAAAGTTGTAATGGCGTGCTTGGTTGCAGTGATCCTATCATTTGGTTCAGCCTACATTGAGTAAAGCGGTGCTTTGTTGCAGTTATTAGTGCTGAATATTGATGGAAAAATGTTTTCAATTTGTTTGCATGCAGACTGTTAATGCAGGGTTCCTGCAGATCCTCAAAAAGTCTTAAAAGGCATTGAATTAATTAATCTAAAATTGAGCCCGTAATTGGTATTAAAATGTCTTACAAAAATATTTCAAAAGTCAAATGCTAAGACATAGGAAGTACGATTTTCTGATTTTTAAAAAAAATAAATAAATAGAAGCATCTTTTATTTTAGTTTTTCATTTATTATTATCTTTTTTTTTAATACATATGTAAAATATGCCAAATTCCACCCACATGAACATCACCATAAAGTCATGTTTTATGCTACATTAAATATTTGGGCAAAATTTCTCCCAAAGAAATTGATGTCAGTTTTGATTGTTTTAAAATTGGTCTTAAATTTCATTCTAAGTGGTTGTAAAAAAAAGTCTTAAATCTAACTTGCCTGGGACTATATTAACCCTGTGTTAATGTCTACTTGCACCTGCAACTAACTGTCAAGGTGACACCTTTGCAAAAGATTGGGGTTTCCATTTTCAGTTGCCTCGGAGAGCACTGCAAAAACTTTGATAATTCCCCTCCTACACTGAAAACACTTCACCTACAGCGGCAGAGTGGGAGAAATCTGTCAGAAACAAGCAATATCAGCAGGTTTTGCACGCTGGCATGCAGACTTGGCCTGAAGTGCAAAGATAAGGACGTGATAAGCTGATGGATTCCACATTGAGTTTTTCCGGAGTTATCCTGGATTCTGGGCCATGAGGAGTGTGATGTAAGAGGAGGTGGAGCCACAATGATTCAATAGCTCAACTGTGTGCTTTGTGGCGTGATTTGGGCCCCAATTTGGCTCTCCATTGTTTGATTGGATGAGCGCTAATGTGGTTAAGTAATCAAGCAGATTGCTGCTTCATGCATTGCTGAGGGCAACGAGTTGTCTGCTCTGCGCTCGAGGATGGAAATCATGCTCGGAAACATTGTTCAAGGGTTACATGCAGTTGCTAAAAAGTACTAGTATTTAATGTCCATTTGCTGCTTCCAAGTAAAACAAGCTTAAGACAATCAGTTGCCTATAGCAGACAAAACAGAAAAAAATTGGGATTTTTGGCTGTTTAAAATACCAATTTGGACGATAGCCAATGTTTTTTTGCTGTTGTTGTTTATTTGGTTCTGTTGTTATTTATTCTCCCTTTTGTGCCAGAAAAAAAGGAAATTTCCATTATAAAAAATAACTGAACTGTTATAAAGTAATTAAGCAGTTCATTACACTACCTTTGTATGAGCACAAATTCAATCATACACATTTGTGAAACAACCTTTAATAATAATGATAATACTACATTTTATTCACAGAGCGCTGTCCAAGACACTTTACAAATAAGTAAAGCAAACTTTAAGACTCAGTGCATTAAAGATTAACACCCCTATTCGACCAAAATTAGCGCGTACATGCAAGTTTTTCAAACACAGGTAAACCTGCTAAATATAGGCGATAGACTGCGTTCCTACTGCCAGTGAACAGAGCGCTGCAGCACACAAGTCTGCCCTTCGGTCAGCTTTTGTGTGTGTGGGGGTTGTTTTGTTGGTGTGTCCATGTAAGGTCACGAACAGGCAGGAAAACATAAACAGCAGCAGGAACAGCAGTCTTTGAAAACTTTTCAGTGGTTTCCTCTTTTTCTATATCTCAGACTTATTCAGTCTCCATCTCAAAGATGGTGCAGACTAATGTGGAATAATGTTTTAGTGCTTCTTAGGAGCAGACAGACAGTAATAAGTGACAGCGCGTCATTATATCTTGACGATTAAGGCGCTTACATTACAGTGTTCACCCAGGTGCTGTACTCGCATCAATACAGATTGGAGATGGAGGTGGTAAATACCCACAACTACTTCAAAGTCATTTGACGCGGGTGTGAATGCCGATTGTACGCATTCCTATTGCATTTATAAGCCAAATGTTAGTGAGTGTTGTCAGGTTTTTTGTGCAGTGGGAATGAGGCTTAAGTTTAATTTTGACTGTGTCTGGTGTTCTGCTGCTCCATCTGTACCCAGAGTGTGCTCTGCAATCCGAGAGCGTGGTGCAATCAATAACCAAATTATATGTATTCCAACAGTGCTCCAAATGAACGGTCCAGCTCCGAAAATATAAAATCAATTCATGGCGGCAGATGTTTTGATCTTGGTGGGCTGCAACAAATAGATGAACTTGTGGAAAAAAAATCCAAAACAAGAGCAGAATCCTTTCAAGGTTTTTCCAAGTCACATTTGAATGGCAAACTACCCTCTGTCCAGACACGACTGCATTTGAAATGTTTTTGATGTTCCAGGAAGCATCGATTCACCACTGGCACTGTTATCAACAAGCATAAATGTAAACTAAAGCTCACAAGCCTCAAACCTAATTTGAGATTAGCCCTGTCCCCAAAACTGCCACAAAACCAGCCACACGTTGCCATCCCTGCTGTCTGCAAACAATGTTGCCCGTGCAAAAGGAAGTGATGGTGGAACAATTGGCCTTAAAACCAGACTTCCTGTTTCAAGCCTTGTGGGCTTGACAGTTTTAACAACATGGTGTCTCATCAGAATAAAAAAGCAGCCTCCCATATTATAGTGGGAAATATTGCTTCCCTTTTTTCCCGTTATTAGCTGAGTGACCTGCAGTTGTAGAGGGTCAGACACTGTAACACTTTACAGCACGTGGATCAAAACGAAGCAGTTTTCAGTGTCTGTCTTGTTCTTTGACATCTTCTCTTGAGTATGACCCTAAACCAAAAGGCGTGCACTCTTTTAAGATAATTGTTTCTATGACGACAGCTCCTTTTTTTATCATATATGGGCATACAAGCAGGAAATAGGTTACAGTGACCTGCAGAGTTAATGTCGCTCCCTCTATCCAAGTGTCGTCTCTGTCTTGTTTTTGTTATCTGCTTTTGGCTCCACACAGACAGTTGCCCTCTATCCCCCTGCCCTGCACACAGGAATTCATGCATATGAACACACAAACACACTCACCCACCCACACACACACTCTCACCCTCACACAGTCCCTTCCTGCTGCTATTGTAACAGAGCTCACAGTTCTCCTTTCTATTTGGGCTGCAACTGTCACAGCTGCTGCGAGAGGAGGATGTGTGTGTGAGAGTTTCGCCTCTTTCTCTCCCATCACAAGTTGATTTAACGCGAGTTTGATGTCCATTTGTAGACTTGGATTTATGGCTTCTCTCGGTAGGACGATATAAACATGATGGACATGTACGCCAGGGTTTGGCCAAGTCAAGGGGCCAAGCGGGGCTTGACTCTGCCGGTGGCTCCTCAGGTAGGTGATCACGGCAGCATCAAAGCAGCTTTTATTGCTACATTGTAAACTTTAATTGTCTGTGGTCAGCGTGCTTTTGTGATTATATGTTTTGATGAGTTTAGATGACAGTCTTGCTTCCTGCTTCGCGTAAACATACCACCTCTGCATGTTTCCTTTCCTGTGCTTAGTACGATGGCGTAAATAGTGAGCTGAGCGCTGATGCTGAAAAGCTCAGCCGTTGTAAATGCTGGTTTCGATGTGAAATTTGGATGTTTAAGAGCTCTTGTATGTGTTCTTTTGTGTAAAACGGCTTCAGTCTCAAGCTCTTCATTTTCATCTGAAAGTAGCCGTGGGAAAAACTTTGGTATTTATGCATTTAGGTCTGAATTTGGCAGTTGAGTTGAGTATGTTGAGTATTTCAGTCCTGTTTTGGAAAAACTCTGAATAATGATGATGATCATGATTTATATAGCATCTTTAAAAACAAGAGTTTCTAAACAGAAACAAAAAACAGAAACAGGATGCTCAGAAGGCAAGAACACAAGAGTCAAACAGGCCTACCAAACATAAGTGAGATGAGTTAAGGCAGGCTAAATTTCTTTCACAAGCTGTTTAACCTCTGAAGCCTGAGGGAAATGGTTTGATATCTTTCTTAAACATGGGAAGAAGTCAATGAGCAGCTTGGCAAGAAATGTCCCATAAATTGCAAGAAATTAGGAAAAGATGAACAAAAAATAAAATAGATAAAATGAAAATAAAAAAGAGGGGACAATTATTAGAAAATTATCCAAAAAAATAGGCAAAAATACTAAAGATTTTGATTATTTATTATTAAAATTTATGTTATAGGATAAAATAAAAAATATAAAATAAAAATGTGTTTTTTAGCACCTTTTCTTAGGATCTTTTCTTGTTTGCTTTTTTGTTTTACTTTTTTGTTTGCATATTTTCAAATGTAATTTTTTTTGTACTAATTTCTTGCTCATTTTGGGCCATTACGTCTTGAGTAGTAGTACTTGGACTGACATATTTTCCATATTTATGTTTTAGTGGAATTCCCTTCAAAGTGGCTGCAGTCTGTCACATGTTTACATCATGCTTGTTTATCTGTTGGTAAAGTTTTCCTTCCAGTGCATGTGGGCGTTCCAGCGTAGCTATTTCAGGGATCAATGATGCAGCTCTTTCATTTCCTCTGTCTGCTCTGTGGAGCCGTGTTGTGCTGTTAGGAATCAATCTGTTTAGGGGTCAGTTGTCTGGCAGTTCGTCATTGATTGCCTCGTGGTTAGATTGAGATCAATAATGAAGCAAAGTCAGCAAAGTGATAACATTGAATGGACAGATAACAAAACCACACAGCTGATCATGAAATCCATAGTGCGGAAACGCTCTCCTCCCCTTATTATATAAGTTTTATTCATGTTAAATCTCCCGAGCTCCTCAGCCAAATTGGTGGATGAAGTTTTCACTTCCTTTCATTAAAGGGTAATTTTTGTATTTTTTCAACCTGGACACTATTCTCCTGTGTTTTAGTGTTTAAATGACAAACAATAATCCAGAAATTAGCAAAAGTGCTACAGCCAGCATCCGCAATTTATGTTTGCACTATCAATTTAAGGCCACTAAAAGTGCTTGTTTTTGCCACTGACAGCTCACATTGTTATTCTAAGTGTTTGACAGCGCTATAGAAAGGTTCGCTACAAAGACAGACCTTTCTTTTTAAAGAGAAAGATGATTTTTGTATAACCAGAAACAACTTTGAAATCGCTTTCATCAAATTCACCAGCCTCGAACTGGGTGCATTAAGGGTTAATTTCAATCAAACTAAAGATTGTGATTGTTGGAACAGTGGAAAGACAAAAACCACAACAGCTGTTTTGAGTTGAACTGTTGATTCATTCGATGGTTTTGTATTATACATATACTTTAAATATTGATATATACATATATATATGTGTGTGTGTGTGTGTGTGTGTAATCTGTCATTGCAACAACAATACAGTGTTCAAGCAATTTCTTTTTTTAAATTCGTTAAAAAATGCTCTAGAAAGGCGCGGTCAAATGACAGTAAGGCAGGTTGCTGGAAAAAAAATATGAAAATTTTAACTTTAAATTAGAAAATACTGTGTTTTTGCATTAAAAATAAGAAAAAAAGACTTTAGGGGCACAATTAGGGATCTTATATGGCAACAAGTATCAAGTAAATACAGCTGTCAAATAAATTTAGTATGTTAAAAAGTACAATATTTGCCTCTAAAATGTAGTGGAGTGGAAGTATAATCAGGGTAAATATAGACAGTGCACGCGGGGCGGTTTCACTCGGACCCATGATGTGAGCAATATATAAAGAATATATAAGGCAGAGGACAAACCCTTGCGAGTAATTCAGATTGCCACCGTAGAGATATATTTAACAAAAACTCAGACTGAATTGGTGCCATTTACTAAACGTGCCTCTGAAAACCCGACTCGATCATGGTTTTTATGGTAGCAATCTATAACAAAACATGTTATAAAATCTGTGCTTAATTTAAATAAACTATAAAAAAAACTGTTGTATTAATTGAATAATTTCTTTGCAATGATGATTTCTGGCTAATATGTGTTTATGTTAACCAGTGTCAAGTCTAAATTTGATCATGTGATGAGACAAGATTATAGTTACTAGTTTAAGTGCATAAGTAGTAACCAGTGTGCACTGGGGCAATCAAAATAGTGTGCCACTGAGAATAATGTAGATTATCATCAAGATACTCATGTAAGTATCTCTAAATTTTACCAAAGCATAGTGCAGGAGTAAATGTACTCACAGGCGTCCCTACATGTCTCCTCTTTATAGCACTGCACATTTACCTCAGTGATGAACAGATGCAGCACACACACACACACACACACACACACACACACACACAGGTCTCAGGTCTTGGTAAATATAGACTATGAGACTCGCTGACACAAGACGTAGTTAGTGTGTCTTCTGAAGGAGTGTAGTCTCTTTGTGCCATCATGAAGGCCAATGAAAGACTCTGCAGGAGTCTCACGGCGAAGAATAACGGCCTCAGTGGAGCCCAGGTGAGAGAAAAAAAGGAACAACTTGAAGAAAGATCACATTGTTGTTTTTTTAGCGGGGGTCATTTCAAGTGCAACTTTTCATTGCGTCACAGTTTGAGAGGATGACAGAAGTGGCCTTTGTCTTCAGTTTCACTCGTAATTGTCGTAAACAAATTGTTGGTGATGATCAGGTCCATTTTGCATGTTCCTGCCATGCAGAAAGTCAAATCATCTGCTCTTGAAAGTAGAATGACATGTAGGTTTCAGCAGCTTCCCTCTATTAGACAGAAACTGAAAATGCAGTTTGTATCAGAACAATGGAAATTGGTTTTTGTTCATGAAAAGGCGAGACAGTGTTTGACTATAGAGGTGAAATTTAACCAGGTTTTTAGTTCTCTGCACTTAACATGTGGTCAGATGCTCTCATTGGTATGGGAGGGTTTTTTTTGTATTTTTTTAAATCTAGCATTATGTCAACCTTAAAACACACCTCAGACTGGCACCCTTTGTCTTTTTTCGCGGGATGACTAACACAGACATGACCCCTGGACATTGTTTTGATATAAGAGTATTAAACTTCTGTGTGTGGGCGTTTTTGAAAATGAGACTGGAATTAGGTAATGATCATTATTGCAGGAGGAACGCCTCTGTGGTGTGTGTGTGTGTGTGTGCCTGTGTGTGTTTTTTTTTCAGCTGCGGGCTACTTCCTGTGCTCTGGTGCTCTGTAAGATGCGGAAGGCTGACTTGTTAAGAGTTTTGCTGTAGAGCGCGGTGGGCTGAAAGCTGGTACTTGACTCTTGTTAACACTGCTTTTATCTTGGGAAGTACAAGTACACCAAACACTGTCATTTACAAGCTTGTTTTACTGAAAAAAAGTCTTAACAAAAGCACTCACTAGGGCTGGGAAGTATGGAGAAAGACAAATATGATACTTTTTTTTACCAAATACCTTGATATTGACATCGCAGTGATGGCGAATTGTTCAATTTTATTTCATTTTTATTTGTTCTGCACATGGTGATGATCGACGACCTTGATCAAGATCTAGAGGATTTAATAGAACTTACTGAGCACAAAGTCACATGTCACATTTCGTCTTGTAAATTAATGTATCTAAATGTTAAGTAAACTTAATTAGATATAAAGTAAACATAAATTAAGATTCAAAGTTATATTTACTTAATTTTTTCAGTGTTCCTAGATTTTTCAAAGTAAAATCATCTTCTCAGTTTTGACGGTGTACCAAGACAATATCTGGTGTCATATCACAATATTGATACAATATCACTGCTCCTCATTTTTCTGTAGAACCACCTGTGAATGTACGTCTACATCTGCATCTTTGTGTCTTTTCCTCAGGTGCAGGATGAGAGTCTCCGCTCAGCCGTCTACGTAAACGTAGCACAACTTCGCCAGAGCATCTCCGAGTCTCCTCCCTCGGCTCCTTCGTCCTACTCTCCTTCCTACCTCGACCCGGAGGGATGGGAGGTGCACGTTGACGAAGAAAGTGGACAGGAGTACTACTACCACCCCGCCACTGGGCGCACCACCTGGGACAACCCCTTTCTCGACTCCCCCACGGACCCCGAGCCGCCTTGTTCCCCCTCGCCTCCTCAGTCTCCCGCCCTCTCTCCGTCCACCGCCTCACCCTCTGCGTGGACCTCCGACTGGGAGCAGCTGGTGGATGAGACCAGCGGACGCCCTTACTTCTACAACCCGACGTCTGGGGAGACGTCCTGGGAGCCTCCAGAGCAGCTGAGCCCGTACCCCCCTCTGATGGAGCCCATGAGCGTGCACAGGTTTCACGAGGACGAGCCGGTAAGGACAGCCAGGCTGCTCCACTTAAACTCTCCGGGTCTCCTGTTTTAGCTTCACCCAGGGGAGCGCCGTAAATACAGTCTGCTTTTAATGGAATTAAATCTCCTGCACCTACATAGCAGACAAGAGTCGTTTTCATCAGGGAAGCTCACAGCACCAGCAGTGTCCCCAACATAACTTTAAGACATTTGTCCTCATTTTTAATTGATTTCATGAGTGTCCCAGACAGTCAGGGGGATTCAAGAGACATGTGTTCAAACGCTGCACTTTATAGGAACATCTCCGACAATATTCACACATTAGACGGCTGTTTTTCCTCACAACAGGAGCAACAGGTGACCCCCTTTCCTGCCCCAAAATGACTTTTTTGAGCTAAAAAGACGAATACTTTGAGGCCGTGGAAATGCTGTGGCTCTTTTATCAAAGTCACGGAAAAGTCATTGAGCGCTGCATCTGGGTCACCGAAGGAAATGATTCATCCTGACTTTACTCAGTGAGAAGTAGCAACAATTCAACTAAAAAGAAACTGAATTGAGGCAAAAAATCAGGGTCTGTGTCAGAGCTATTGATGGCTACAATGGATTGATTAACCCTTTGAAACCTGGATCGGCATCAGTTTTTTTGTGCTGCGTTCCTTTTCACCAAGTAAAACGTGGAATCAATCGTTTAATCTATCTCTGGCAAGAAAGCAATTAACCTTTTTCCTTCCTAAATAGTTCCTTAAATGAAGTTTTTAGTTAGTTAAATGTATAGTTACTTTCAACATGATAGAAAAGACAGGAAAGAAGAGGGACAAAAAATTTTACTAAATATTTGCTTTTGTCTGAAATACTGGGAAGTTTTCCATCATCAGGACTTCAAAAATTATTAACCCTTTGAAACCTGGATCAACACTCTTCTTTTATTGCAATTAGAAACCTGTCACAAGAAATTAAAGTTTTGAAGCCAGCAAATTTGTTTGATTTATTTTGAAAAACATGGGAAAAAAAGGCAAAGAGCAACTTGGCCAGAAATGTCCCGCAAATTGCGAGAAATTAGTAGATTTAAGAAAATTACCTTTTTAAAAAAAAGCCGGAGGTAAAAAATCTAATTATCATGATTATACATTTAAAATTAATTTGCAGAATAATTCAAATTTGTCAGCAGATATTTCAGGTCATTTCCATGTAATTTCTTTCTTATTTCTGGATCATTCCCTCTTAAGTTGCTCATTGACTTTTTCCCATGTTTTTAATAAGGCTAGTTTGCCCAAGTTTTAAAGGGTTAAAATCAAACAAAGAGAGCATCAGTCATTGATTAATTTGCACACGGCTCATAGACGTACATGTTTTAATGTTGATTATATTTCCATCCGCAGCCCCCTCTTCCTGAGGAGGACTACCCCTCAGAGGATTACCCAGCTGCTGATCAGCCAGAGGGACACGAGGATCTCCTGGCCACAGGCCCTCCCACCCTCCCTAAAGAGTACACCCTCAGTCATGTGAGCCGGACCCTCATCCCCCGGGCCAACTTGGACCGCAGCACCCCGACTGGCTGGAACCTCAACGTGGAACCGAACGGGACCTGGGTGTTCACCAGCGAGCACTCTCCAGAGCAGGTGACTGATGACAACAGAGGAGGAGGATAAAAAATCTTTAACCTGAAAAACTCTTAAAGGCACCGTTCACACCTGGCTTTAACGTGTGTTTTTGGGGGATCTGACCACAATCTGTCTGTTAACACTTGGCATTAGAATACATTTTAGCCTTTGAGTGATCACTTGTGACCTAATCTCACTTCCCGCTCTATATGCAGAAAAAACCCTGAATCATTTCTGTTTGCAGAAAGAAAATGCATCGTTGTTTTTACCCGGAGATAACAAAGCACTTCCTGCGTCTACTCTGACGTTAATTACAAGAAGAAGTTTGCTTCTCTCGCTCTGACGTGACAGCGCAAAATTAAAACTACAGATTGTGTGTGAGTCAGTATGAACGTCCTTCCACCGGCACAGAGGACGTCAGTTGAGAAGACGATCCTTTAGCGTGGTTCAGGACACATCACACACTGCTGAAAGACTGTGGCCACATGCAAACCACCTCAGAATGTGGTCTGAGCGATCGGATCTCAAGACCACATTGACGACATGTTGGGTGCGTTCACACCTGCAGTTAGAGCCGTCCACCTGTGATCTGATCAACCAGGACGCACGTTATCAGGTGTAAAGTCGTAGGTTTTTCGGGCCGATGCTGATATTAATTATTATTAGTTAATGAGACTGATATGACATACATTCACAATAAAAACTAAAATCTTTCTGTAAATATTTAGAATTTGGAATATAACAAACTCCAACAAAGCTTCGTTTAAACGCCTTTAGCAAATGTTTAATCAAAACTGAAACTTTCAACATCATATACAGCAAGTTCCCAGCAACTTTTTTTTATAAAGTCAAGTGAAAATTTAAATTAAAAATGAATTTAAAAATAGCTCTCTGAGTAAGTTTAAAAAAGTAAAAGTTCCTCCCATGCTGACACTCCTTTTGCACTTTTTAATGAATTAGTTTTATCGGTGATCATTAAAATAAAACAGTGATACAGATAATCGTCAAAATGCAAAATACCGGCCCCTATAATTGGCTGGGCCGATAATTTGTCGACGCCTAGTCAACAGGGCTGTAGAGTGATGAATTAAAAAAGACACTGACATAAAGGTGTTTCTGTAAGTTATTTATTACTTATTCAGAGCGCTGCTTTGACACGTTTTGACCCGTTCTGCCCAAACCCGAGATATTTCCCAACGAGCAGAGTTGAACCCATCGGCAGGTGTATTAATCAATAAAAAAGTAACAGTAACCCCAAATTTCATTTTTAATTCTCATATTACATTTGTGTACAAGTTTTCACTTTCCCACAATCGTAACAAATTCCTGCACGTGTAATATTACATATGTTATTACATTTGCAGAAAATTAAGTTTGTAGCCGACAACTGCTATCACGTTTATGGGAAATTTATTACTTTTTTTAGATTATTACATTAAAAGCTGCAGATTTGTTTCTTTTTTACATTCACGGGCTATTATTTTGTTGGTGGATGTTGCAAGCATTAATATATGCGTATAATGTGTAGGAGAAATACTTTTTTACATTCTGAGTTTTTATAGATTCAAGTAATTGCCTTTCAAGCCAGTTGACTGAAGCAATGAAAATATTTAAAAGCTATAAAAGTGCGCTCAGTAGAGGACAGATCTGTGCCAGGCGTCCGCCCGGCCCCCAGGCTGATCGCTGCCATCTCAGACAGTTCTTCTAATTCCAGCAGACAGAAACATCCCAGAGGCTTATGCAAATACATGCCTCATTTATGTTTGACACGCTGCACAGAGCAGGTCATTTTCTCCTGCTAACAGGCATTAAATGTGAAATATAGATATGATATGAGGATGAATGTGTTTTTAATAATTAAAAACATCCACAAATGTGTGATCCATGAAATGTATACCTGTACCTTTAACAGTATTTTTTTTCTATAGGTTACAGCACAACAACACAGAAAATACCAAGAATAAACACAGTGAAAGCAGACAAAAAATGACCTAATCAACAAAATCTGCAAGTCTACTACGTACAGCTGACAGAACCGGATATAAAAACAAAGGAAATTCTCTAATCACCCTTACTGTCAAGATGGTGGCTAAGATAACAAAGAAATTGTGATTTCTAAGTGTCGTCATGTGCCTAACTTTAGTAGATTATAACATACAAGGTACAATCTGCACATAATCATAGTGAGAGCAAACTTTTTTATGGATGTCAGTTAATGAAACATGACGAAGGCCAAAGCATTGCTTGCAACAGACAGTAGGACTTGTTTTTAGCTTAGCTGATTTCCAAAAAACTTTAGGCTGAGAGAAAAGAGGAGTCAGCAGTTAATGATGTAATAAAACAGACAACAAAAAGAGGTTTTTCAAACATTTTGAGATCATCACAACCATGAGAGATCATTGAGCATTTATTCATAATTGTGCAAAATATTAGGCTGATTGGTTCAGTAGTTTGCAAGATAAGCTGCAGACAGATACACACACACAAGACCAACCACACGATGGAGCGGATAACAATTTCTTATTTGAGAATCAAAAGCATATTTAACAAACGTTTTTTTGTTTTTTTTTCGTGTAACAGTGGATTAAGTCCAGAGATGATCGAGGTCAGACCTACTACTATCTGAGAGACGGCTCCAAGTCACAGTGGAACCTGCCGGAGGTAAAAACTCTTCCATACTCTACTTATATGAACAATTTGTGTGATTTTGGACACAAATCCATCCATGAAGTACTTAAAATGTACTCTGGCCTGTTTTAACCCCTTGAAACCTGGGCAAATTGGCTTTATTTTATTTTATTTTTTCGAAATCATGAGAAGAAGGCAAGGAGCAATTTAAGAAGACATGGCCCAAAATTGAGCAAAAATTAGCAAAATTAAATAAATAAGCAAAACAAAAGACACAAGAAAAATTGGAAAGTAAAACCAACAAACAAAAAAAACAAGGAACTGATGAAAAAAGTTAGATAATATCTAAATCTACTAATGTCTTGGAGTATGCAGGATATGTCATGCCAAGTTACTCATAGCCTTTTTTTTTTTCATATTTTCACAAGAAATCACACAATTTGCTCGGGGTTCAACGGTTTAAATACTTGTGAAAGGCTTCTGAATGCAGCACAAAGAAACTGATGTCGATTTAGGTTTCAGAGTGTTTAAGTTAAACATCTCGCCTCAGAATTTCAAATTATTAGCATTAAACTAAACTGTCTTTTGTTCCCTCCAGGTCCCTGTAGCTCCAGGTCAGTCCAGGATGGAGAACGGCGTGGAGGCCGACAGCCCGTCGGTCATCAAAAACTGGAGACACTCCATGGGACCTGCGCTGCTCAGCTCAGCCCAGGATGACGGGGTACGCTCATACTTTAACACGCACTCAGACCTGCAGGTACATGCTGTGTCACACATGCAGGGTGTGTCAGCCGGCTTACACAGAAAGCTGCAGTCAGGCAGAAGTAGTGAGGGTGAGACTCTGTTCAACAGCCGACACTCCCAGCTTTTTAAACCCTTATTTAGCAAGGCAAATCAGCTGCAGGGCGTTCGTATTTACAGTGGCAGCTTGAGGACAGAGCTGGCAGGGGGGAGGGGGGAGGGGAGGGCTGCAATTGTACACAAACTCTTAAATAAGGGCTTTTTCCCACAGAGCAGCCAAGAGTTCAGCACCCTGCTCAAGGGCACGACAGCGGTTGCATTTATGTGTTTCTGGCTCAGCATCACGTTTAACAAAAAAAATGTGATCTAATCTCTCAATAATGTTTTTAAATGTTGCTCCTGGCTGTGGTTAAAGCTGACAGGTATAAGCTGTAAATTCATGGCCAAAAGTATGTGGACATCTAAAGAACTTTTAAAAATATGTACATTTGGGTAAATCTTTTCCAAAACAATAGGCTTTAATCTGCTGCTATGACCGCCTCTGCTCCTCTGGGAAGGTTTTCCAACAAATTTTGGAACCTGGTCCCAGGGATTAGCTTTTATTATCAAACATTAAGGGAGTCTTTATTGTCGCTCCAGCTGTGAAAAGAATGAAATGAAGTACTCAGGTCTCTGTGATCAGTAAATAAAAACATTATAATACATAAAAACAAAGAGTTTTAAGTAAATAAATAGAGCAGTGCGGTATGTAAACGGTAAAAATAATAAAATCTTAAAAACCGAGAAATATTTAGTGCTTTGAGGACTATAAGATTAATATAATATCATATAAAATCGTGACTTTTTATAACATTAGACACTTTAACACAACCACAGAGAAATACAGTAAGAATAAAACAAAATAAACTGAATAAACAAAGTAAAAGAAAAGAGGCTAAATGTGTCAAAAATGTTGTTACACAACTCTCTTCTCTACTGTATTAAGAGATTTTCTTTTTTTTTTTTACAATCACAAACACACAAAAAAATGTATTTCTGGTGATTTTAGTCTTAATCCTAAAATCTCCTTTACTCGTTCTTCAGAGGTTCGTCCCGACTCACAGGAGAAACACGTCCGACTACAGCAGCGACAGCTCCAGTACGGGAAACTCTCCAGAGACGCAGCATAACGTGAGTGTGTGTCCTGGTGGTTCAGTCTGCTGACACTTGTTGCTCTCTGATAACTCAACACTAAAAAAAAAAGTCAGTCAGCAGTTAAGCACAGTGAGCTGCCTCGTATCTGAAAGGTGTTTTGTGTCTCTCTCTGAAGGCTTTTGGGTTTAGACCCTGGAGAAACCCCTATTATCTGACCTCCAGGTGGCTGCGCTACAACGTGGGTTGTTATTTTGATTGTTCACCTGAGCTCAGCACATAGATAGCAGCGTCTATCTATGGTGAGCGAAAGGTGACTGTAGATCAATTTAAGGAGCATTTGTTGTCCTTGAACAGCAGCGTTTTTTATTCCCTGCATCAAAGTGCATGAATTTCCGTCACTGAGATGCATGTTACAGACAAATTACCTGATAAACCTGCTTGTATTTCCTTTTTCATCTTTACCTGATCAGGTTTGGGATTGAAGTTCATGTCCTGCTGTATTCAGGTGTTATTTCACTAAACACTGCAGATTTTCTGCAGATCTTTTCCAGTACACACACAGATTTTTGGTTTATAAACAGACAGTGAACAGCCAAAAACAGCAGCTAAAGAGAAAAGAGAAAACTAATGATATGCATCCACACATTATGTATGATTTATGCCGTCAGAAAAAATTTTTAATCTTGTAACAAAACTCTGACAAATGCTCAAATCCCACAATTCACCAAATAATCAAAATATTTAAAATATTTGAAGTCTTTTGGTTTTAACTTCCCCTCTTCATGTGGAAATCCTCTATTCTACAAATCTTAATGTGGATGGATAAATGAATCTTTGACTTTTTCAGGATATTTGGCATCTAAGGCTTTCATCATTGTGCGCAGATGTAATCTAAGTATGGCTTTAAATGCTGGTACACATAATCTGCATGCATGGCTTTTTTAAAGTTTGTGTTCTGCAAAGAGTTTTGTGTACATCATATCATCACATAACTTGACATTTACACATAAGCCTCATAATTACAAAATAATTCAAAAATTTAAAAAAATGTTTGGATCTTTTACATTTTCAGGTGCAGAACTTGGAGAAAGCCGGAATTCTCAACAAAACAAAAGTGTGTGAGAACGGCAAGAAAGTAAGGTAAGCTAAAACTTATCTTTGAAAACACTCTCATGTTTCAGTTTTTGGGCGTGTTTGGAGTCATGTGTCAACCCAAAGCGCTCTGTTTTTTTTTTCTGTGTTACTGATGGTTATTTTCCCCATTTTCAGGAAAAACTGGGCCCAGACGTGGACGGTTCTCCACGGAGGAGTGCTGACGTTCCACAAAGACCCAAAGTCTGCAGCGACGGGGGCCTCGGTACGATCTAATAGATGGACTTGGATGTTTGTATGTAGAGGGAAAGTGCTCATCCTGCGTTAATAAGAAGTTCTGACACCTGAATGCTGCACACCTGCTCCTGTTGCATTCTGCACATTTCTTCAGAGGGTTGTGATGATGTTAAAGGTTACACACAGAATTAATCATTGACTTTTCTCTTTTTTTTCTATTGTCATGAAGTTTCAATACATAACCTTCACATAGTCTGCACTTTGGCGTCATGTTTTATACCTTAAGGGACCAAATGAAACATTATACTGCAGCGTGGTGCAGGAGGTTGCGTCACCTGCATGTGGAGTGACAGCACAGACAAGCCTTCGGGTTACAAGCTGTCGGGGACAGTCACGGCTTTTGTTCTTGGAATGCGGCGCCGTCAGTTTCGTAAACAGCTGTATGTTTTGGGGTTTTTTTCTCCACGCAGAACAAGACCAATCAGATTGTTCCAGAGGTCACGGTGGACCTGCGAGGAGCGACGATTGGCTGGGCCTCGAAGGACAAATCCAGCAAAAAGAATGTTTTAGAGGTGTGTGTGTGTGTGTCATTCGTTGGGTGTTTTATCTTTAGCAAATAACATGCGTGCTTGCATTTTTTGATAGTTTGGATATTTTTTGAAAAGGGGTTGTATGAGCATATTCAGTGTTTTATCTACAGTAGATAACAGACGTCCCCAGTCTTTTGCATATTCTGTTGCACTCTGGTCCCGGTCGCGTGGATCACAGACAAAGCTCTCACTCTAAATCAGCAGTTGCATACTGTAATGATTACTCGACAGCCTTAAATTCCGTGTAAAGTAAAAGTGAAAATGTGCTCTGAGTTTGTCACCACAGAGAGATATGTTATTCACCACCCAGCCAAATTTGAATAACTAAAAACATCACCAAGTATGCAAAATAAGCTTTAAAATCATGGAAAAATATGCAGTTTTCTCTGCTCTGAGACACAGACTTTAAAGGTCAACCCTTTTTTTTTGCCCCTGCAGTGTTTTTATGCTTCTTAACTAAAACACAATCTCGTGTATTTATATCAAATATTAAGATAAATGTTGCAAGTTAAAAGTTAAATGAGACGATCTGGGAATTATCTAACTGTGATTGACGTAATTATTGTCTCATCTTTTTCTCTCCTCCAGTTAAAAGGGAAGAACGGCATGGAGTTCCTGATACAGTACGATACAGAAAGCATCATCACCGACTGGCACAAAGTCTTAGTGGACACCATACGACAGCTGGTAAGTCCTTTCATCAACCGTAAGTGATTCATGAAAATTATCCACATTAAACTGCAAAAAATCTCCAGCTTATCGAGTCACTGAATGATAGAAACAGTTAAAAAGAATGGTTTGGTAAAATACGCTTGTTTGCTTTATAGAATGAGAAAAAAAATATATATAAATATTTTAGAAAATACTTAAGGTGAATTGTTGACATTGCCCAAAACTGTTTATAAAAATGCTATTTTATTTCTTCATTTTGACAAATTACACTAATTAATATTGTCTAAGTCATGTTTAATTGCGCATCTGATTGTCTGACTCACTTTGTGCTCATCAGGAGTACCAGGACCATCACTCAGAGGAGGAGGACGGAGACTTATACGAGAAGATCGCCACCACGGAGCGAGATGAAAAGTCTGGAGGCGGCATAGACAGGCGGAGATGTAAGTTTAAAAAAACTGTTTTCCTTGTTTTACTTTGGCACGAATGATGTCATCATTACGACCCAGTTTGGTATATCAGACCTCACTGAGAGCTATAATAAATTATTGTCTGATTTGAAAAAAAAAAAAAAATTTCAGCCTCCAGACCGAGTGTCACACACTCATCCAGCAATGCAGGAGACAACGATCAGAAGAGGGTTCGAACTAAACTGATGAAGTTCCTCATGAAACGTCCCACGCTGCAGTCTGTGAAGGAGAAAGGATACATCCGAGGTTTACATGAATGTTTTATTGAACTTTTTTACACCTCAACATTGTCACCTATGGTCATCAAATGACTTACCATATGTATATATATATATATAAACAATAAACTACTAAATACAAAAAATACAGAAATAAAAAGAAATCAGTAATTCTAACATAAAACAAAAAAAACCCCAAACAAACAAAAAGAAAGGATACATCAGAGGTAATCTCAGCAACATAAAGTAGTGCATTTCAGTCTGACAGACTTTGAACACATTTACGGTTTGCAGTTTTATCTCAGATCTTTAATGTGACGCAAGAGGAAATAACTACACAAACAACAACAAAACAACACAAAATAACTAAAAACATTAAACAGAGGAAGAAAGAAATAATAAAGAAAAACTGCAATATCAGCTGAGATACAGTAGTATAAAGGTGACGTATGATGAAGTGTTCAGTACTACAGGAAACCAAGACGCACTTTATGTTGTATTAGAGTCACAAATAACTCAACATCACATTTACAACCACAAACCTGTTAAGTACATTTAAATTTAGTTGACTGAAGACTGATTTACATGTCTCTATAAAATTACTGTTATTTTTATTCATATCAGTGATAGATAACACAGCCAGTGCAGTCCTATTACTGTAGATATAATACACATTGTGTGTATTTTCTGTTATTCTGTATATTGCATGGAGTGTATTTAATGACTGATCATTCATTTCCCACAGCAAATATTATATATTACCGGGGCTGGGCTTGATATCGATATTATCTCAGTGTTATAATAAGCAACTCGATATCATCTTAGATTTTGGATATCGTAATGCTGTCATGTTTTGTGTTTTCCTGGTTTTAAAAGGCTGCGTTACAGTAAAGTGATATAATTTCCTGAACTCATAACAGACTGTTCTAGCTGTCTTTAGTCATTATATCCAAGTTAATGATGATTACATACATTTTATTTATAGAGCGCTTTTCAGGGAACTGAAAGATGCTTTACATACTAAAAAAAGGATCAAAGAATACAGATAAAATACAAGAATACAAAAAAAACATAATAAGATACATGGCATAGAAATACAGCACGAAAATTAAAAATTAAAGGCATATATGTAAATAACCCCAACATCTGCATTTCTGTCTATATTTTCTTTGATTTATGCTATATTTTTCTAATGTAACAAGTACATTTTCTCATCAGCAGTGATTAATATTCATTCTGCCTTCTTATTTTTATTATTATTGTTTTCGACTTGATGATAAAACTACAGTACATCTGTTACTACTACTGATACTACTAATTCCACTACTGCTTTTACTACTACCAACAGTAATAATAATGTTCTTCTGTCCTGTAGACAATGTGTTTGGTTGCCATCTGGCCACATTATGTGCACAAGAGAGGACCACTGTTCCTAGTTTTGTGGAGAAATGTGTGAAAGCAGTGGAAAAGAGAGGTAATCCTTGATTTGATCATTTTCTAAATCATATTGAAGTCAATTTGCCGTGTGTACTTAAGAAGTTGACTTACTACTGATGTCTGGATTTACAGGTTTAGACATCGATGGGCTTTACAGAGTGAGCGGCAACCTCGCTGTCATTCAGAAACTTCGCTTCAAGGCCGATCACGGTAAAGTTTACATGTTTTTAACTCAAAAATTCAGTCAATGGCTCCACTGCAGAGAGAGCAGAGGATTCATGGGGCACTGTATGAGGGTCTGCGGTGTCTGACTGCCCACAGCAGCGCCCCCTGCTGTGCTCTAACTGGCTGTGCACCTGTTGTGTTGAAACAGAGGAGCTGGACCTCGAGGACGGACAGTGGGAGGACGTTCATGTCATCACCGGAGCGCTGAAGTTGTTTTTCCGAGAGCTTCCCGAGCCGCTTTTCCCATACAGCCACTTTAATAAGTTCATCACCGCCATCAGTGAGCACACTTTTTAAATCCATAAATACAACTTGAACACAGAATGACACCAAGAAAACCTTGGTGTTTTGGGCCAAATATGTAAATCAGTTTTAATGATGGTAGATGATCATTATATTTATAACTTATTTACAACATTTGTCTTTTTTTTTTCTAGGAATTCCAGATTACAACACAAAACTGTCCTGCATGTATGAGCTGGTCAGATCACTTCCTCCTGCAAATCATGACACCATGAAACTCCTTTTTGGGCATTTACGCAGGTATTTTAAAAATGTTTTTTTAATTTTATCCTTTGTGTATTTCCGTCAAAGTGTTTGATACAGAGCCCCTAAAATTCCAAAAGGTAATATATAAATATGTATATATATATATATATATATGTATTAATCTTGTGGAAATAATTGTTTATCTTGTGTGCACAAGTTAATAACTTGTTCCTGCAAAAAAAAAAATGTTCCCAAGAGAAAATAACTTACTCCTACAAAATAATAACTTATTCCCTAAATATAATAACTTATTATTACAAGATAATAATGCATTACTACAAGGTGATAACGTATTCCCACAAGATATTAACTTGTTGTCAAAAAATAATGGCTTATTCCCAAAAGTTATTTACTTATTACTACCAAATAACAGCTTTTTTTCCACAAGAAAATAATGTGTTTCCACGAGATAATAACTTATTTCCACAAAATAATAATTATTCCCACAAGATACAAATTTGTCGCTGCAGGATGTACTCCCAAAAGAAGTTTCCACAAGAAAAGAACTTGTGTGCACAAGATTTTTTTAAAAAAAAATCACCTTTCAGGAGTTTGGGGGCTTCGTAGTTTAAGGTTTCTTAAGTAGATAAATAGAAGCTGATGCAAGAGTATCACTAAATTTCTGTTTTAAAAAAACAGGAATTGTGACTCCTCCCACCATGTGTTTCCTCTGACAGGGTCATTGAGTATGGAGAGGACAATCGCATGACTGTGCAGAATGTGGCGATTGTATTCGGCCCGACTCTTCTTCGGCCAGAGACGGAGTCGTCCAACATCACCATGCACATGGTGTTTCAGAACCAGATCGTGGAGTTCATCCTGAACGAATACGAGCGCATGTTCTAAATGTGGTCGCGAGCCTCCGGTGCGGACTCTGGGCAAACGTCTAAATGTGCTATTTGAAGTGCTAGAGTTACATTTTTTTGCACGCGCACAAACAGCTTCAGTTCAACATCTCAAAACTCCTCTTGTTGAATAAAAAGGGCTCTTCAGATTTGTCTTTGCTCAGAATATTTGAGGTTTTAAAAATGAGATAAAAAGGGATCTTCAAATGGTCTTTGCTGAGAGTATTTGAAGCACTTTTTAACCGCCGTTTCGTCCAGATTTGCTCCGTAGGAGGCTGACACTGGTAGAACTTTCTTTGGCAGTATTTTAGCCGCACAGGTGTAAACAGGTGTGGTTTGGTTCCCATTGTCTGAGCTCTTGAGCTTATTTTTTTGGGTGGAAGAAGGACTGTGTCAGATTTCTCAAAGGCTCAAACTGTCTTAATCTCACGAGTCACTTTCTGGACATTTTTTAACGTTTGTTTTTATTTTCGGCTTATCTAAATCGCAGTGATAAGTCAAACCTGGACGGACGCATTAACGCTCTCACAGAAATGATCAATTACTGCTTCCATCTTTATTTTAGAACAGCTGAATGGCATTTTTAAATATTGTTTTGGATTTGAAGTTACAGAGTATCACAAATGGCAATAACTGAGACTGTATTCTAATATTGTGTCATTTTTACCCATGAATTTTATTGTAATATAGAAATGTATAAAAAGAAATATTAATACCAATATCCTGCTGTGAAATAGATGGTGACATAGAATTCTTGTGCAACCCATAGATTATTTCCACTGAATAAAAATGCCATTTTTCAATCATGCTGTACTTGAAGAAACTGTATAATAACACCATAGAAATATAAACTAGTGCTAATTTGTTTTTTTGACAGTAAAATCAGTCTGACCATGAAAGAAAAAAATGGTTTCTAGAAGAGATGTATGACTTGTAAATAGAAATAGAAGGCATATTTATGCTAAAAGTTGTTGAAAATGCACAAGTTATTCCATAATAAAATAACTTTGTAAAAAAAAAAAAATACAACTGTTTTTTTATTCTTGTCAAAAAAGACATGAAAATGTGTCCAAACCAATAACATTCATAACTACCTGGTGTCATTTTGAAATTGAGAGATGCTTAAAGAAGATCAACAGATCTCCAAAAATGTGCATAAATAATTACAAGTAAAAGTACTCATTTTACTGATTTACACTGAATTGCCCCTTTTAGAGTTTTTTTATGAATGTTATTTTATTGTTTTACCATTGTATAGGTTTATATGTTAGAATACTTTTATTCTTACACATTGTGAAGGCGATGCATTTAGTACCATAATGTACTTACAAGGATATAAATCACATTTTACAAACCTGTTTAATACATTATCTCCACTTAATTCTCTGCTATATACACTTAATTTGAGTGTAAAACGACATTTTATTGTACTCAGGTTTTACACACTCACACTTTTTCTTTTAGTTATTTATTTGCTTTTTTATCCCTTTTTTTCTCCATGCTTGATGGTTATATATTTTGTCACTTTTTAAAACCTGGTTCAGAATGATAAATTAACTAAAACTTTAACTTCATACTGAATTAAAGCACAATCACTTGCACAAGTACTAGTTGAGTAGCTATACAAAGTTTACTTCCAATATTAATAATTTGTATAATTCATATGAATTACCTCTATTAAATGTTTTTAAGTTTAACTTACTGATCAGGATCATTTCAATTAAGTTTTAGGTCTTATTTTACTTATTAGTTTATTTATTAACATATAGTTTATATTTTTTCACATTATTAATTTATTTACTAATGTATATTTTGTATTTTCAAACATCTAAATTGTATTTTCCAAATGTATATATTTATACAAATCTCTTCTGCAACAAATTTATTTATATTTTTTTCTAACATATTTTTGTATTTATTTTAATTTTTTATTGGTACTTACAGATTGTGTTTTCCAGATCTACGTATTTATACATGTATCTTCTAAAAGTAGTTATATATATATATGTATATATACACACATACACATATTTGTATTCACATTTTTTTATTGTGTAAAGTCTGAGGTAAATCTGTGTAGTCGGTCGGAACCATTTGAAGGGTGGGACGCTCTTCCGGAAGCTGTCAGCTGTGAACACCGCATCAACTGCAATGAGTTTTGAGTGGCCCTGGCAGTATAATTTCCCCCCGTTTTTCACGTGAGTCAACTTTTTCTGAACCAGATTTAGACCATTAAAAAGCTCAGCTTATTAGCCTCCATTGTTTATTTGTTATTGAGCTCTACGTGTGTTGATTTGCGAGCTAACATCATGTTAGCCGGCGGCTAACTGGCTAATCGAAACAAACTGCTAGGGAAGTGGGTTTATTTTTCACCTGCCGGCTCTCTAAAGTTCGTGTAACAGCTCCATTTGTGACTCATTAAAGCTCAACGGCATTTAAATATTTAAACATATCAGCATGAGGTTAAATTATGCGGGTGTGAGCAGGTTTAGGGAGTTCGCTTAGCTGTTAGCTCCAGCTAACTGTTTTGATAGCCAACACTGATTTAAATGTCAGCGACCAAAACATTAATGTGACACTGACAGCACTGAAGAAATATTTATACCTTTTACTTAAATAAAAGTATTAATACTACACTATGAAAGTACTCTACTACAAGTAAAAGTCCTGCATTTAACCCTTTGAAACCTGCGGAAATAAGCTTGATGTCATTCAAAAACTGACCCAAATATTTGCTAAAAAATAAGTAAAAAGTGCAAGAAAATTATCTAAAAATGTTTATGTAATAAAGGAAAAAAAATATGAAAACGAAAAAGAATGATAAACACAGAAATTACCCAGAAAAGTGCTAAATATGGATGATAACAATTAATTGATGATTTAATCCGTCGTTGAGAAGTTATTCAAACATGTGAAAATTAAGCGATTAATCAATAGGTTATGAAATGCTGTCAAAATATTGCAATATGTTGTTTTTAGCTCTGACTAAGGCAAAAAATCATTTGGTAGTGTTTGAAATAAGACAAGTTTTTATGCTTTTTTTTTTCAAGTAACGATTAATCAATCATTAATTTTACCGATTAATGAAGGAAACTGCTTACAATTTGCAACCTTAGTGCTTAAAATTTCTAATTATTACATATCATAATTTTAAATATTTAGTTATGAGAATAATATTTTTTTTCCCCAGAAATTTTTCCCTAGCTTTTTGAAAATAATTATATATATATGTGATTTTTTTTGCAATTTGTATATTTGTTTTTAACCAGGTTTTCTTTTTCCCATGTTTTTGAACAAGATTTCATCAATTTTCTCAATGTTCAAAGGAATAAATACTTGTGAAAGTTATTTGAAAGCAGGACAAGGAAAGTGATGTCGTTCCAGGTTTCAAAGACAGTTTTATCAGATTCTGTGACCAGTTCGGCAAGGGACTGTTTGTTATTTATGAGAGAGGAGGGGGTGGTGCGAAACGGTGGAGACAATTAAAAAAAAAAATTTAAAAATTAATCACCGTGGGAAGTTATGTTTTTTTCATTTTGGTTTAGCAGGGACGAAAATATAAAAACAAAAATATAGTCACACTACAGCCAACCCCTTTCCCTATAAATAAAGGCCAGGTCCTAATTTAAGATGTAAAATGCCACGCTAGTTAGATTTTTTTTTCCTTTATTAGAACAGGACAGCTTTAGAAAATTCAACCCATTGCTGGAAACAAAATTTAAAAAGACCTAAAATCAAATAAACTCTAAAAAGCATACAACAAGAACAAGCGTACTTGCTATCCTCAGACACGGGCCTAAATGTTAAGTTGATTATATTTTAATGGCACATTTGTCTCTTTATTTATCCAACACATTTACAGACGGACTGAATCTTGTCTGTTTGCCGTGCCGTCGCCTTGTTTGCCTTGTGTTGATATCTTTGCTCGTCTCTCTGTGGACAGGCTACAGCCCAATGTTGACACGAGACAGAAGCAGCTGGCGGCCTGGTGTTCCCTGGCTCTGTCGTACTGCCGGCATCACAAACTCTACACCCTAGACGTCATGGAGGCTCAGGAGAGCCCCGTGTTCAACAACAAGAAGATAGAACGTATCCTGACCAGCATTTTATGACACATTACACAGCTTGACTCGAAGATCCAAAAATACCAGTTTAAAATCAGTACGATCTGTCATGGTTGCATAGGTTTAATTTGAAGGGTTTATCACAGGCTGTCTTTTTTATTGGGACATAAAATTACACTTTACACATATGATTGTTATTATTGTTGACACACTTCGGGATGGGTTTTAATGTTTTTTAGTACAACACCACCTCAGTGTTTGCTCTGAAATAAATCTGATTTCACTTTATTTTGTGTTTTTTTTCTCTCCTTTATTTTGTTTAATCTTGATTTTGATGCTTTTTTAAAAATTGTTCAATCATGAATTAGACAGACAAAAATGGTGAATCAGCAGATTGCTCTTTCAACAAATTTTCTTATTTGCACATTTATGTGCTGACAGCAAGGAATTCAAGCTAGCATCAGGAGATTGACTGTACATTTGTTACTTTTTGTCTTTTGGTTGCCCTTAACTGAACTCCAGGAAAACTGTCAATGGAAGCAATTCAAGTTGTGTTTGAGGAATTGAGGAAAAAAGGTAAACTTTGTTCTGGTGTCTGCACAGTGTTGAGATTAAGAAAACTTATCTAATTGTCTCACTTTGTTTCAGCAGTTATAAACATTTTTTAATCAGCGTGTCGTCTGATCTCAGGGAACCTCGAATGGTTGGACAAAAACAAGTCTCGGTGTTTAGTCATGTGGAGACGACCGGAGGAATGGGGCAAGTTAATATACCAGTGGGTGAGTCATCAAACTTCAGACACTTGCTGTTCTGTCTGTACGTTTTTAAACATGTTCACAGCTGATGAAGGAGAAATGGAAAGAAGAAAATGTTCTTTCAAAGCAATAAATAAGAAGTCAATTTGAAAACAGTGTAAACTGCAGCTAAATTTGTACTGAAGAATGCAGATTTCATGTATTTTTGTAACCAGATTTTTAATCTGCTTTTCACATGTGTACGAGTTAAAGGACAAAGATTTAACACAGGCAGACTATTGCTGAGACATCAGCAATGATGATATAATAACACAGAGAAAACATTCTTTAGCAATAACATTTATTACACTAAACCCAAATTTTTACACAGTGAAGTTACCAGATGAATGAACTGTCTTAGTCACGAGAACAGCAAGCAATGTCCAAATTATGTCCCTTTCCCCAAATCTCATGCCTTGAAAATACATTTATTGAGGTGTCAAGGGGCTGAATCCAAGCTGCAGCTGACATTTGCTCAACTTGTTTTGTCTGATAACTTAAACTTTTGAAACCTGAGAAAATTGGTTTGGATTTCTTTTGAAAAGATGGCTAAAACAGCGACAAGAAAATGACCTAAAAAATCTTTTAAAACAGAGAAAGAAAGAGATGAAGACATTGTTAGAAGTTCATAATAATTTAAAAAATAGGGAAAAATGTCCAACTATATTTATTATAATTATTATTATTATTATTATTAAGTATTTTTGTCGATCTATCTGTTTTTTGTTTTTTTTTAAGTTCAGGGACGTGTCCTGTAAGTAATAGCTTCTCCCCGTGTTTTTGAAAGAAATCAAGCCAGAATTCTTAGGTTTTAAAGGGTTAAGATCCAGATGTCCTATCACAAAAATCAATCCAGTTAAAACATCAAGTGAAAAACAACTGGGAACTGAAAAGTTATCATAAAAATGTGTCTTTTAACTGGATAAAAAGTCAGTTTGTGACAGCGTCTTACAGACAACCACAACCCTGACGCATATGCTAAAGAGATATGACGCCTCTGTATAACATTGGTCTGCTTGTTGTTTTTTTTTTAATGCAAACAAAAAATATGTTATCTTTAAATTAATAAAAAAGTCCAATTAAAATGAGCTTAAACAGATATCAAACAAACAAATAAGTTTCAATTACAAACCATTTGCAAAAATCTCAGGAGAAACACTACAGTGCCCAAATGTTTCAGGAAATGACTTAACCTTTTTAAAAATTCAACTGTATATTTGTGGGGCATTTTTTAAAGATTTATGCTTTCATAGGGGCTGAGGAACTCAGTGAGGGTTAAGAGATGGTTTAAGGTCTTTTCATGGGATTTGTTGACGATAACTAGATTGTAAAATAGTGGCAGTTTTATGCTCCAACAGTCACAACTTTGAAAGAAGTCCCAGCTGGGTCAATTATCACGATCAGTGTTCCTCGTGTCTGATGAAGACTTCAAGTTTGTCAAAACGTTATTAAAGTCTCTATTAATAACCGTGTGCTCTAGATCTCATCTCAGCGGTATGAAAAATAACTTTTAACACCCTCTTTTCTACCAAACTTTTTCTCAGTAAATGGATTCGGTCTCTGGCTGTCAGAGGAAAACTGTTGTTATTAATTCTGACGATAGAGTGATCGTTATTCTGCTCTCTTACATTTCAGGTTTCCAAAAACGGGATGGTCAACTCTGTGTTTACACTTTATGAGCTGTCCAACGGTGATGACACAGAAGGGGAAGGTATGGTAACATTATTATGTTCACGTGAATCAGCATCAATACATTTTATTTCAGGAGGATAAATTAAAGTACTGAAATGTAATTAGAGTAAACAAAGTATTTTCTTGGAGTTCATAATGTAAAATGTGTCAAAACTTTGCAAAACCTGTAAAAGGCTGGGTTGCACTATCAAAGATGTATTTTTAAACCTGATTAAAATATTGCTTAAGTTTGAATCATGTTGCAAAGAAACTTTAAAAGTAGTTTAAAATCAAGAAAAAATGTAAGTTACACTAAACATCAATTTATGCTAAACCTGAATTAGCATCAACCCCCTATTGTTAGAGCCTACTTATGAGCTCCCTACAGCATGAAAATTTTGTTATTTGTGTATTTTGATTTCGGTAAGCAAGCATATCCATATTTCTCATGTAATTGAATTACTTAATTTTGGTTTACATCTATAAACTTGGATTTATGAAGCAAAGATTCGTTTTTTGTTGTGCAACAGAGCGCTGCTTAATTTTAAACCTGAATTTACTACATTTTTTTTATTGTTGTTATTTTTCGTCTTTTAATTGCCTTAGTAAAAAAAAGCCCTATTTGAGTTTTTATTATATTTTATTTTGTTTTATTTTATGAATTGTAATCTGTCTCCGCAGAGTTCCACGGTTTAGAAGAGTGGATGCTGCTGCGCTCGTTGCAGGCGTTGCAAACAGACGGCAAAGCGGAGATCATCACCATGGACGACGGAAAGGGCGTGAAATTCTTCTGAAACGGTGCTGGAATCACACACACACTGTCTGGGAGCCCTCATACTTTTACCTCACAGGCAAAAATTTTAAGATTTAGCCATTTAAGGCTACACGGGGTGCACCTCAATGCCCGGCCCGGAGGATACCGCTCCTGAAAATGTTGTTGCCTTTTGGTTTGTTCAAAGCCTTTTCTTATCGGAAGAGAAAATATCATTTCTGAGTGTTTGAGGAAAAAGAGCATTTTAGGTGACACCGCGTTTAAAGTAGTCACAGGTAACATTCGTTGCCATTTAAACATGCAATGGGCCTTTCAGGGGACTATAACTATCATGAGTTCTCATGGGGAATATCTCTCCCCAAAAGCTGTAACTTTACTCTTTCTTCAATGTAAATACGACTAGTTTTATCCCAATTTTTCTCCCTGTTAACAAATTTCCTCGATGTGATTAGCTCTGGACCTTTTCGCTCAGCTGTTTCAATCAGACATCCCAAAGAAATCCCACAACGCAACACCAGGGGGACTTTTTATTTTGAGAGGAGATGCTTCCAGAAGAGGAACCCTGCAGAGACCGGGACCACCAATCCCTGCTCGACTCAGCTGAGTGTATTAATAGTGGACTTCATGTACAGACGGCCGTCATCCTATTATTGTGCAGTAGCTACTGTGACACTCCTGTTATACTCTCTCTGTCTATATTCAACTTTCTTTTTTTCATATCCCGTAGGACAAATAAATTAGAAATTTGCTACATTTGCTTCCTTTTTGTTTCTTTGTGGTCAATTTGTGTCTCTCTGAGTGGATTCTGTGTCTTTTTGGTTGTTTTGTGTGTCTGCTGTCATTTTCTCTCTCTTTTTGTTTGTGTTGTGTCCCTTTGTTGTCATTTTGTCTATACTCGTGGTCATTTTATGTGTT